>NC_042622.1:3178244-3513145 GCF_901001135.1 Rhinatrema bivittatum
GCCTGCGAGGCAAGCTCCTTATGGAAGGAACTGCCCCTCCGTGCAGGTTACCCCCAAGCCCCCTGTCAAGGCCAGAAACTGCCCCTCCATGCCTTCTGTTAAGGGCACTAACTGCCCCTCCGTGCCTTCTGTTAAGGGCAGAAACTGCCCCTCCATGCCTTCTGTTAAGGGCACTAACTGCCCCTCCGTGCAGGTTACCCCAAGCCCCGTGTTAAGGCCAGAAACTGCCCCTCCATGCCTTCTGTTAAGGGTAGTAACTGCCGCTCCGTGCCTTCTGTTAAGGGTAGTAACTGCCCCTCCATGCCTTCTGTTAAGGGTAGTAACTGCCGCTCCGTGCAGGTTACCCCAAGCCCCCTGTTAAGGCCAGAAACTGCCCCTCCATGCCTTCTGTTAAGGGCAGTAACTGCCCCTCCGTGCAGGTTACCCCCATGTTTCTGTTAAACGGACACGGGTCCGTCCCAGATGCACTCAAGCACGCAGTAGTCAGACCCCTTCTCAAGAAACCCTCACTTGACCCTAAAGATCCCTCCAACTTCCGCCCAATCTCCAACCTCCCCTTCATTGCCAAACTATTGGAAAGAGTTGTCAACTCACAACTCATGGATTATCTTGAAGACCATCTGATCCTCCACCGATCACAATTTGCATTCCGGAAACACTTTAACACTGAATCCTTACTTCTCTCCCTTTCTGACCATCTCCTCTGAGGCATGGGTCAAGGCCACAGCTACCTCCTTGCCCTCCTCGACATTTCATCAGCCTTTGACACCATTAGCCACCATCATCTTCTAACACGCCTGGAAAACATTGGCATCTCAGATCTGGCTCTTGCCTGGTTTAAATCCTTCCTCTCTAACAGAAAGTTCTCCGTTAAAATCGGGAACTCCACATCCACCCCACAGCCCCTCCAGCAGGGAGTCCCCCAAGGCTCTTCACTTTCGTCCACCCTCTTCAACATTTACATCACCCCCCTATGCCACCTCCTCTCTGACCTTAACCTTAAGTTCTACCTTTACGCTGATGATGTTCAGATCATCATCCCCATACAGAACTCTATCGCTGACGCCCTAGAACATTGGGAGAAATGCCTCATAGCCATTAACTCCCTTCTCACTAATCTCCATCTTGCCATTAATACGAACAAAACTGAGCTTCTACTCATCTCCCCCAACTTATCATCTTCCCCTCCTCTGTCTAACACTACCAAACTCAACCTCCCCTCAACTCAACCCTTTATGAGGGACCTTGGAGTCATCCTTGACCATCAATTAAGGATGAAGAACTACGTAAATTCCATACTCAAAGCCTGCTTTTTCAAACTTAATGTGCTCAAAAAATTTAGACCTCTCCTACACACCCAAGATTTCCGTACAGTTATCCAGGCTACCATCACATCCAAATTAGACTACTGCAATGCTTTACTCATTGGGCTCCCCTACTCTACCATTAAACCTCTACAAATGCTACAACATGCGGCAGCGAGACTCATTGCAAACTCCCGCAAATATGATCACATCACCCCCATCCTCAGAGACTTACACTGGCTCCCCATAGCATCACGCATTATCTACAAAACACTCACCATAATTCACAAAGCAATCCACACGCACAACTCCAACTGGTTAGACCTCCCTTTTACAACTCCTAAGTCCAATCGACCCACCAGAACAGCAAAATCTGGCACCCTACTTGTGCCCTCCTTGAAAACAGCCCATCTCTCCTCCACACGTGACCATGCTCTCTCGATTGCCGGTCCCACTCACTGGAACACACTACCGCCTGACATACGCCTCGAACCATGTATGAACAACTTCAAAAAGAAATTGAAAACATGGTTGTTCAACCAAGCTTACCCAGAATAAAAAGCCATCAATCCGTGCCAAAGTAGACCACATTACGTCTACTCCTTTTCCTCATATTGAGGAGCTATGTTTTGTTATACTCCCTCTCCTCACTTCGAGGAACCTCGTTTTGTTATCCTGTCTTCTCAGCTGCCTTTCGTTACCCCCTCTCCCAGTTTTGACTTCCCTGTTAAAATGTAATTTTCCAAACTTAACCTGTTTACTGTAAACCGACATGATGTCCACAACTAATGTTGGTATATAAAAATGTTTAAATAAATGTTTCTGTTAAGGGCAGTAACTGCCGCTCCGTGCAGGTTACCCCCATGTTCCTGTTAAGGGAAGTAACTGCCGCTCCCTGCAGGTTACCCCCATGCCTTCTGTTAAGGGCAGTAACTGCCGCTCCCTGCAGGTTACCCCCATGCCTTCTGTTAAGGGTACTAACTGCCGCTCTGTGCAGGTTACCCCCATGCCTTCTGTTAAGGGCATTAACTGCCGCTCCATGCAGGTTACCCCCATGTTTCTGTTAAGGGTAGTAACTGCTGCTCAATGCAGGTTACCCCCATGTTCCTGTTAAGGGTAGTAACTGCTGCTCAGTGCAGGTTACCCCCATGTTCCTGTTAAGGGTAGTAACTGCTGCTCAATGCAGGTTACCCCCATGCCTTCTGTTAAGGGAAGTAACTGCCGCTCCCTGCAGGTTACCCCCATGCCTTCTGTTAAGGGCATTAACTGCCGCTCCCTGCAGGTTACCCCCATGCCTTCTGTTAAGGGCAGTGACTGCTGCTCAATGCAGGTTACCCCCATGTTTCTGTTAAGGGCAGTGACTGCTGCTCAATGCAGGTTACCCCCATGTTTCTGTTAAGGGCAGTGACTGCTGCTCCATGCAGGTTACCCCCATGTTTCTGTTAAGGATAGTAACTGCCGCTCCATGCAGGTTACCCCCATGCCTTCTGTTAAGGGCAGTGACTGCTGCTCAATGCAGGTTACCCCCATGCCTTCTGTTAAGGGCAGTGACTGCTGCTCAATGCAGGTTACCCCCATGCCTTCTGTTAAGGGCAGTGACTGCTGCTCAATGCAGGTTACCCCCATGCCTTCTGTTAAGGGCAGTGACTGCTGCTCAATGCAGGTTACCCCCATGTTTCTGTTAAGGGCAGTAACTGCCGCTCCCTGCAGGTTACCCCCATGCCTTCTGTTAAGGGCATTAACTGCCGCTCCCTGCAGGTTACCCCCATGCCTTCTGTTAAGGGCAGTGACTGCTGCTCAATGCAGGTTACCCCCATGTTTCTGTTAAGGGCAGTGACTGCTGCTCAATGCAGGTTACCCCCATGTTTCTGTTAAGGGCAGTGACTGCTGCTCCATGCAGGTTACCCCCATGTTTCTGTTAAGGGCAGTGACTGCTGCTCAATGCAGGTTACCCCCATGACCTTTGTACCTCTGATTCTATTCAACTCTTTGCATTAACGGAGACCTGGCTTTCCCCCGAGGACACTGCTTCAGTTCCTGCTCTGTCATGGAGGTTCTCTTTTCTTCCACAGACCTCGCCCAGTCGGCCATGGTTGTGCTGTTGGAATGCTGCTTTTGCTCTCCTGCAGATTTCAACCCCTTCTACCACCTCAATTCCACTCTTTCTTCTTTTGAAGCCCATTCCATCAGCCTTTTCACACCACTACCTGTCTGACTAACTGGAATCTATCAACCCCCTGATAAATCTCCCTTCTCCTTTCTCACTGACTGCTTCCTGGCTTTCCTACTTCATTGACCATCTTCCCCTTCCCTTATCCTTGGTGACTAACTTCCATGTTGATGACTCCTCTGTTATGCCTCAAAATTCCTTTAACTTCTTCATTTGATCTCCAACTCTGCTCTACCACCTCTACTCACCAGCATGGCCACTGCCTTGACCTAGTCTTTGCTTCCAACTGCTGTCTCTCAGACTTCACCACCTCAATTCTTCCGATCTCAGACCATCATCTGATAACTTTCACACTACCCCCCCCCAACAGACACGTCCAGTCACCATGTACACCTTTAGGAATCTCCAAGCTATTGACTCTTGCATTTTTTCCACTGCTGATTCATCTCTCCTTTCCTCCACAACTTTGTCTGAATCTGTTGATGAAGCACTTTCTTCTTACAACACTGTTCTCTCTTCAGCCTTAGACACTTTTGTCCCTGCTCTTACCCATCCTGTAAGGTGCACTTGGCTCCCCCCCAGAATTCATTACCTAAGCTCCTGTGCCCACTCTGCAGAACGTCTCTGGCTAAAATCTTGTGCCCATGCAGACTCCATATACTTCACATTCATGCTGTCCACTTTCCAGTCTGCTATTGTACGTGCCAAACAAGACTATTATGTCCATCTGACAAACTCTCTTACATCCAATCCTCACCGTCTCTTTGCCACTCTCAATTCCCTCCTTAAACTTTCTTCACCTCCCTCCTCCCCTTCTCTCTCTGCCCAGATTATGGATTTACAAAATTAGTCTTGAATTCTCAACACTGACTCCTCTCTCCTTCTCTATGCATATCCAAACATATGCTAAAAAGTGTTGTTCCTGTTCATACCCAGATCAAAACATAAGAACATGCCATACTGGGTTAGACCAAGGGTCCATCAAGCCCAGCATCCTGTTTCCAACAGAGGCCAAACCAGGCCACAAGAACCTGGCAAGTACCCCAAAAGCTGGCAAGTACAAGTGGGATTCCCGTCGATAGCAGGGCTGAATTAGCCATGCTGTCATGGGATCTGTCAATCAGGTCCGGGAGGCGGAGCTTGTCAAAGCAGAGAACAGAGCTTTGCTCTCTGCGGCTGCGCATGTGTTCCCATGCAGAAAACATAAGAACATAAGAAATTGCCATGCTGGGTCAGACCAAGGGTCCATCAAGCCCAGCATCCTGTTTCCAGAGGCCAAAACCAGGCCACAAGAACCTGGCAATTACCCAAACACTAAGAAGAACCCATGCTACTGATGCAATTAATAGCAGTGGCTATTCCCTAAGTAAAATTGATTAATAGCCATTAATGGACTTCTCCAAGAACTTATCCAAACCTTTTTTGAACCCAGCTACACTAACTGCACTAACCACCTCCTCTGGCAAGAAATTCTAGAGCTTTATTGTGCGTTGAGTGAAAAAGAATTTTCTCCGATTAATCTTAAATGTGTTACTTGCTAACTTCATGGAATGCCCCCTAGTCCTTCTATTATTCGAAAGTGTAAATAACAGAGTCACATCTACTCGTTTAAGACCTCATGATCTTAAAGACCTCTATCATATCCCCCCTCAGCCGTCTCTTACTCAGCTGAACAGCCCTAACCTCTTCAGCCTTTCCTCATAGGGGAGCTGTTCCATCCCCTTTATCATTTTGGTCGCCCTTCTCTGTACCTTCTCCATCGCAACTATATCTTTGAGATGCGGCGACCAGAATTGTACACAGTATTCAAGGAAAGTAACGGAATCTCCTCAGTCTGTTTTTTCCACGATCGGGATCGCACGCGGAGCTGTTCTTCTCCTCAGCGTTAACATAATAAACTTCAAAATCGGGGTTTAAACCCTGTCATTGTGGCAAGGTAATGTCGGTCACGGTCGGCCACGACCGATGTTACCGATGCCTAGGACCAGATCACAATTGGGAAGATTGTGAATTTTGCTCAATGATGTCAGCTTAGTCTGTCTGCTCAAGAGCACTGAAGCAAAGGGCCTACAGGCTTCAGGAACTTTTTGCCTCAATGGAACCATCGGAGGTTCATTTGTTCGATACGTGAAGATTTGCACGAGAAACTAACAAACCTCCCATGTACAGGAGATAACCTGTTCGGAGAACGATTCCAGGACACAGTAGGTAAACTGAAGGAAGAAGCTCTGGCAGTACAATCATTAACATCACATCCTAATTATTCGACCACACGTCGTTATATTGGATCTACTCGTAGGCAATCATATGCCAGGAGCCCCTACAGATCTTATCAGTCTTTTCGTACACAAGCATACCCTTCCTACCAGCGTCCTGCTCAACAGCAGAATACCTCAAACCAACGTAGAGGTAAACCACGTAACCAGAGACAGCAGGCACAACAGCCGGCTACGGCAGTAAAAGCGACTTCATCTTTTTAGTTACTCAGCCACCACCACAACATCAAGCTCCACCCGGCAGGATTCGTTCTTGCCTGGGAGAGCATAACATCTGATCAATGGGTTTTGGAGATAGTACGTCACGGTTACCGACTCCAATTTGTCACAAAACCCATTTTGCCTCATCTTTCCACTCTCAAGATTCACAACCTCCAACTACAACTAGGGGAGGAAATTGCTTTGCTATGCAAACAAGCAATTCGACAAATTTACCCAGGCTCCAAATAAATAGCATTTTATTCCCAATACTTCCTAATACCCAAGAAGTCGGGTGGCCTTCGCCCCATCCTAGACCTAAGGGAATTGAACAAATTTCTCACCAAGGAGAAATTCAAAATGGTATCGTTGAAATCAATCCTTCCTCTGATTCAAACCAATGATTGGATGTGTTCCATCAACCTGAAGGATGCTTACACACATTCCAATCCATCCATCTTCGTGGCGTTACCTATGCTTTCGCTACAGGCATCAACACTACCAGTACAAAGTTCTCCCCTTTGGACTATCGGCTGCACCCAGGGTGTTCACCAAATGCATGATAGTGGTGGTGGCTTATCTCAGACAACAAGGTATAACCATCTTTCCATATCTGGACGATTGGCTCATAATCGGCCCAACTCCCAACATCTTACTAGATCACCTCCATCGGGTGATACAATGCTTACAGGAATTAGGATTAGTGATCAATTTTCAGAAATCACATTTACAGCCAACACAGCAGTTACAGTTCATAGGAGCATGCCTGGACACTACTTGCAACAGGGCATACCTACCAGGTGACAGAATATCGCACTTCTGTCACCTTCTATATACATTGAACCATACTCAGAGACCGTCAGCGAGACAGGAGTTGGTAGCCCTGGGCCACATGGCGGCGGTGATTTTCACGGTTCCCAACACCAGGCTACACATGAGACGCCTACAATGGGGGACTAAAACGTCAATGGAAACATTCACAACCATTCACACAGAAGGTTTCGCTGACTGCCGAAATGAAAAAGGAAATAGCATGGTGGCTTCTAGACTCCACCCTGTCCAAAGGAGCATTGCTCAGTTCCCCTCCTCACAACGCAGTCTTAACCACAGATGCGTCTCGCAAAGGTTGGGGTGCACACCTCGAGATTTACGAAACACAAGGGTTATGGACAATCTCAGAACAAAACTTGCATATAAATTTATTGGAACTCAGAGCGATTTGGAATGCATTACGAGTGTTCCAGGACCACCTGAAAGGCTGCAGGGTAATGACAATCAAGTGGCAATGTTTTACATCAACAAACAAGGAGGGTCCGGTTCATGGTCCCTTTGCAAGGAGACCCTGATAATTTTCAAACACGCTCACTGGAATTCCATACATCTCCAAGCAACTTACCTACCAGGAGTTGCAAACACAAGAGCAGACAGACTAAGCCGAATCTTTCATCCTCACGAATGGGCACTCAATACAGAAATAGCCCAGGACATATTCATGCAGTGGGGGACACCTTCGATGGATCTCTTTGCAACAGAGATCAATGCTCAAGTTCCCAAATTCTGCTCGATAAGACCAAGCCAATTCAGGATCGCTCAAGATGCCTTCCTCATTCCGTGGACGACAGGCCTCCTGTACGCCTTTCCTCCCATACCACTCATAACAAGAACAATTCAAAAGTGCATAGCGGACAAAGCTCAACTGATACTCATAGCCCCGGCCTGGCAGAGGCAACCATGGTACAGTTTCCTTCTCCAGCCATCCATCATGGATCCAATTTGATTACCGGATCGCCAAGATCTTGGGACACTTCTACTTCCGCTACACTCATCTCTACATTTGACAGCGTGGAGATTGAGAGGTTCCTTCTGACAGAACAGGGAGTTTCCACTTCGGCACAATTCATTTTGTTAGAATCCAGGAAACTCTCAACCAGGAAAAATTATAGCTACAAATGGAAACGTTACTCTACCTGGTGCACTTCCAAAGGTGTACCACCATTGGACTGCTCACCGGAGTTGCTCATTGATTATCTTCATACACTATATGTAGCTGGTCTAGCAACATCATCCATCAGAGTTCACCTCAGTGCCATAGGCGCCTATCATAGACCAATTAATGATATTCCTATATCCAGTCACCCATTACTGTCGTTTCATGAAGGGGTTAACTCACATTCATCCTCCGGTATCTAAACCTCCAGTTCCATGGAACCTCAACATAGTTTTGGAACAGCTCATGCTGTCCCCATTTGAACCCATGGACTCGGCGCACATAAAATACCTCACATGGAAAGTGGTATTCCTGGTTGCAGTAACATCAACACGAAGAGTTAGTGAGTTGCAGGCCTTGGTCCATTATCCTCCATATTTGCAATTTCATCACCAAAAGGTAGTTCTCTGAACTCACCCATCCTTCCTACCAAAAGTGGTTTCCCAATTCCATCTCAATCAGACCATGGAATTACCCACCTTTTTCCCTAAACCTCATGCAAATGATAGGGAAAAACTACTGCACACACTAGATTGTAAAAGAGCTTTAGCACACTACAAAGAAAGGACACACTCTGACTCCCTTGTTTCTCAACTCTTTATCTCCTTTGACCCAAAGGCACCTGGATTACCAGTGGCTAAATGCACCATCTCCAGCTGGATAGTACAGTGCATCAAATTCTGCTATGATAAACAGAATTTACAATTATATTCTACTAAAGCTCACCAAGTCAGAGCAGTGGCAGCCTCCTTGGCACACCTTAAGAATGTACAACCCATAGACATTTGCAAGGCAGCTACTTGGTCATCGCTTCATACCTTCACATCTCACTACTGCCTTGATCAACAAGCAGCCACTGATGCGAAGATAGGGCAAGTAATACTGCAATCTCTAGCCTCCTGTCCACGGTGACTGCCACACTGTCAAAGATCACGTGCAGCATAAGCCCAGAAAAGGAGGAAGCAAAAAGGTAAAAGATTAATTTACAACAGCAGGGAGAAACCCTGAGTCCCCTACTCGCATCTGCTGGAGTCAGAAGATACTGAACTCCTGCAGAGGGGGTAGTAGTATTTATGGTGATGCCCCCTCAGATCTTTGGGCTGACTCCATCTGCTGGATTGGGGACATAACCCACGGTCTGGACTGATCCATGGTACTACAGGATCGAAAATTAGCCGGTAAGTAATAATTTTCTTATATCATACACAACGTGATCGGGAGCTTGGGACTCCCATGACAGCATGGCTAATTCAGCCCTGCTATCGATGGAAAAAAGCAAGTTTGCTTACCATAAACGATGTTTCCGTAGATAGCAGAATGAATTAGCCATGCTGACCCACCCTCCTCCTTGGCAATCACCAAGTCTTCGACTGCACTAAGGCTTAATCACAGACTGAGGAGATTCCGTTACTTTCCTGCGCGGGAACACATGCGCAGCCGCAGAGAGCAAAGCTCTGTTCTCTGCTTTGACAAGCTCCGCCTCCCGGACCTGATTGACAGATCCCATGACAGCATGGCTAATTCATCCTGCTATCTACGGAAACAACGTTTACGGTAAGCAAACTTGCTTTTTTTGCATCCCTACCAGTAGATAGAGGCAGAGAATAAAATCTTTTCAGGCACTGCTACCTAACCGAGAGTGCCACCTGCACTCCCTCAGTATTTCTCTGTCTCTAGCAGATGGTAGAGTTGCTAACCTGCATTCTGGAGTTTTGAGCTTAAAAGAAATTAGAAAAGAAAGAAAATAAATTGGACAGAAGAAAAGAAGACTTCTGGAAGTGTCTCTTAGATTTCTTTGTGGTCCATCTCTCGAATAGAGCAGGGCGAGCGGGAGCTTGGTGATCCCTGTACCCCAGATCAGTCCAGACTCCTGGGTTTTGCCTCCCTACCAGCAGATGGAGGCAGAGAACAAAACTTTGAGGCACTGCTACATAACCGAGAGTGCCACCTGCACTCCCTCAGTATTGATCTCTCTTCAGCAGATGGCAGAGGTGCAAACCTGCAGTTAAGAAGAAAGGGACAGAAGACGAGCAGTTAGAAGTCGCTCCCTGAGGTGTTAGGTTCCTTCATGAGCCATCCCTCAGGTTGAGCCGGGCGAGTGGGGGGTTTGTAATCCCTGATCAGCTTTAGCTCATAGCAGAGCCAGGGGTCCGGGTTCCCTTTTATGCCTTGAAGGCTCCTTCCCAGAGGTGTTGCCAGCAGCAGGGAAGTATTCCTTTATTTGTGTGAATTTCTTCCTTTGCTGTGGCTGCTGTTTCTTTAAAAAAATTGTGTTACATTTTTCTTTTAGCAGAAACTGCTCCAGCTGTTTCTGGTTTGATCAACGGGGCAGTACCAAAATGGGGAAGGGAGCAGTGTATCCCCTCTGTTCGTGGCTGTGGGCTGCTCGGGAAGCCGGAGGCTGCTTTGGGATGTGTTCCTCTCTTTTCCCATGCGCTGTGATCATGCGGCTTCTTTCCTCTGCAGCAGGCCCGGTCGCATGGAGACAAGATGGCTCCAACAGTGATTTCCCAGTGCAGGAAAGCTTCGGGCTGTTTGGGGAGCTGGAGGCTGTGTTGGGCAGTGTTTCCCTCCTCTCCTGCGCACCACGATCACGCGGCTTCTTTCCTCTGCAGCAGGCCCGGTCGCATGGAGACAAGATGGCTCCAACAGTGATTTCCCAGTGCAGGAAAGCTTCGGGCTGTTTGGGGAGCTGGAGGCTGTGTTGGGCAGTGTTTCCCTCCTCTCCTGCGCACCACGATCACGCGGCTTCTTTCCTCTGCAGCAGGCCCGGTCGCATGGAGACAAGATGGCTCCAACAGTGATTTCCCAGTGCAGGAAAGCTTCGGGCTGTTTGGGGAGCTGGAGGCTGTGTTGGGCAGTGTTTCCCTCCTCTCCTGCGCACCACGATCACGCGGCTTCTTTCCTCTGCAGCAGGCCCGGTCGCATGGAGACAAGATGGCTCCAACAGTGATTTCCCAGTGCAGGAAAGCTTCGGGCTGTTTGGGGAGCTGGAGGCTGTGTTGGGCAGTGTTTCCCTCCTCTCCTGCGCACCACGATCACGCGGCTTCTTTCCTCTGCAGCAGGCCCGGTCGCATGGAGACAAGATGGCTCCAACAGTGATTTCCCAGTGCAGGAAAGCTTCGGGCTGTTTGGGGAGCTGGAGGCTGTGTTGGGCAGTGTTTCCCTCCTCTCCTGCGCACCACGATCACGCGGCTTCTTTCCTCTGCAGCAGGCCCGGTCGCATGGAGACAAGATGGCTCCAACAGTGATTTCCCAGTGCAGGAAAGCTTCGGGCTGTTTGGGGAGCTGGAGGCTGTGTTGGGCAGTGTTTCCCTCCTCTCCTGCGCACCACGATCACGCGGCTTCTTTCCTCTGCAGCAGGCCCGGTCGCATGGAGACAAGATGGCTCCAACAGTGATTTCCCAGTGCAGGAAAGCTTCGGGCTGTTTGGGGAGCTGGAGGCTGTGTTGGGCAGTGTTTCCCTCCTCTCCTGCGCACCACGATCACGCGGCTTCTTTCCTCTGCAGCAGGCCCGGTCGCATGGAGACAAGATGGCTCCAACAGTGATTTCCCAGTGCAGGAAAGCTTCGGGCTGTTTGGGGAGCTGGAGGCTGTGTTGGGCAGTGTTTCCCTCCTCTCCTGCGCACCACGATCACGCGGCTTCTTTCCTCTGCAGCAGGCCCGGTCGCATGGAGACAAGATGGCTCCAACAGTGATTTCCCAGTGCAGGAAAGCTTCGGGCTGTTTGGGGAGCTGGAGGCTGTGTTGGGCAGTGTTTCCCTCCTCTCCTGCGCACCACGATCACGCGGCTTCTTTCCTCTGCAGCAGGCCCGGTCGCATGGAGACAAGATGGCTCCAACAGTGATTTCCCAGTGCAGGAAAGCTTCGGGCTGTTTGGGGAGCTGGAGGCTGTGTTGGGCAGTGTTTCCCTCCTCTCCTGCGCACCACGATCACGCGGCTTCTTTCCTCTGCAGCAGGCCCGGTCGCATGGAGACAAGATGGCTCCAACAGTGATTTCCCAGTGCAGGAAAGCTTCGGGCTGTTTGGGGAGCTGGAGGCTGTGTTGGGCAGTGTTTCCCTCCTCTCCTGCGCACCACGATCACGCGGCTTCTTTCCTCTGCAGCAGGCCCGGTCGCATGGAGACAAGATGGCTCCAACAGTGATTTCCCAGTGCAGGAAAGCTTCGGGCTGTTTGGGGAGCTGGAGGCTGTGTTGGGCAGTGTTTCCCTCCTCTCCTGCGCACCACGATCACGCGGCTTCTTTCCTCTGCAGCAGGCCCGGTCGCATGGAGACAAGATGGCTCCAACAGTGATTTCCCAGTGCAGGAAAGCTTCGGGCTGTTCGGGGAGCTGGAGGCTGTGTTGGGCAGTGTTTCCCTCCTCTCCTGCGCACCACGATCACGCGGCTTCTTTCCTCTGCAGCAGGCCCGGTCGCATGGAGACAAGATGGCTCCAACAGTGATTTCCCAGTGCAGGAAAGCTTCGGGCTGTTTGGGGAGCTGGAGGCTGTGTTGGGCAGTGTTTCCCTCCTCTCCTGCGCACCACGATCACGCGGCTTCTTTCCTCTGCAGCAGGCCCGGTCGCATGGAGACAAGATGGCTCCAACAGTGATTTCCCAGTGCAGGAAAGCTTCGGGCTGTTTGGGGAGCTGGAGGCTGTGTTGGGCAGTGTTTCCCTCCTCTCCTGCGCACCACGATCACGCGGCTTCTTTCCTCTGCAGCAGGCCCGGTCGCATGGAGACAAGATGGCTCCAACAGTGATTTCCCAGTGCAGGAAAGCTTCGGGCTGTTTGGGGAGCTGGAGGCTGTGTTGGGCAGTGTTTCCCTCCTCTCCTGCGCACCACGATCACGCGGCTTCTTTCCTCTGCAGCAGGCCCGGTCGCATGGAGACAAGATGGCTCCAACAGTGATTTCCCAGTGCAGGAAAGCTTCGGGCTGTTCGGGGAGCTGGAGGCTGTGTTGGGCAGTGTTTCCCTCCTCTCCTGCGCACCACGATCACGCGGCTTCTTTCCTCTGCAGCAGGCCCGGTCGCATGGAGACAAGATGGCTCCAACAGTGATTTCCCAGTGCAGGAAAGCTTCGGGCTGTTTGGGGAGCTGGAGGCTGTGTTGGGCAGTGTTTCCCTCCTCTCCTGCGCACCACGATCACGCGGCTTCTTTCCTCTGCAGCAGGCCCGGTCGCATGGAGACAAGATGGCTCCAACAGTGATTTCCCAGTGCAGGAAAGCTTCGGGCTGTTTGGGGAGCTGGAGGCTGTGTTGGGCAGTGTTTCCCTCCTCTCCTGCGCACCACGATCACGCGGCTTCTTTCCTCTGCAGCAGGCCCGGTCGCATGGAGACAAGATGGCTCCAACAGTGATTTCCCAGTGCAGGAAAGCTTCGGGCTGTTTGGGGAGCTGGAGGCTGTGTTGGGCAGTGTTTCCCTCCTCTCCTGCGCACCACGATCACGCGGCTTCTTTCCTCTGCAGCAGGCCCGGTCGCATGGAGACAAGATGGCTCCAACAGTGATTTCCCAGTGCAGGAAAGCTTCGGGCTGTTTGGGGAGCTGGAGGCTGTGTTGGGCAGTGTTTCCCTCCTCTCCTGCGCACCACGATCACGCGGCTTCTTTCCTCTGCAGCAGGCCCGGTCGCATGGAGACAAGATGGCTCCAACAGTGATTTCCCAGTGCAGGAAAGCTTCGGGCTGTTTGGGGAGCTGGAGGCTGTGTTGGGCAGTGTTTCCCTCCTCTCCTGCGCACCACGATCACGCGGCTTCTTTCCTCTGCAGCAGGCCCGGCCGCATGGAGACAAGATGGCTCCAACAGTGATTTCCCAGTGCAGGAAAGCTTCGGGCTGTTTGGGGAGCTGGAGGCTGTGTTGGGCAGTGTTTCCCTCCTCTCCTGCGCACCACGATCACGCGGCTTCTTTCCTCTGCAGCAGGCCCGGTCGCATGGAGACAAGATGGCTCCAACAGTGATTTCCCAGTGCAGGAAAGCTTCGGGCTGTTTGGGGAGCTGGAGGCTGTGTTGGGCAGTGTTTCCCTCCTCTCCTGCGCACCACGATCACGCGGCTTCTTTCCTCTGCAGCAGGCCCGGTCGCATGGAGACAAGATGGCTCCAACAGTGATTTCCCAGTGCAGGAAAGCTTCGGGCTGTTTGGGGAGCTGGAGGCTGTGTTGGGCAGTGTTTCCCTCCTCTCCTGCGCACCACGATCACGCGGCTTCTTTCCTCTGCAGCAGGCCCGGCCGCATGGAGACAAGATGGCTCCAACAGTGATTTCCCAGTGCAGGAAAGCTTCGGGCTGTTTGGGGAGCTGGAGGCTGTGTTGGGCAGTGTTTCCCTCCTCTCCTGCGCACCACGATCACGCGGCTTCTTTCCTCTGCAGCAGGCCCGGTCGCATGGAGACAAGATGGCTCCAACAGTGATTTCCCAGTGCAGGAAAGCTTCGGGCTGTTTGGGGAGCTGGAGGCTGTGTTGGGCAGTGTTTCCCTCCTCTCCTGCGCACCACGATCACGCGGCTTCTTTCCTCTGCAGCAGGCCCGGTCGCATGGAGACAAGATGGCTCCAACAGTGATTTCCCAGTGCAGGAAAGCTTCGGGCTGTTTGGGGTGCTGGAGGCTGTGTTGGGCAGTGTTTCCCTCCTCTCCTGCGCACCACGATCACGCGGCTTCTTTCCTCTGCAGCAGGCCCGGTCGCATGGAGACAAGATGGCTCCAACAGTGATTTCCCAGTGCAGGAAAGCTTCGGGCTGTTTGGGGAGCTGGAGGCTGTGTTGGGCAGTGTTTCCCTCCTCTCCTGCGCACCACGATCACGCGGCTTCTTTCCTCTGCAGCAGGCCCGGTCGCATGGAGACAAGATGGTTCCAACAGTGATTTCCCAGTGCAGGAAAGCTTCGGGCTGTTCGGGGAGCTGGAGGCTGTGTTGGGCAGTGTTTCCCTCCTCTCCTGCGCACCACGATCACGCGGCTTCTTTCCTCTGCAGCAGGCCCGGTCGCATGGAGACAAGATGGCTCCAACAGTGATTTCCCAGTGCAGGAAAGCTTCGGGCTGTTTGGGGAGCTGGAGGCTGTGTTGGGCAGTGTTTCCCTCCTCTCCTGCGCACCACGATCACGCGGCTTCTTTCCTCTGCAGCAGGCCCGGTCGCATGGAGACAAGATGGTTCCAACAGTGATTTCCCAGTGCAGGAAAGCTTCGGGCTCTTTGGGGAGCTGGAGGCTGTGTTGGGCAGTGTTTCCCTCCTCTCCTGCGCACCACGATCACGCGGCTTCTTTCCTCTGCAGCAGGCCCGGTCGCACGGGAAAGTTTGTCGGGCTGGCGGCAGCTGTATGCAGCAGCACTATGCTGCAAATTTTTTCTGGAGGGGAGGAGCCCTCCAGGGGGGAATGAGGCTGCTAGGAGAGCCATAGGTTCCCAAGGCCCTCTCAGGATCAATACTGGGAGCCTAAATTAGGAGAAGGGCTACAGCTTGGAAAATAACAGACTCCTAGTAGTCCAGGGACTCCCCTCCTCCATTGTCTCTGGCAATCCCGTTGGGGGGGGGCTAAGAGATGCAAGCTCTGGGCCAGACAGGGGAGAGGATGACATGGAGTTTTCCTCAGAATTTGTCTTGCTTATCACAAGGCATTTTTAACCAGGAAAAACACTGGCTATAAAAGGGCATTTCTGTCAGCCATCTCATTCTATTGCAGAGACCGAGGGGCTCCTTGGCCAGGGGGTCAGGGGACCTCCTGTTGTGTCCGTCGCTGTCCAACGTCTCTGCTCCGCCCACCTTACCTCGTTGGCGACTCCCTCCGGGGTTGATGGAAGGCTAGCTGCTGCGGCGTCTCCAGGCCATCCTCCTCTGGCGTTCCTGGACTGGCTCGACGCTGCAAGTCGCCATGTTGACCAGATGCCTAAGGGCGCACGCGCGGCCCGACTGATGTACCAGCTTTGGTGCGAACCTCAGGGGCGTCCCCCTGAGATGACATCACCAGCTCCAGATATTTAAGGTCTCAGTTTTCGCTAACAAGACGAGTTGGCAAGGGATTGGTTTACCTAGCTTCCTCCTGGTCGCTGCGGATGGGATCCGCTCTCCGCAACCTTAGCTACTCTGCCTCCTCAGATTTCATTAGAGGTACCCGCTCCTTGGGGGCCTCACTCTCTCTTTTTCTTTGCAGGTCACAGTCCGGAACCGGTACTCGCTCCTCGAGGGCCCACGTCCTGGACTTGCTCCTGAATATCACTTCTGCTAAGAAGTCATCGCTGCTTACAACATTGTGAGTTTCCATCTATCCCTCAGAGCTTTCCCTGGGTCCAGGTACACGCTCCTCGAGGGCCTAATGCATACCAACTCCTGGGCTGCCTTAAGAGACTATTGTGTGAGTGTTACCATCAAGGACTTGTTCCAGAACTCTGCATACCCTGCCTACTCACTTTCTTAGTTTCTCTACAGCTCAGCCACCTTGGGATCGCTGTTCCAGTACCTGAGGAACTACAGCGCAGCTGGGCGCTTCCAGCTCACTACTGCCACCTCTGGTGGTTTACTATATTGTCTAATAAAAGAACTAGTGTGTGTATGTCTCCTACACTAAGCCTGACCAGTGGTTCCTCTCCTGATTTCCCCCAAGGGCATGGTCACCTGCCACTGGTCCAAGGATCCACCCACAACTATTCTTAATAATAGATTGCTAAATACCAGCTTTAACAGAGCTTTCTGACAGATTGCTAACTCCCAGCTTTCTCTACAGAGCTTTGTTAACAGATTGACAACTGATTGCTAACTCCTCACGGAGAACACATCAGATTGCTAACTCCAGGATCCGGCTTGTGTTCAAGGTTCCAGCTAACTCCATGGATCCGGCTTGTCTCTAAGGTTCCGGTTAACTCCAAGGATCCGGCTTGACTACAGGTTTCGGCTTGACTACAGAGTTCGGGTAACTACATGTATCCAGCACAACTCAATGCTTTGCAGGCTAAACTGGGCTTGGCTCAGCACATTGCGGAACAGGATGCCTTGGAAAAACTTACTTCAGCTTTTCATCAGCTACACACACAGAAGGTTCAAAGCACTGCTTCTTTTTTTTGCATATCCGAGATGATATGCAAATTCTGCATGAATCCCGGTATATAATTTAATTTAACTATGCCCTCCTCTTCTAGTCATTCTAGTACTATTGTTACTCCCTCATAACCATTGATTTTGCCCTTTGTACATATGTATATAACCCTTTCCTTCCTTACCCTTTCTCTTCCCTTCCTGTTCCATTTTGCTCCCCTTTTTTGCTCCTGTTCCATTTTGCTCCCCACCCCTCCCATACCCCTAGTTTTTTAGCCTTAATACTAGATTCATTTATGCAATCACATTTATTTTACTCTATATTACTATCTAATATTCCGTTAAATAAGTTGTTCTTTCTTTATATTGTATTTTACTGTTTTAATTTATTGTTGAATTCAGCTATTATTATTCTGTTATATGTACACGCAACTGCGTATTTTTGTTCTATGTACACCGACGTGATATCTTTGATGAGCGGCAGTATATAAAAACCAATAAATAAATAAATAAATAAATATAAAAATGTTAAATAAAATAAATAAACCATGAAAGTCAGTTACAGGAGGTAACTTTAAAGACTGCTGTACCACTGGCGGCTCAGATCTGCTTCTCTGGAGAAATACAGAAGACTCGGGGCTTTTTAAACCAGTGCTGCATGCACTTTACCTTACAACCATTTTTATTTCCTACTGCTCTTTCCAAGACCAACTACATCCTTTCTTACTTGGATGGTAAGGCCTTGTCTTGGGCATCTACCTTGTGGGAGCACAAGGATCCTATTTTGCAGGTCACAGTAGGATTTATGGACTTATTTAAATCCGTTTTTGATGACCCTGCTTGAAATTCTGTAGCCGGTTTTGCTTTGGTGGATTTGAAGCAAGGCAACAGATCATTGGCTGAATTTGCCATAGAATTTAAAATTCTTGCGGCAGAACTTTGCTGGGACCCCAAATGTCTCAAGACGAGCTGGCTGCTTGTGAAACACCTGACTCGCTGGACGAATTAGTAGCCTTGGCTACTCGGATCGATCACCGGCTCTGGGACAAGGTGAAAGAACTCCGGCCTAAGATGTTCTCTGGGTTGAATCAGGCTAGCTCTATACCTGCCCTCGAAAGGTTCCAGTAATTTCTGCTGCTGATAAAGATGAACCTATGCAACTTGTTCATGGACATTTGATTTCTAGAGAGAAGATTTTGGAAGAAGCGCGGCCTCTGCATGTACTGCAGTCAGCCTGGCCATGATGTCTCTACATGCTCTATTCGTCTGGGAAATGGACGGGCCTAAGTCCTGCAGAAGGACTGTTCTTGGGCCTTACCGCGTCTTCTCCTCTGCATTCTCTCCCAGTCTTTGACCTGCAGACCAGGTTCGGTTCGGACTCCTGCCCTGGTGGACTCAGGGAAAGGAGTCAACCTTACTCCTCAAACTCTAGTGGAATATCTGAAGAATCCTCTCGCTAATTCAGAAGATCCACTATTGCACTACAACTTAGGTGAGCTTTGGACGTTTCTCAATACCACCACCTCTATTGAAGAACGCTATGACGTCCCCAGCAGCCCTTTCCATTACTGCTGATATTCATACACCTTAAACATTCACCGTGGCTTGAAGGCGCTCTACATCAATACCGTATTCACAGATCCTATACCTTAGAGTATCTCTGTTACGCTCTTTTCCATTTGGAGGATGTGCCTGTTGAGCCACTGCACATATTAGAACCGAAGATGATACTCTTGGTATCTACCCAGAGTGGATAATACTTTAAAATCGTCGGTTCACTGTGCTGCAGCAGTCAAAAAAGCAAATAGAATGTTAGGAATTATTAGGAAGGGAATGGTTAATAGAACAGAAAATGTCATAATGCCTCTGTATCGCTCCATGGTGAGACCGCACCTTGAATACTGTGTACAATTCTGGTCACCGCATCTCAAAAAAGATATAGTTGCGATGGAGAAGGTACAGAGAAGGGCAACCAAAATGATAAAGGGGATGGAACAGCTCCCCTATGAATAAAGGCTGAAGAGGTTAGGGCTGTTCAGCTTGGAGAAGAGACGGCTGAGGGAGGATATGATAGAGGTCTTTAAGATCATGAGAGGTCTTGAGCGAGTAGATGTGACTCTGTTATTTACACTTTCGAATAATAGAAGGACTAGGGGGCATTCTATGAAGTTAACAAGTAGCACATTTAAGACTAATCGGAGAAAATTCTTTCACTCAATGCACAATACAGCTCTGGAATGTTGCCAGAGGATGTGGTTAGTGCAGTTAGTGTAGCTGGGTTCAAAAAAGAATTGGATAAGTTCTTGGAGGAGAAGTCCATTAATGGCTATTAATCAATTTTACTTAGGGAATAGCCACTGCTATTAATTGCATCAGTAGCATGGTGTGACGCTTTCACCTGTCCATACACCGTCAATTGCATCAGTTCCAGGGTCCAATCCCTGAACGAGCTTTCCTGACCACTCAAACTCAAATAGAAGTTCAAAGTTATTTATCTTACAACTCCCCAGGCAGGGTTTGAACCCTCCCAGCCTGGATGGAAGGCAGAAGCCCTCCCCACTGAGCCAGCAACTCACTTTCCAACAGCTGGCTTCAGAAGTTCATCTCAAAGTCCAAAGTCTGGCCCCCATGGGCCTAACTGCCACCTCCCTCCGTACCTCTGGGATATCAACTCTTCCCCAAAGGTACAACCACCCACTGGCAGTCTCTCAAACAATATCCTTAAGTGGGTACATCCAGATAGTAACACAGCCTGTATCTCCCGGCTCACCTTCCTGGAAGTCACACCAGTCACCCATCTAAGCAGGAGCACCAACATTCCAGTCTTGCAGCGGGTAGCATGGTCCTTCTCCTTCGGTCCCCAGCAGGAGACTGAAACTGCTGAGTTAGGGAGTCTCTTTTATACTCTGTAACTCCTCCTCCTCTGTCAGCTGATTGGCTCTGGGGAAGTCCCACCCTTAACCTCCCACACCTGTGTTTATCTCCATGGTTACAGGGGAAGCCACTAGTGTATATCCTTGAATCTCGTGTCACCTGGGTTTTCTTCCCCCCTCCTTCTAGGATTTTGGTTCCAGGGAGTTTTTGTTCCTGGCTTTATTCTTCCTACCCAGTCGAGCATAGTGACCCCGTCACACATGGGTTCTTCTTAGTGTTTGGGTAATTGCCAGGTTCTTGTGGCCTGGTTTTGGCCTCTGTTGGAAACAGGATGCTGGGCTTGATGGACCCTTGGTCTGACCCAGCATTGCAATTTCTTATGTTCTTATGTTCTTACCCAGTCTGTATCCGCTGGCAACATCACCATCAATTCTCATCCAGCTATATGTACTGGACTGTCATCTTTGAATTTTTTTTGGACATTCTCAACATCGCCACTTCCACTGAAGTTTCAGTGACGTCCCCAGCAGCTTACCACTGCTGATGATTTCTATAGACTGTGGCTTCAGTCCAAGGACATGCTCATTTAAGCAAGTGACCATGCTAGAATTACTACTATGCGCTCCTTGCGCAGGCTCCAGTCTTCAAGCCAGGAAACAAGGTCTGGTTGTCAATCAAGCACCTCTGATTCATCTACTCTCCTTCAGATTGCTCCTCGCTATGTGAGTCCATTCCCAGTCCTTCATCGTATTGGCAAAGTCACCTACCGTCTGAAGCTACTACCTGGTCAATTTCCATAACACATTCTACTTTTCATCTGAGACCGCTCATATTCAGCGAATTGTCTTCAGATTTCAAGATCCACCTGTCATCTATGCAGAAGACGACTTGAGATCAAAATTAAGAGATACTGGAAGTTCGTAATGAGGCAAGAGTTTTTGAATACCTTCTAAGATGGAAAGGGTTCGGCCCCGAAGAACACACTTGGGAGCCTCAGACCATTATTGTGGATAAGTAATGCTTCATCGATTCCATCTCGCGCATCTTTCAAACTTAAACGAGGAGACCACCCTTTGAAGGGGGGTACTGTTGTGTCCGTCACTGTCTGACGTCTCTGCTCCGCCCACCTTATCTCGTTGGCGACTCCCTTCGGGGTTGATGGAAGGCTAGCTGCTGCGGCGTCTCCAGGCCGTCTTCCTCCGGCGTTCCCGGACTGGCTCGACGCTGCAAGCCGCCATGTTGACCAGATGCCTAAGGGCATGCGGCCCGACTGATGTACCAGCGTTGGCGCGAACCTCAGGGGCGTCCCACTGAGATGACATCACCAGCTCCAGATATTTAAGGTCTCAGTTTTCGCTAACAAGACGAGTTAGCAAAGGATTGGTTTACCTAGCTTCCTTCTGGTCCCTGTGGATGGGATTCGCTCTCCGCAACCCTAGCTACTCTGCCTCCTCGAACTTCATTAGAGGTACCCGCTCCAAATTTGTTTAGTATACCGCCTTCCAGGCATTTTAGAACACAACGTCTCTCCGATTATTTAATTTTTCATTTCAAAATTTGATCCTAGGAAACCCTTGATAGTCCTTGGAGATTTTAATTTACATTTTGACTTTCAACCTTTGTCTTCTGTTGCCAAACCCTATCAGATGCATTATTAGCTTTGGGATACTAAATTGAGTCAACAAAATTGTCTCACAGAGCCGGCCACTCGCTGGATGTAATCTTTACAAACTCCAGTCTAGTAAAAGAAATTAAGTCTAATTATACTTCTAGGAAAAGTAAAAAGTCATGGGATAGGTGGCAATGTCCTTTCATGGATTGCAAACTGGCTAAAAGACAGGAAACAGAGAGTAGGATTAAATGGACAATTTTCTCAGTGGAAGGGAGTGGACAGTGGAGTGCCTCAGGGATCTGTATTGGGACCCTTACTTTTCAATATATTTATAAATGATCTGGAAAGAAATACGACAAGTGAGATAATCAAATTTGCAGATGACACAAAATTGTTCAGAGTAGTTAAATCACAAGCAGATTGTGATAAATTGCAGGAAGACCTTGTGAGACTGGAAAATTGGGCATCCAAATGGCAGATGAAATTTAATGTGGATAAGTGCAAGGTGATACATATAGGGAAAAATAACCCATGCTATAATAACACAATGTTAGGTTCCATATTAGGTGCTACAACCCAAGAAAGAGATCTAGGTGTCATAGTGGATAACACATTGAAATCGTCGGTTCAGTGTGCTGCGGCAGTCAAAAAAGCAAACAGAATGTTGGGAATTATTAGAAAGGGAATGGTGAATAAAACAGAAAATGTCATAATGCCTCTGTATCGCTCCATGGTGAGATTGCACCTTGAATACTGTGTACAATTCTGGTCGCCGCATCTCAAAAAAGATATAATTGCGATGGAGAAGGTACAGAGAAGGGCTACCAAAATGATAAGGGGAATGGAACAGCTCCCCTATGAGGAAAGACTAAAGAGGTTAGGACTTTTCAGCTTGGAGAAGAGACGACTGAGGGGGGGATATGATAGAGATGTTTAAAATCATGAGAGGTCTAGAACGGGTAGATGTGAATCGGTTATTTACTCTTTCGGATAGTAGAAAGACTAGGGGGCACTCCATGAAATTAGCATGGGGCACATTTAAAACTAATCGGAGAAAGTTCTTTTTTACTCAACGCACAATTAAACTCTGGAATTTGTTGCCAGAGGATGTGGTTAGTGCAGTTAGTATAGCTGTGTTTAAAAAAGGATTGGATAAGTTCTTGGAGGAGAAGTCCATTACCTGCTATTAAGTTCACCTAGAGAATAGCCACTGCCATTAGCAATGGTAACATGGAATAGACTTAGTGTTTGGGTACTTGCCAGGTTCTTGTGGCCTGGATTGGCCACTGTTGGAAGCAGGATACTGGGCTTGATGGACCCTTGGTCTGACCCATTATGGCATTTTCTTATGTTCTTATTCCTGTCCCCTGGTCGGATCATTTTTTAATTAAAGCCAACATTACTTTTGATAAAAAAAATTGAATCAAACAAGAAAAATGAATCTTTTGAATTTCGAACCCCTTTCAACATGGATATAACATAAGCTGCTCTAGAAACTTATCTTCCAAAGATTGATCTTTCTAATACATCTAGTGCCATTCAATCCTGGTTTAGAACAATAAATGAAATTGCAGATGATATAAATCCTCTAAAAACTAAAACTATCAAAGGAAATAAACAATCCAACCCATGGTACAACAATACTATTAAAGAAACTAAACAAAAACTTAGAGCAAAAGAAAGAGCGTGGAGAAAAAAACAAATGTACAGCGACCTTAACAAATTATCATGTTTTTCTAGTCTTTTATAAGAAATTAATAAATAAAACAAAAAAATATTACAGTTATAAAATAAAAAAATTCTCAGGAGACCCCAAAATCTTATTCGATTTAGTGAATAAACTAACTACTGATCGTACACAAACAGACACAAATACCAACATAAATCTCAGTCAAGAATTAGCATTATTCTTCAAGAACAAAATCGATCTTATAATTTGTAATCTAGAAAAAAACCCAAAACAAGAAATTAAAATGAATAAAAAAGAAATAATGAAACAACAATCGAAGAAGTTACAAAGTTAATTCAAAAACTTAACCCAGCTCAACATCCTTTGGATGCAATCCCAGTTCTAACTCTCAAACAGATGATTCAAACAATTGCCCCAATTATCACTCTCATTACCAATCTATCTTTAAATGAAGGGATCCTGCCTGTAGAATTAATAAAAGCAATCATAAAACCAATTTTAAAAAAGAAAAATTTGGACAACAAAATATTAAACAATTACAGACCAATTTCAAATCTCCCTTTTTTGGCAAAAGTAATTGAAAAAATAGTCTTGAAGCAATTAAATGAACATCTGGAAGAGAATGATATTCTTTATCATACGCAATTCGGCTTTAGAAAAAATCTAAACACTGAAATATTATTGTTGCGTCCGTCGGTTGCAGACAGCTCCGACCACTCTGCCTCCCCTCTCTTCTACCGTTTTCCTCCACCCTTGGAAGGATGGCTGCCTCCGCTGCTGTTTGCCGAAACCCTTGGCGTCTCCGAGCCAGCATGGGCATCCCCGTCTGCCATGCTTCTTCCTGAGGCCTCCTAGGGCGCGCGTGCGTGCGCACGCTGCCTACGTTTTTGTATACGTCATGGCGGGAACCTCTGGGACGGCCCCACCACATGACATCAGTACCTCTGGGTATTTAAACCACTGCTCCACTCCAATACAACGAGTTAGCAAAGACTTCGGATTTGCTTCTCTGACCGCTTCTAAGCTGCTCACTTGGATTCCTCACTACTCTCTGGGGCATCTTGCTCCTACGGAAACTCTGGGTACCCGCTCCTCGGGGGCCTCTCGCTTCTACTCGCCATCTGGAGCTAATCTGCCTAACCTTAAGGACACCTGCCTCTCGGGGGTTCTGTCTGCTTCCTTTCAGGAACCTTTGGCGCTCCTAGGTACTCGCTTCTCGAGGGCCTATCCTGCTCAGGGTATCCTGCACCGCGGACCACAGGTTCCTCTCTTCATCCAACTACCTAAGGAAGTTACCAGCACTTCTACTCTGTGAGTATCGCTACGCTCCAGCTCTCCTTATTCCACCCTTCAGGTTTACGGCCTATCCCGCGCTGTGGAACACTACCGGACCTTTGCTATATCTGGGTGAGACCATCTGCTACAGAGACTGTCTGAGCTACTGTGATATCGCTGGACTACAGTACTGTCCGTTCCTTGGGCAAGATTCAACTCATCAACAGCAGTATAATAAAGCTTTCTTTCCTCAGTGTCTGCTTACTAGAATCTAGCCAATCGTTGTGGTTCCCCACGGGGCCCCTCCCAATGGGAGGAGTCATCGCCACTTCGACCAAGAGTCCACAATATGCCACAAACCCAATTATTACTGTCTTTACAGGATTCATTACTAAAAGGCTTTGACACCGGGAATAAATATTTTCTCCTGCTTCTTGCCCTATTGGCAGCATTTGACACTGTGGACCATGTACTTCTGGGGGAATTCTGCGCAAAAAAATTTAAAATTCTGCGCACAAAAACTGAAAATTCTGCAAACTTTATATTGGTCAAAATAACACAATTTACATGACAATCTTTAAGTAATTACATTTTAAATTATTACAGAAAAAAGTTATTCCCTGTACATACCAGGATCAGTCCAGACTGCTGGGTTATGCCTCCCCTCCAGCAGATGGAGTCAGAGAAAAGCTGAAAAGCACCCCCTAGATATACCGGTGTGCCACCTGCGATCCCTCAGTATTTTCTCTGACTCCAGCGGATTGAGAGGCATAACCTGCAGTCCTGATCCATTCTAAATTTCTGCTTTTGTTATCCAGGTTTTTTGTCTTTATTGATATTGATATTGATATTGAAGTAACCCTGACTAGATCAATTAGTTGGTTCTTTTCTTAAAAAAAAAAAAAAAAAATTTAAGTTAGTGTTGAGCGTTAGGGTTCTCAGCGCAGCGAATTGGCAGGATTGCAGGCAGGCTGGAAGGGCATTGCCCTCTGTACGGTTACCCGGAGCTAGGTGGTCCCAGTGGACAAGGGGGAGAGATTACCGGTGGGCCGGTCACCCTCCCACATTTCCAATATTCCAGAGGGTTTCCCCTGAAGGGGGCTTATATAGGAGAGGCAGCTTTCTTGTTTTAAAAAAAAAAGTAAAGTAGCTGTGCTCTGCGGCAGCATGAGACCTGTTGGTAACAGGCAACGTGCTCTTGCTCTCAGCCCGGCCTGCCTTACTTCAGTCCCGGAACTCCGGACGGGGTGGCTGGTTCACCCAGCGCGTCGTTTCTGAAGGCAGTCCTTACCTTCCCTTTTGACGTGCTTTCCTGCTCTCTGCCTTCCTGCCCTGAGATGCCGCGTTCTTCGGCCTGCACGGCCTGTGGGGGGGCAGGGGGGCGACTCTCCCGGGAGGGTCTCTGCTCCCGATGTCTTCCTGGGGGCGAGGGACCCTCTCGGGGGCCGAGTGCTGCCCGCAGCTCTTCACAGCCGAAGAGGGGTCTGGCCGCGCGGTCGTTGGCCCCGCCTCCCGGAGGGAAGGAGGTGGCGGCCATTTTGGGATCCTTGCCGTCTGAAGCGGCAACATCGGAGGAGGAGTTTTCCCCTCCCCCTTCGCCACCGGACTTGAGTCCGCAGGAATTGCCAGATAAAGGCGACCCCCCCGCCCGACCCGCAGGAGCCGCGCTGAAGAGGTCGGCGCCGTTTCCTCCCCACTTTGTGCTTCTAATGCACAAGGCTTACTTGGAAGCGCAGGAGAGTTCGGATTTCCCTGGTCCTTCTCCTAAATTGCCCAGGATAATCCCAGACCAGGTAAAAGCGGGGAATGGATATCCCCGTCCGCGGTGGGGTGCAGGGGGTCCAGCAACTCCGGATCCGGATTCCACTCCGGCTCTTCCTGATGTCAATGGGGGGGGGGGGGGGTGATTTGGACGGTCAGACAGCTGTGGAAGGGGATGATCCCCAGGTCCTTCGAATTTTTGGTAAGGACGAGCTCAATTATTTGATCTCCCAAGTTTTGCAAGAGCTGGAGCTTCCGGCACCCAGTCAAGAATCTGACACTTCCCTGGGGGATGTAGCGTTGGCAGGTCTTCGGGATCCCCCACAGACTTTTCCTTTTCACCATAAGCTGTTTCAGATTGTTTCCAAAGAATGGGAATTGCCGGAAGCTTCCTTGAGAGTCAGTAGGGCTATGGATAAGTTGTATCCCCTACCGCCTGAGTCCTTGGACCTTCTTAAAGTTCCCAAAGTGGATTCCGCAGTTATGGCCGTGATAAAGCATACTACCATTTCCGTGACCGGGGGCATAGCGCTGAAGGATCGGAAGTTGGAGGTCGTATTGAAGCGCATTTTTTAGGTCGCGGCATTAGGGATCCGGGCGGCGGTGTGTAGCAGCCTAGTGCAGAGGGCCACTCTCCGCTGGGTCCAGCAGTTACTTACGGCCCAGGAGCTTCCGCCGGCAGAAGCGGAGCAGGCTAACTGCGTGGAGGCTGCGGTCGCCTACACGGCGGATGCCTTATATGATCTCCTAAGGACCTCCGCTCGCACTATGTCGGCTGCTGTCTCAGCCAGGAGGCTACTTTGGTTACGGCGCTGGGCGGCGGATGCTTCCTCAAAGTCTCGTTTGGGTTCCTTCCCCTTCAGGGGGAAGATGTTGTTTGGAGATGAGTTGGACCAGCTCATCAAGGACTTGGGGGATAACAAGGTTTATAAGTTACCCGAGGACAAGTACCGGCAGCCACAATCGTTCAGTAGTTCCAGAGGCCAGTTTAGGGGCCAACGTAGGTTCCACATGGGAAGGGGGGGTTCCTTTCCCCAAAAGCAACAGGTTTCGAGGTCGCAGTCTTGGACTCCTTCCTTTCGTGGCAGGCGGCCTCAGAGATCGGGCTCTTCTCAGAACTTTACCCCCAACAAAGCTTCCCAATGAAGGCGCGAGAGCCCATTCCTCCCTTCCTCGCATCGGGGGTCGATTGTCCCTATTTCGGGAGGAATGGGTCAAGATAACTTCGGATCAGTGGGCTCTAGACGTCATAGATCGCGGTTACGCGTTGGATTTTGCTTGTCCGCTCCGGGATATGTTTCTGGTGTCGCCTTGCGGGCCTCCGGAGAAACAGTAATCAAACAGACGTTGGATCGTCTGCGGGCCCTGGGGGCGGTAATCCCGGTGCCATCTGCGGAACGTCGGAGGGGCCGATATTCCATCTACTTCGTGGTTCCAAAGAAGGAAGGCACGTTCAGACCGATCCTGGATTTGAAACAGGTCAACAGGGCGTTGCGCGTGCCACGGTTTCGCATGGAAACTCTAAGGTCGGTTATTGCGGCCGTCCACAAGGGAGAATATTTGGCTTCTTTGGATCTGACGGAGGCGTATCTTCACATTGGAATCCAAGAGCAGCACCAGAGGTTCCTGAGGTTCACAGTGCTGGGGGATCATTTTCAGTTCTGCGCCCTTCCATTCGGGTTAGTGACTGCCCCGAGTTTTAACCAAGGTTCTGGTCGTGGTGGCGGCATTCCTCCGCCGTCACAGGATTTTGGTCCATCCCTACCTAGACGATTGGCTTATCTGAGTGAAGTCGGAGGCTTTGTGCAAGCAGGCGGTTCGGGTAGTGGTGGATCAACTTCAGTGCCTCGGTTGGATAGTCAACTTCGCAAAGAGCCATTTGAAGCCGACTCAGCAATTGGAGTTCCTGGGAGCCCGGTTCGATACCTCGGTGGGCAAGGTTTTCCTGCCACATCAGAGGATGGTCAATCTGATGGCTCAAGTGCGCAACCTACTGGACCTGCCCCTGCCTACGGCCTGGGATTATTTACAAGTCATTGGGCATATGGCTTCTACTCTGGACATGGTGCCGTGGGCCTTTGCGCATATGCGGCCTTTACAGAGAGCGCTTCTTTCTCGTTGGGACCCCATGTCCGGGGACTACGACATGTCGCTACCGTTGCTGGAACCGGCCCAGTCCAGTCTCGATTGGTGGTTGATCCAGGACCATCTTTTGCAGGGGGTGGACTTGGAGCCCCCACCTTGGATAGTCGTAATGACGGATGCCAGTCTATTTGATTGGGGAGCTGTATGTCAGTCCTGAGCGGTTCAAGGCAGATGGTCCTCTCATCAAGCCAAGTGGTCCATCAATCGACTGGAGACCAGGGCGGTTCGTCTGGCCTTGCGTCAATTGCTACTGCTGGTGAGTCATCGAGCAGTGCGAATTCTATCGGTCTACGCGACCACGGTGGCGTACATAAACAGGCAAGGAGGCACCAAAAGTCGCCCGGTGGCGGCCGAAGCAGCACTGTTGATGGCATGGGCGGAACGTCATTTATCCCGTCTCACGGCTACTCACATAGCAGGTGTGGACAACATTCAGGCGGATTTTCTCAGCCGCCAGCATCTAGACCCAGGAGAGTGGGAGTTGTCTGTGGAAGCGATGCGGCTCATCATTCGGCGATGGGGGGTTACGCATGTGGACCTGATGGCCACCCGGCTAAACGCCAAGGCGGAACACTTCTTCAACCGACGGAGAGAGCACGGCTCGGAAGGCATGGATGCACTAGCGCTTCCATGGCCTCCTCGCATACTGCTTTATGTCTTTCCCCCGTGGCCTCTGGTGGGAAAGATTTTGCGGCGCATAGAGCATCATCAAGGTCGGGTGATTCTCGTGGCTCTGGAGTGGCCAAGGTGCCCGTGGTTCGCGGATCTGGTCAACCTGGCGATAGACGGACCTCTGCGTCTCGGTCATCTACCGAATCTTCTTCGGCAGGGTCTGGTATTTTTCGATCTGGCGGATCGCTTTTGTCTGGTGGCTTGGCTTATGAGCGGAGACAGCTGCGAAAGAAGGGTTATCCAGAAGCGGTGATTTCTACCCTCCTTAGGGCGCGTAGATCCTCTGCTACTTTGACTTATGCTAGGGTATAGAAGGTTTTTGACGTTTGGTGTGGTGAGTTACAGCTTTCTCCCCGTAGGGCTTCGATAGGTCATATCCTTACGTTCCTGCAGGATGGCTTGAAGAAAGGGTTGGCCTATAGTTCTCTTCGGGTTCAGGTGGCGGCGCTCGGCTGCCTGAGGGGCAAGATTGACGGTTGTTCTCTTGCATGTCATCCAGATGTGACTCGTTTTTTGCGGGGGGTTAAGAATTTACGTCCCCCTGTAAGGGCGCCATGCCCGTCCTGGAGTTTGAACTTGGTTCTCAGAGGTCTTTGTGCGGCCCCTTTTGAGCCTATTAAGTCAGCCACCTTTTGAGCCTATTAAGTCAGCCACCTTGAAAGATTTAACACAAAAAAAAAAAACCCCACAAAAAAAGTAGCCAGAAGCTAGAAATAAGCTAGGAGCAGTATATACCAAAGTAAAAAAGTTGAATAGTTCAGCTCAGTTACTCACCTTGGAAAGGTGTTGAGGTAGTGTGATTAGGTTTGAATAGGGAACAACATTTGTTAATCAAGGGAGCTGTGAGTCACTCAGGCTGACTAACTAAAGTTAGACTGTTTGTAATTCCCAACCCACCCACCCCAAGCTCATCCCTTAATTTATAGGCAGGTGCCACTTGCACAAAAAAAAAACAAAAAAAAAAAACCCCATCAACAAAAACTTTATTGAGAATTCGATCAGACCCCAGTAGGCCACTACCAGACATATAGTGAATTCACTAATACATTTAATGGAACTTAGACACATTCCTACTCCCATAGCAACCTAAAACTTAACTAGGAACTGATCAAAATTGAGATGAAGGCAGCAGTCCAGCAGCAAGAGGGGGGCTTCCCAGTCTTTTGCATCGAGTGTCACATGTATGATTTTTTTACCCACCGGTGAGAAGTTGTACATGTGCATGCGATGCAAAGAGCTCCTGGCTCTCAGAGAACGAGTCCGATCTCTGGAGGCTAGAGTGGCAGACCTGGAGGAGCTGAGGGAGACAGAGAGGTATATAGATGAGACCTTCAGGGACATAGTAGTCCAGTCCCAACTTCAGACTGGCAGCCCTGGTGCTGCCTTGGAGGAAGAAGGTCTCATAATGGGAGAGCACCAACCAGATGTAGCAGGAAAGGATCCTGTAGCAAGGACCTGCTCTCTAGGTGATGCATTGTCCTTTCGCACTGAGGATATCTCCCCAAGGCCTACTGCCCAGGAGGGAAGGGTTAGGTCGGCCGTCATAGTTGGTGATTCGATTATTAGGAATGTAGATAGCTGGGTGGCGGGTGGGCGTGAGGATCGCCTGGTAACATGCCTACCTGGTGCGAAGGTGGCGGACCTCACGCGTCACCTAGATAGGATTTTAGACAGTGCTGGGGAGGAGCCGGCTGTCGTGGTACATGTGGGCACCAATGACATAGGAAAATGTGGGAGGGAGGTTCTGGAAGCCAAATTTAGGCTCTTAGGTAGAAAGCTTAAATCCAGAACCTCCAGGGTAGCATTCTCTGAAATGCTCCCTGTTCCACGCGCAGGTCACCAGAGGCAGGCAGAGCTCCGGAGTCTCAATGCGTGGATGAGACGATGGTGCAAGGAAGAGGGATTCAGTTTTGTTAGGAACTGGGGAACCTTTTGGGGAAGGGGGAGTCTCTTCCGAAGGGATGGGCTCCACCTTAACCAGGGTGGAACCAGACTGCTGGCGCTAACCTTTAAAAAGGAGATAGAGCAGCTTTTAAACTAGAACAAAGGGGAAAGCCGACAGTCGCTCAGCAGCGCATGGTTCGGAGAGATGTATCTTTAAAGGATACTAATGATGCATTAGAATTAGGGCATCCCGACAGTGAGGTTCCAATAATTAGAAAAGTAGTCCAAGTGCCTGTAACTAAAAACTCACCTGAGCTAAAAAATTCTAACTTATCCCTATCAATTAAAAAGCAGAATAAAAATACAATCAAAAAACAAACTTTGAAATGTTTGTATGCTAATGCCAGAAGTCTAAGAAGTAAGATGGGAGAATTAGAATGTATAGCAGTAAATGATGACATAGACTTAATTGGCATCTCAGAGACATGGTGGAAAGAGGATAACCAATGGGACAGTGCTATACCGGGGTACAAATTATATCGCAATGACAGAGAGGAGCAGTCGGGAGGAGGTGTGGCGCTTTATGTCCGGGATGGCATAGAGTCCAACAGGATAAACATCCTGCATGAGACTAAATACAAAATTGAATCTTTATGGGTAGAAATCCCTTGTGTATCAGGGAAGACTACAGTGATAGGGGTATACTACCGTCCACCTGGTCAAGATGGTGAGATGGACAGTGAAATGCTAAGAGAAATTAGGGAAGCTAACCAAATTGGTAGTGCAGTAATAATGGGAGACTTCAATTACCCCAATATAGACTGGGTAAATGTATCATCGGGTCACGCTAGAGAGATAACGTTCCTGGATGGAATAAATGATAGCTTTATGGAGCAATTGGTTCAGGAACCGACGAGAGAGGGAGCAATTTTAGATCTAATTCTCAGTGGAGCACAGGACTTGGTGAGAGAGGTAACGGTGGTGGGGCCGCTTGGCAATAGTGATCATAATATGATCAAATTTGATTTAATGACTGGAAAAGGAACAGTGTGCAAATCCAAGGCTCTCGTGCTAAACTTTCAAAAGGGAAACTTTGATAAAATGAGAAAAATTGTTAGAAAAAAACTGAAAGGAGCAGCTACAAAAGTAAAAAATGTCCAAGAGGCGTGGTCATTGTTAAAAAATACCATTCTAGAAGCACAGTCCAGATGTATTCCACACATTAAGAAAGGTGGAAAGAAGGCAAAACGATTACCGGCATGGTTAAAAGGGGAGGTGAAAGAAGCTATTTTAGCCAAAAGATCTTCATTCAAAAATTGGAAGAAGGATCCAACAGAAGAAAATAGGATAAAGCATAAACATTGGCAAGTTAAATGTAAGACATTGATAAGACAAGCTAAGAGAGAATTTGAAAAGAAGTTGGCTGTAGAGGCAAAAACTCACAGTAAAAACTTTTTTAAATATATCCGAAGCAGAAAGCCTGTGAGGGAGTCAGTTGGACCGTTAGATGATCGAGGGGTTAAAGGGACACTTAGAGAAGATAAGGCCATCGCGGAAAGATTAAATGATTTCTTTGCTTCGGTGTTTACTGAAGAGGATGTTGGGGAGGTACCCGTAATGGAGAAGGTTTTCATGGGTAATGATTCAGATGGACTGAATCAAATCACGGTGAACCTAGAAGATGTGGTAGGCCTGATTGACAAACTGAAGAGTAGTAAATCACCTGGACCGGATGGTATACACCCCAGAGTTCTGAAGGAACTAAAAAATGAAATTTCAGACCTATTAGTAAAAATTTGTAACTTATCATTAAAATCATCCATTGTACCTGAAGACTGGAGGATAGCAAATGTAACCCCAATATTTAAAAAGGGCTCCAGGGGCGATCCGGGAAACTACAGACCGGTTAGCCTGACTTCAGTGCCAGGAAAAATAGTGGAAAGTGTTCTAAACATCAAAATCACAGAACATATAGAAAGGCATGGTTTAATGGAACAAAGTCAGCATGGCTTTACCCAGGGCAAGTCTTGCCTCACAAATCTCCTAACTCAGTCCAAGAATAATATCAACACTTCACCAGTTACACCTCGAGCTGCTGTCCCATCACAAAAGGTTAGCCTTAGGGAATTCGAACCGACCTCATCCTTAGAGATCGAAAATATCTTAAAAAAGCTCAAACCTTCTTCACACCCTCAGGACTCCATACCCACCAATCTACTCATCGCCTGCGCTAAAACCATCTCCAAACCCATTGCACAAATCATCAACTGCTCCTTCTCCCAAGGGCTAGTACCTGATCCACTAAAAATGGCAATCGTAAAACCACTACTAAAAAAATCTAGTCTTTCTCCAGAAAACCCATCCAATTTTCGCCCAATTGCAAATCTACCTTTCATCGCAAAAATCATGGAACGTGTTGTAAACAAACAACTAACTGAATACCTAAACGATAACAACATTTTGTCTCCAGCTCAGTTCGGTTTCCGCCAATCACGAAGCACGGAAACTCTACTTATCTCACTAACGGACTCCATATTACTAAACCTGGAAAACCGACACCCTTGTCTTCTCATCCTACTTGATCTCTCGGCGGCATTTGACACGGTCAATCATAACACATTAATAGATCGTCTGTCAGACATAGGCATCAGAGATGAGGCCCTCAAATGGTGCAAATCATTCTTACAGAACAGACAGTACAAGGTCAAGGTCAACAAGGAAGTTTCGCAACCAGTCACCTGCACCTTAGGAGTCCCTCAAGGCTCGTCACTTTCTCCAACCTTATTCAATATATACCTTCTACCACTCTGCCAGCTCCTCATTAATCTAAATCTCATACACTACTTATACGCAGACGATGTGCAGATAATGATTCCTATCACTGAATCTCTCCAAAAAACCCTGGACTTCTGGAACTCTTGCCAACTAGCCATCAACAACTTGCTCACGAGCCTCAATCTGATTCTAAATCAAAGCAAAACAGAATACCTACTCATCTCCCAAGACGGAACCCACACACATCCCAGTACCATCTTGTCTTCTCAATTAACAATGTCCACACAAGTCAGAAATCTAGGGGTTATCCTTGATAATCAAATGAATTACAGATCTCTCATAAATAATATCGTAAAGGATGGATTCTTCAAATTACAAGTTTTGAAAAGGTTGAGACCTCTCCTCCATTTCCAAGATTTCCGTTTAGTGCTGCAAGCTATCATTCTCACGAAAATAGATTATTGCAACTCGCTTCTACTAGGCCTCCCCGCTAACGCCATAAAACCCCTACAGATGCTGCAAAACGCAGCAGCAAGGATCTTAACCAAGTCCAATAAAAGAGACCACATATCACCTATTTTGAAAACCCTACACTGGCTACCCGTGAAATTCAGAATACTATTCAAAGTGCTCTCATTAACCCACAAGGCTCTACACAACTTGGCACCACTCGAGCTCAAAATCCCTCTCCGATTCCACACCTCCTCCAGACCAGTAAGACAAGCCTATAAAAACAACCTACATACACTACCGATGAAGTCAGCATTAAGCAAAAGAGCCTTCTCTACAGCGGGCCCCAAAATCTGGAACTCTCTCCCACCAGAACTCAGAGCAGTGCAATGCTCATCTACATTTAAAAAAAGACTCAAGACTTGGTTGTTCAACCAAGCTTTCCCATAACAGCTTCCTGTGGAACATCTCGGCCAATGATTACCCACCTGAGAGCTATTTAGATCATCTATAGAACTCACTTAATCTATGGCAGTCAAAGACATAACCTAGTCTTATAATTAGCAACTGTTTATTTAACTTAGGCCTCCCCTTATAATTAGCAACTGTTTATTTAACCTACATTAGGCACTGTATCTTTTACTTATACCTATATTAGGCAATGTATCTTTACTGGTTAACCCCATATTTACTTATCCAAGTTATATCGACCTGTTCATTGTAAGACATTTACTTGTCAATGTTATTGTTCTGTTAAAATGTAAACCGAATTGATCAGTAATTCTGTTATTGGAAAGTCGGTATATAAAAATGCTAAATAAATAAATAAATAAATCTGCTTCACTTTTTTGAAGGAGTTAATAAACATGTGGATAAAGGTGAACCGGTAGATATAGTATACTTGGATTTTCAGAAGGCGTTTGACAAAGTTCCTCATGAGAGGCTTCTAGGAAAAGTAAAAAGTCATGGGATAGGTGGCGATGTCCTTTCGTGGATTGCAAACTGGCTAAAAGACAGGAAACAGAGAGTAGGATTAAATGGGCAATTTTCTCAGTGGAAGGGAGTGGACAGTGGAGTGCCTCAGGGATCTGTATTGGGACCCTTACTGTTCAATATATTTATAAATGATCTGGAAAGAAATACGATGAGTGAGATAATCAAATTTGCAGATGACACAAAATTGTGCAGAGTAGTTAAATCACAAGCAGATTGTGATAAATTGCAGGAAGACCTAGTGAGACTGGAAAATTGGGCATCCAAATGGCAGATGAAATTTAATGTGGATAAGTGCAAGGTGATGCATATAGGGAAAAATAACCCATGCTATAGTTACACAATGTTAGGTTCCATATTAGGTGCTACAACCCAAGAAAGAGATCTAGGTGTCATAGTGGATAACACATTGAAATCGTCGGTTCAGTGTGCTGCGGCAGTCAAAAAAGCAAACAGAATGTTGGGAATTATTAGAAAAGGAATGATGAATAAAACGGAAAATGTCATAATGCCTCTGTATCGCTCCATGGTGAGACCGCACCTTGAATACTGTGTACAATTCTGGTCGCCGCATCTCAAAAAAGATATAATTGCGATGGAGAAGGTACAGAGAAGGGCTACCAAAATGATAAGGGGAATGGAACAACTCCCCTATGAGGAAAGACTAAAGATGTTAGGACTTTTCAGCTTGGAGAAGAGACGACTGAGGGGGGATATGATAGAGGTGTTTAAAATCATGAGAGGTCTAGAATGGGTAGATGTGAATCGGTTATTTACTCTTTCGGATAGTAGAAGGACTAGGGGACACTCCATGAAGTTAGCATGGGGCACATTTAAAACTAATCGGAGAAAGTTCTTTTTTACTCAACGCACAATTAAACTCTGGAATTTGTTGCCAGAGAATGTGGTTCGTGCAGTTAGTATAGCTGTGTTTAAAAAAGGATTGGATAAGTTCTTGGAGGAGAAGTCCATTACCTGCTATTAAGTTCACTTAGAGAATAGCCACTGCCATTAGCAATGGTTACATGGAATAGACTTAGTTTTTGGGTACTTGCCAGGTTCTTATGGCCTGGATTGGCCACTGTTGGAAACAGGATGCTGGGCTTGATGGACCCTTGGTCTGACCCAGTATGGCATTTTCTTATGTTCTTATGTTCTTATGTTCTCAAGACGGTATTTCTGGTGGCTATTTCGACCGCACAGCGCATTTTGGAACTGCAAGTGCTTTTGTGCAGGGAACCGTTTTTGCGTATTTCAGAAGCCGGGGTTTCCTTGCGCACGGTACCTTCCTTTTTCCCTAAGGTGATATCGCCTTTTCATGTCAATCAGACGGTGGAGCTGCCTTCTTTTACGGAGGAGGAGCTTCGCTCTCCTCAAGGTAGAGATTTGAGGCGTTTGGATGTCCGTCGCGTACTTCTGAGGTACTTGGAGGTGACTAATGACTTTCGAAAGTCGGATCACTTGTTTGTCTTGTGGTCTGGGCCCAAGAAGGGGCTGCAGGCCACGAAGACGACGGTCGCCCGCTGGTTGAAGAGCGCGATTGAGTCCACGTACATTGGATGTGGTAAGCCGGTTCCGGAAGGGCTTAAGGCTCACTCTTTGCAGTCGCAGGCAACATCTTGGGCTGAGAGCCAGCTTGTATCTTGCCAGGAGATTTGTAGAGCGGCCACTTGGAAATCCTTGCACACCTTTGCTAGGCATTATCGCTTGAATGTTCGTGATCCATCGACAGAGTCTTTCGGGAGCAGTGAGCTTCGAGCGGGACTCTCGGGGTCCCACCCCATTTAAGGAGGCTCGGGTACATCCCAGCAGTCTGGACTGATCCTGATACGTACAGGGAAAGGAAAATTAGTTCTTACCTGATAATTTTTGTTCCTGTAGTACCAAGGATCAGTCCAGACGCCCGCCCAGGTCAGTTTACGGAGAGTCCGCGCGTCTTTCTATCTGTTCATTCTTTTGCAGTGATTTACACCGACAGATTATTAATACAAGGGTGCTGTAGATGGTACGGTAAGTTGTTTTGAAGTTTATTTCTAGTTTACTATATAGGATGACAGGTTTGTTTCTGTCATTAGGCAATGTTACTACTTGATCTGGTCAGTGGTTGGCCTGCAAAGGTTGGTTTATTGGCGGAAGTGATTATTTAGTTCCTTCTGCTTTGATATTGAATATACTGAGGGATCGCAGGTGGCACACCGGTATATCTAGGGGGTGCTTTTCAGCTTTTCTCTGACTCCATCTGCTGGAGGGGAGGCATAACCCAGCAGTCTGGACTGATCCTTGGTACTACAGGAACGAAAATTATCAGGTAAGAACTAATTTTCTGTTTCTCGCCTTTCACTCATTTTGTCAGGTTCGCTGTTTTGAACCTTCTCTTAGTTGTCCCCCCCCCCCCCTTCCCTGTTATTTGTAATTTCCACCTTTTGTTATCATGTAAACCGATATGATGTGTACTTTAATGTCGGTATAGAAAAGCTGTTAAATAATTTTCCTTTACTTAAAGTTGCAGAATTTTAAATATTTTGAGCAGCATTTCCCTAGAAATTCACTGTAAGAGTGTCCCTTCCACATAAACACACCCTCATACAGGCTCCCTCACTCTTTCGCACACACACATCCCCTCATACAAGGCCCTCTCTCTTGCATATACCCCTACACAAGCTCTCTTTCTCTTTCACACATACATCCTCATACAGGCTACCTATGTCTCTCTCTCACGCAGCCCTTCACACAGGCTCTGTCTCACACATACACAATCCCTTCACACAGGCTAGCACCCTCATATACACACGATCCCTTTTTCATACATACAAGCTCCCAATCTCTTACACACATACACATTCCTTCACAATCTCCTTATATAGGCTCCCTCTCTCTGAAACCCACACTCAACCATCCCCCCACCCACCCTCTCTTACCTCCCATGCTCTCTCTCACACCCTCCTGCTCTCTTTCACCCTCCCCTCATACAGGCTCCCTCTCTGAAACCCACATTCAAGCATCCCCCAATCCCCCTCTTACCAACCAAGCTGTCTCTCACCCTCCCCTACACCCCCTCTCCTCTCTCACACACACATTCTCTCTCACCGGCATCCCCCTCCCCTCATATAGGCTCCCTCTCTCTGAAACCCACACTCAAGCATCCCTCCCACCCACCCTCTCTTACCTCCCATGCTCTCTCACACCCTTCTGCTCTCTCTCACCCTCCCCAACCCCCCTTACCAACCATGCTCTCTGTCACCCTCCCCTCTCTCACACACACATTCTCTCTCACCGGCATATCCCCCCCATGCTCTCTCTCACTCTCTCCGACACGCATTCTCTCTAACCATCTCGGCGAAGATGAAGGCCCAGCGTGCCGTTTGCGGCAAAACCGGCACGCCAGGCCTTCATCCTCGTTGCGAACAGAGCGCATCCCACGGCATCCCTTTTTGCTGCGAACGGCGCGCTGGGCCTTCATCTTCGCCGCGAATGGCGAACAGAGCACGGCACACGGGGGCCTTTTCGCCATGTTGGGCCTTCATCTTAGCCGCGAACGGAGCTTGTGCAGTGAGATGCGCTCCGTTCACAGCATGCCAGGGTCTCTTCTGCTATTTTCTGCTCAGAATTTGGCAATTCTGCGCAGGGGCAAATTCTGCGCAAATTCTGCATTCCGCAGGAGCGCAGAATTCCCCCAGGAGTAACCATGAAATCATAGTCCACAGGTTAAAGGAAATTGGCATTGATGGCAAGCCTCTAAAATGGCTTATCTCATTTCTAAATGATAGGACGTATCAAGTTAAAATTAATAATGCAGTTTCTGAAATCATTAACCTTGACACTGGCGTCCCACAAGAGTCTGCGTTATTGGCGATCTTGTTTAACATTTACATAACTCCACTCTGCCATTTACTATCAGGACTTGGTCTAAAATACTACTCATATGCAGATGATATCCAGATTCTAATACCTATCAATGATACTTTAGAAAAAGCATTCCAAACCATTACATTATACTTGAATGTAATTAAAAAACTGCTACACCAAATGAAACTCTGCATCAACATAGAAAAGACCGAAGTAATCTTGTTAGAAAAATCTCGCCAAATCATACAAATTTTCAATTCAACTATGTAAAATTAAAAATTAATTTAGGAACTACCGTCAGAGATCTTGGGATATATATTGACCCCGAACTAAATTTCAAAAACCACATTGCAAAAAAAAAAACAAAAGAAGGATACTATAAATTATTGATACTCAGGAGACTAAAACCATTTCTAGACACAAAAGACTTTAGAACTGAGTTACAAGCATTGATTTTTTTCTCCACAGACTACTGTAATACCCTTTTCTTAGGCTTGCCCTACTCCACTTTACGTCCACTGCAAATATTACAGAATACAGCTGCAAGGATATTGACCAGGACAGGTAGAAAAGAACACATTACCCCTGTCTTGATGGAACTGCATTGGTTACTGATAGAACAGAGAGTTCAATATAAAGCGCTATGCATTCTACATAAGGCAATCCATAACAAAAATGTTGAATGGCTAAATGCAGCAATAAGATTACACACACCGCAGAGAAATTTGAGATCTGCCAATAAAAGCCTCTTATCTATCCAATCCTTGGTATCCGCAAAGTTAACATCTGAAAGGGAGAGAGCATTTTCAATAGCCGGACCCTTAATTTGGAACAATCTTCCAACAGAAATAAGATTGGAAACAAATGTGGTACATTTCAAGAAAAAAATTAAAACATGGTTATACAAACAAGCATTTGGCATGGAGAAAAGTGATACATGACAGGAACTTATGGAAATAATAATTTTTTGCTAGCACGCAGCAGAGACCTGAGAAACTGTTAATGGTATGAATGTCTAAGTGAATGATTCAAATTATTGACTTTAAATTGTAAATTATGTTTAATTTTAATAAGGAGAGATTGATATAATTGGTTATTGTATGAGATGTCTGTTATTAGTTAGATAAATACAAATATTGTAAACCGATATGAAGGTTATATCCAAATACCGGTATCTAAAAGTTTTTAAATAAATAAATCATTTGCAAGGGATAGCTGCTTCACATGTTGCGGGAGTGGACAATGTGCAAGCAGACTATCTCAGCAGGCAACAGTTGGATCCAGGAGAATGGGAACTATTGAAGGAGGCCTTTGGCTTTATACAGACGCATTGGGGCACTCCCCGTCTTGATCTGAAGGTATCAAGGAGCAATGCCAAGGCAGCAAGTTTCTTCAGCCGCATACAATAGGTCGCAGCCGAGGGCATAGACACTCGGGTTCTTCCATGGCCGACAAGGATCCTGCAGTATGGGCCAGATTTTAGTATCTACGCGCGGGTGTAGATTTGTGCGCGCAACCCGGCACGCACAAATCTACGCCCAATTTTATAACATGTGCTGTTGGTGGAGTAGCAAGAGTAGCAAAGGCTTGGAAATAGTCAATGTCCCAGCAGCTGCTATGCTATCCTTCATGGACTAAGCTCTGTGCGGCACGGGCAAGGCTCGAGTCATCATGTGCAGCACCTAAGTAATGCAATCCAGTTATAATTGTTATGGAGTCTCAATTTAGTGGACCCTTGGGCCGACCTGCAGGAGACTGGGAAAGGTGGTCAATGTCTCTAGTATGTGGCAGGCCGGGAGGCAGATGTTCAGGCAGGACGTAGAGGTGCTCTTCACCCTGGAAGCTGGTACTCCCCCGGGAGGAGCCCGGCCACTGGGACTTAGGCAGGTTGTGATCAGGACTGAGAATTGGAACCAGACTAGAACAGTAGACAAGTACTGAACAGGGCTCGGGTACTGAAACCAGGCAGGAACTGTAGCAGGACTCGGGTACTGGAACCAGGCAGGAGCTGTAGCAGGACTCGGGTACTGGAACCAGGCAGGAGCTGTAGCAGGACTCGGGTACTGGAACCAGGCAGGAACTGTAGCAAGACTCGGGTACTGGAACCAGGCAGGAACTGTAGCAGGACTCGGGTACTGGAACCAGGCAGGAACTGTAGCAAGACTTGGGTACTGGAACCAGGCAGGAACTGTAGCAGGACTAGGGTACTGGAACCAGGCAGGATCTGTAGCAGGCAAGCAGGAACCAAGCAGGTACTGTAGCCGGCAAGCAGGAACCAAGCAGGTTCTGTAGCAGGCAAGCAGGAACTGAGCGAGTAGCAAGACAGCTCACACCGGGGCATGACGCAACAGGGAACCAGGAGGTAAACCCGTTGCAAGGCAAAGACTGAGTGTCCGCGGCCGGCTTATCAAGGCCGCAGCGTCTGACATCAGGAACTAGGCGGAGTCACCGCTGGTGGGAAATGGCCTAGAAAAGCGTCCAAGGGTGTGCGCGCGCGCCTAGAAGCAGCATGGAAAGCTTCCCGGCGGTGCAGCCCCCGTGGGGACGCCACCAAACAGGGCGCAAACCAGGCCTCCAGAAGCGGGAGTAGGTCCAGGAGCACGGAGGTAAGGGTCTGGTCGCGGCGCTTGCTGCCAGAACCGCAACAATAATTGCCAAAAACAATGTAGGAATGTCGCCTTTCCCTCCCCACATTTTGCACAAGTTGCTGAGGGTATCAGTTTATATTGATAAGCTTTAGCTGGAGCGATATATGTCCTATGGAGGAATTTGAATTGAGTTTCTCTAAGTTGAACATTTTCCATTACGTTAGCCACATTGTGAAAACAGTCCAACAGGGCTTTCAGTGTCAGATGAAAATCCAGCTCTTGATTCCAACTATCCACTAAATCTTGAAGCCATGCTGCATCCTCTAGGGAACACAGCCGTTGCATCAGGGTTGCGCAGGATGTTTGCTGGGTACCAAAAGTGAAGAACATGGTCACAGAGAGGTAGTTCGTATTCACATCAGGTTTGAAGGTGTTATGCTTTAGAAAATGTTTCACTTGAAGGTATGCAAAAAAATGATTGTGTGGTATATTGTATGACATTTGTAGGTCTGCAAACGCCTGTATCTGGCTGAGATCCTGAGTCAGGAGTTGATGGAACAAGGTCAGTCCCTGTTGCTTCCATAAGCGAAAGATGGGATTCTCCCAGCCAGGCCGGAAAGAGGGGTGACCAATAATCTTCATGTGTGGGGCTGTATTCCAAGGTATCTGCAGTTTAATAAACAATCTCTTCCATGCTGCACGGGTGGCAGTCAAAAACGGAAATGTGCGCACAGAAGGCAGGAGGTCAGTCGCTGGTGTGACAAGAAGATTGCTTAGATCGTAAGGCTTACTCCAATCCTGTAGCAGTTCCAGCAGGGAATAGATGTTTGTACTCCCTACCCAATCAGTTATGTGTCTCAGCAGACATGCCATGTTGTAGAGTTGAAGATTGGGATATCCAAAACCCCCAGCTTTCAGGGGTTTCATCAGCTTGGTTAAACTTAAACGTGCTTTTTTATTACACCACAAAAACACCTCTCAACGCTGCGTGGAGTTCCCTAATATGGGCCCCTTTAACCCACACTGGCAAAATTTGTAAGACATACAACCGCTTTGGGAGCTCCATCATGTTGAACAACTAGATCCTTCCCATTAAAGACAAAGGAAGGTTTGTCCACGCCTTTAAATTCTGTTTAGTCTTTGTCAATAGTGAATTGATATTTGCTGCATAAATTTGAGTGACATCGACTAGGATCTTAATGCCAAGGTATTTCATGTGGGTAGACACCCATTGTAGTGGGAAGGGATCTGGCCAATCTGCACGTAGCATGCCGGTGACATCTAAGGCTTCAGATTTGTCCCTATTGATTTTCAACCCCAAAAACGTACCAAATTTGGTCTGCAGTTCTAAGACAAGCGGGAGAGACTGATGGGGCCGGGACAAAAAAACAAGCACATTGTCCACAAAAGTGGCCATGGAGAAGTGGGATTGTCCCATTCTGAGTCCCTCGCTTTTTGGGTGTGCAGTGATAACTCGTAGGAGTGGGTCTGGGGATAGTATGTATAACAGAGGGGAGAGAGGGCATCCCTGTCTTACCCCTCTGTGTAGTTCGAAGGGAGCCGACATGATTCCATTAGCCAAGATGATGGAGCTTGGACATTGATACAATCGAGAGATGCTCTGTAGAATATTCCCTTCAAAGCCATATTTCCCCAAAACTGAAATAAATAATCCCAGGATACCCGATCGAATGCTTTTTCTGCATCAAATCCTACAGCCAGAGCTGGTAGCTGCACAGCCTTACAATTAGATAAAGCCAACCATAGACTAACAAAATGTTTCTCCACAGTTCTACCCTTTACAAACCCCACCTGATTGGGAGATATCAAATGTGGCAGGAGAACATTTAATCGTGAAGCAATAATTTTGGCGTAGAGCTTCAAATCGTAATTCAATAACGATATCGGTCTATACGATGCCGGAGATAATGGGTCTTTTCCCCTTTTAGGGAAAACAGTAATATAAGCCGTCTTGGCTTCCTTAGAAAATCCCTCTGAGGGTATCGCCCTAAAATATGCACATAAAGGCTCTCCTAACTCCTCCTTCAATAATTTGTAGTAGTCCGTGTTTAAGCCATCCGGTCCAGGGGCTTTATGGGTTGGACTGGCAGCGATACCCTCTCCTATCTCCTGTAGGGAGAAGGGCCTATTTAACCGTTGTGATTGCTCTGCAGATAATTTGGGCAACTGGAGTGAATTAAAAAATTCTGTTTCTGCTAAAGAGGCATCCGCCACTAGCTCTTGCGAGTATAATTTTTCATAAAACTGGCGGAAGATAGCACAAATAGCAACAGCCCCCGTCTCACACCCATGGAGTCTTTCAACGCCTCAGTGAATTCACTTCCCCTTTGCATCTTAACCTGGTTAGCTAGGAGTTTGCCCATTTTGCTGCCATATTTATATAGTTTATGGGATGATTTTATGTTCAAACACTTTTTTATTGAGCAAAAAACAAGAAGCACTGTAATACAACGATACCACGTGCCCGGTTGGCTATAACTCTGAGCCCCCCAGGCCCTAATACAAGCAATGGGCTCTTTTTCACAACATTCCCCCCCCCCCCTTTGTGACTCGATACCCTCCCCCCCCTCCCACCCAATCACTTTAATCCCCCCACCCCATCCCACCCTATCTTACTCCAGTCCTGGGTCCCAACTGATTAGGCACTTTGGTCATTGAAGTCCATACGATCGTGGTCCATCCTTGTAAGCAATACAACTAGTCCGGCAGCGAAGAAGAGGCTTCTCCAGCGTCATTCAAAAGTTGACTCCGAGTCCTGTGTGGCAAAGATTGAAGATACACCATCCAGATACGCATAAAGCGGCGTCTTTGCAAGGGGGACGCTCGCGATGTCAAATTTTCCAACTGCAGTAATTTGTGAAAAGCATTGCGCCACATCCAATAAGTGGGCGCCTCCGAGCCCTTCCAAAGTAACAATATCAGTTTTTTCCCCACAAAACAGGCCTTCTGTATCAAAAGCCTTATTTCCATTTTCCTAAATAGGAGAGGGTCTAGACAGCCAAATAACAAGGCAGTGTAGGAGATTGGAACAGCGACATCCAACAGCCTCCCCAAATATCGGACTATCGCCGCCCAAAAACGGCGAATGGGTGAGCAGCTCCAAAAAGCATGCAAGAGGGTACACTCATCGTATGGGATGATTTTAATAGTTCCTGGTGTGTTTGGCGGTGTATATAACAGTTTAGGGTATATAAAAGTTCTCTATAGGTCTGTTTATGTGCCGCTGATGGTTGATCTATTAATTTTGCGTTCACCTTTTGTAAGGCTTCCCCCAGGTCTAATATGCGCTGATTAGCTATTTTTCTCTGGTGAATTATATATGCCGTGATCTCCCCCCGCATAGTTGCTTTCCCTGCTTCCCAAAAAAGCGAAGGATTATCTTGATGTTGAGCATTATGCTCCACGTATACTCGCCATTTAGATTGTAGATAAACCTGAAAATCCTTATCCGTAGACAGATAAGAGGGGAAAACTCACCGGTGTTGGGCCACCTGGGGGCCTACCAGTCTGGCCTCTACCCAAATCATAGAATGGTCTGAGAATTCGGCAGAGCCAATCTCTGTTGAGATAATCTTATGGAACATAGAGATGGAAATAAGGAGGTAGTCAATATGGGACATTGAATCGTGGGCCCTTGCGATATGTGTATAATCTGTCTGTTCCAAGTGTAAGATTCTCCTTGCATCAGCTAAATGAAGTTGTTGGCACAGATACGGTATTCCCCTGCCAGGTTGTAACAGTGCACGTTTTACTGAGGTGGACTTGTCAAGGTCAGGATCTGCTACACAGTTAAAGTCTCCTGCCATGATCAATGGTTCCTTTTGGTGGAGGATTAACTTTTGGGTCAATATGAGTTGAGAGCATATACATTACATAAAGTGAGTTCCACTCCAAATAGTTTCCTAATGACTATGACATATCTCCCTTCATCATCGACGAAGGTTTGAGCTGGTTCGAACACTACCCCAAAGAGAATCGCCACCTCTGCTTTCCTATTAACAGCCGGGGAATAGACTGCTTTGCCCACCCAATCTCTCACCAATTTAGCAGACTCCACCGCAGTTAGATGAGTTCCCTGTAAGAAAACAATTTTGGCTTTATGACTCCGTAGTGATTGCAACATACATATTGACGTACTCCCTACGTTGCAACCTACATATTGACGTACTCCCACTCTCTCACAGCTGTGAAACCCTCCTCTCCTCTCTTAATGCGATGGACCTCCATCAAATCATTACCAGCCCCACACACAAAGCTGGACACTCCCTCGACCTCATCTTCATGAACTCCCACCTCCTCCCACAACTCACTACATACACTCCTGTTCCCTGGTCAGACCACTTTCTTATTAAAACCTCATGCACAATCAAGAACATCACCAGCCAACCCAATACAAAAACTACAATTCAATACAGGAGAGCCTGTCCTAGAGATGACCTTATTGACACCCTCTCTGACAACCTCAAAAACCCAGACCTCTCAGATTCCCAAACAGCCATAACCACATGGAACCATATCACTAAAGACACAGCCAACAAACTTTGCCCCATAATAACTAAAGAGATCCAGCCATCCACAAAAACTAAGCAACCCTGGTACACCCCTGAACTAAAACTACAAAAACACAACCTCAGAACTCAAGAAAAACTTTGGCGCAAAGACCCCGCTGCCAAGCAACTTGCCAAATACAAAACCTTACTACACGACTACAGAACTAGCACCCTCAAAGCCAAACGTGACCACTACTCCTCCAAAATTCATGACTTTCAATTCAACCCGAGAGCTCTGTTCTCTCTTATCTCGAACCTCACCAAGACATCCCCAATGACTACACCATGCGAGGACCCTAACACCAAATGCAACCAACTCGCCCAATATTTCCACAACAAGATCGCCACTATCGCCTCCCGCTTTCCCCACGTGCCCTCACCGACCAAATTTACCCCAAAATGCATTGATTTCAAAATGGACACATTCGAAAACACTTCCCCCTCTGAAATTTCTGCTATACTTAAAAAAATGCGCCCCTCTACCCATCCCTATGACTTGATCCCCTCCAAAATGCTCTTGACCATTCCAAACAGCATTTCCCAACCGCTAGCTGAGATTATCAACACCTCCATTTCCACTGGGGATGTTCCTACACAGCTCAAATTAGCTATAGTCAAACCCATTCTCAAGAAACCGAAACTTGACCCTTCTGATTTGTCCAACTACCGACCTATCTCTAACCTCCCCTTTGTCGCTAAAATCCTTGAAAAAACCGTCAACACCCAACTCTCAAACTACTTAGATCAACACCAAATACTCTATCCGTCACAACACATGATGGATAGAGTATTTGGTGTTGATATATTGTATTTATGTAATTATATTCCTCCATTGCATTATGTAAATATCTTTGTCCACTTTATATATCTAATGGTCTTGCACGGTTAATCCTGTCTCTTCCTTTCTTACTCCTTTTAATTATTGGTTGCCCTGTTTCCCCTTCCCCTGTTCTATGTAATTTCCATTTCCATTACTTTTTGTTTTAATGTAAACCGATATGATGTGTATTTTAATGTCGGTATAGAAAAATTGTTAAATAAATAAATAAATAAACATGGCTTCAGAAAGCGTTTCAGCACTGAAACTCTACTTCTCTCCCTCACCGACTTCGTCATCAGAGGCTTTGACAAAGGGCACACATTCATCCTGGCTCTATTAGACATCTCAGCAGCCTTTGACACTATCAACCATTCTATTCTACTCGACAGGCTAGCTGACATTGGCATCTCTGGGACTCCACTTCGCTGGTTCAAATCATACATAAGCGACAGACACTTCAAGGTAAAAATTGAAAACCACGAATCTGAACCAGTTGACATCACAAGGGGCGTACCTCAAGGCTCCTCTTTATCATCCACCCTCTTTAACATATACCTCCTCCCCCTTTGCCAGCTACTCTCAAATCTCAGTCTACCACACTTTGTCTATGCAGACGACGTACAGGTTCTTATACCTATTACCGATTCCATCTCCAATGCCCTAAAAAGATGGGATAGTGCCCTCTCATCCATAAACTGTCTCCTCACTCAACTCAACTTAGCCCTAAACCCTAATAAAACTGAACTCATGATCATCTCACCTCAATCCATCAATTCATTACCTACACTTTCAGCCAATTCATCCCCTTCTCTCCCTACCTTCGCCCAATCCGTAAGAGACCTAGGTGTCACACTTGACCCCCAATTAAGCCTGCAGAAATGTATCTCTTCCACCATCAAAGACTGTTACTACAAACTACACACTCTCAAAAAGCTTAAACCCATCCTGCATTTCAACGACTTTAGAACTGCCCTACAAGCCCTAATTTTATCCAAAATAGACTACTCAAACGCCTTACTCCTTGGCCTCCCAAAGAACACCATTGCCCCCCTTCAGCTGCTCCAAAATGCAGCTGCACGTGTATTAACACGCTCCCGTAGAAAAGAACACATCCCACCTGTTCTCAAACAACTTCATTGGCTTCCTATCACAGCCAGAATTCAATTCAAAACCCTCACCCTCATTCATAAAGCTGTCCACAATCCTGACATGTACTGGTTCTCAGACAGTTTACACATATGTTTCTCCTCCAGACCTACCAGAACACCCTACACAGCAAATATTCACACTCCCTCTCCCAAACTCTTCCACCTAACAACCACCAAACAACGTGCGCTATCCCTAGCTGGACCCTCTCTATGGAACTCTATGCCCATCCACCTACGCCTTGAGACCTGCTCCAAAAAATTCAGACAAAATCTCAAGACTTGGCTTTTTACACGAGCCTACACATGAACCCCCCTGCTTTTCATTCCTGTCCTCCACACCCTTCCCCCCGCCCCTCCCCTCGCCCCCCAAGCATATTACCGATTTCCCCCTTCTTAGCTCCCTCCCCCTAACATATTACTGTAAATAATTTACTTGTATATAATTTTTTCATTGCGTATATCTAACCATTTTATTGCATTTATCTATTTGTACAGCATTACCCTTGTTTCCCCCACTCTCTCTCCCACCCAGTTCTCTTATCAGTTTCATTGTAATGCCCCGTTGGCCATTTTTTGTTACATGGAAACCGATGTGATGTTTTCTTAACGAATGTTGGTATACAAAAATTTTAAATAAATAAATAACATTTTAGCCCTCTTCACTGGCGAGCCTAGCTCCGCTATATTCCAAGATATGAAGCGTAACTGTTCAGCCATAATCAGCCTCACCCATAAGGCTCAATTCTACCAATGGGTTAATGGGATGTAAGCCTTGGGCACACTTCCCCCAGCCTGGGAATGTCACCCCCTCTGTCTTTAGCCTTCTCCTTAAGATTTAAACACCAGTTATTTGGGAACCGCAGCGCACAGACTGGCATTTTGGCATCTTAATCACATGGGCTTCCGAGATGTCCCCATTCCCACCCCCCTCCCCCTTCACTATCCCCATACCCCTTTGAGCAATAAATGCTTGCACTCCACCTAAGGGAGGCGTAGAGATCCACATGTTCCATCCAGTCCGGTTCCCCCTCCAGATTCCCACTATGCGAAACCATCAACTCATAAACTGACTGAACTATTGATATGCCCTGATGAACTGCTGCCTGTCAGGCTAACTTATAGGAGCGTATTGTCACAGATGTGGTAACCCGAGTCTGCTGTTGTTGGGTTTGTGGCATATTGTGGACTCTTGGTCAAAGTGGCGATGACTCCTCCCATGGGGAGGGGCCCCTTGGGGAACCACAACGATTGGTTAGACTCTAGTAAGCAGACACTGAGGAAAGAAAGCTTTATTATACTGTTGTTGATGAGTTGAATCTTGCCCAAGGAACGGACAGTGCTGCAGTACAGCAATATCACAATAGCTCAGACAGTCTCTGTAGTAGATGGTCTCACCCAAATGTAGCAAAGGTCCGATAGTGTTCCGCAGTGTGGGATAGGCCGTGAATCTGAAGGGTGGAAAGAGGAGAACTGGAGCGTATTGATACTCACAGAGTAGCAGTGCTGATAACTTCCTTAGGTAGTTGAAGAGAGGGACCTGTTGTCCGCGGTGCAGGATACCCTGAGCAGGATAGGCCCTTGAGGAGCGAGTACCTAGGAGCGCCAAGGGTTTCCGATGGACGCAACAGTACCCCCCTTTGAAGGACCCCCTCCAGGTCCTCTTCCTGGTGGTCTGGGTTTTTGAGGGTGTGCGAGATGAAATTGACGTACCATGTCTTTGTCCATGATGTTGGCCAAAGGCTTCCATGAGTTTTCTTCTGATCCATAACCCTCTCCAGGAGATGAGATATTCCCACGTCTTGCCTCTCTTACGGACATCCAAAATGTCATCTACAGCATACTTGATATCGTCCTCCATGTCCAGGTTAGTGGGTTCTGGGGTCTTCTTGGAGAACTCTGAGAGCATCAAGGGTTTTAACAGAGAGACATGGAAGGCGTTATGTATCTTCATTGATGGGGGTAGCTTCAAACTGTACGTCAGATTTCCCAAATGCTGAAGAATAGCAAAGGGTCCTATATAGCGCAGTGCAAAACGTGCTGAAGGTAGTTTAAGACGGAGGAACTTGGTACTCAGCCAGGTGTTCCACTAAGTGTTTTAAGATGAAATTTCCTGGGGGAATGGCCAAGATGGCGCCCGAGAGAGACGTGGGTGTGTGAGCTCTTGAAAGCGTCGCTTCTTTTCATGGTAATTTTTTCTTGTTGAGGCCTCCGAGTGATGCCACACATGAAGCGCAAGGGCCGGGTGAGAGAGGGTGCCCCGACCCCCTCAAGACCCGTGCTTATTCAAACGACGCTGACGGGCTTTCAACCTTTGTCAGAGGTAATAGCCCCGGAGAATCCCGCTGGGCAGCAAGGCGGAGAGCAAGCGCCTCTGCCGCAGGGAGACGTTACACTTAGTCCCGGGGCTCCAACTACCCCTACCCCACCCGGAGACGCCGACAACGCTGCGGACCCAGCCTCCAGACGAGGACGGATGGCGTCCTTAGAAGTGAGTCCAATCGGGGAGGGAGCAGCTGGAGGAACGGCGTCATCAGAGAGAACAGGAGGTTTTTTCATCTCCTCCCCACGAGTGGAGGGAAATGGTGGCTTGAAACGAGCTGAATCCAGCGAGAAGGAAACTGGATCAGTAGTGAAGATCGCTCAGCCTTCAAGGAGCCAAGAAACCCAAGGTATTTCTTTGTCTCAAGCCATAAACTTAACACCTTTTCTGCCGGTTGAGAAACCCAAAGTAGTGACGATGGAACTGATATGGCAGGCCATAATGACAATGCAAAATGCCCTGTTAAATTTATCATCAAATATAAAGGATTTACAAACATCGTTCCACAATTTAACTCCAGAAATTAACCAACATTCTGTAAATTTGATTAAAGTGGAAGAAGAAATAAGCCAGATAAAGATGGTACAACTTTCTACAATTAAAGGAGAAAATCTGCTTGAAAAGAAAGTGGAAAGTATAGAAAACTCGTTAAGATATAACAATTTAAGGATAATAAATTTTCCTAAATCAAAATGACTTCTCCTAAAGAGCAGTTAAAGAACTATTTTCAAGATATATTGTTAATACCAGCTGAAAAAACACCGGTGATTCTTAAGGCTTATTTCTTAATGAAAAAAAAAGATCACCAGCAAGAAAATATACCAACAGAGGGAATATCATTGAATCTTACGGAGTTAATTGAAATTTCTTATAGCTCTCAAGTTGAGATGCGTGGAACTCTATTGGTAAAATTTAAGTATTTAGAGGATAGAGACAATGTATTAAAACTATTTCTAAGTAAAAGATCTATGCTATACTTGGGTCAAAAATTGTGGGTTTACCCTGATGTCTCTCAGGAGACACAGGCAAGACGTAAGAAACTTTTAGTATTGGCAAACCAGGCAAGAACGTTCGGGATTCAAGTGAATATCAGGTTCCCCTGTAAGTGCGTAATGAAAATTGATGGTGTTAAATTTATATATTATGAACCTGAACAGTTAGCGAAATATCTTGAGAATCGTAGGAACCAGGAGGCAGAGTCTGAAACAACATCTTCTTAATAGTTGTAGCTAAGAAAGTAGATACTCTGCAGTCTTTCTTTATTTAAATTTAGAATTCATTCTTTTTGTGTGTACTTGCTTAAACATGGTACTCCCCCCTACTTGTTTGGTAACAGGGAGAAAAGAATATATGTATTGTGATATTCTTTGATTAGAATTTATGGCTTTAGGATAATATATGTAAAAGTTTATTCTTACTTCTATATTCTGATTTAAAAAATTTGAATGTATCAAATTTGAAATTTGCAAAATTAAAAATTAAAAAAAAAAAAAAGAAGTTGAAATTTCCTTCGGCCCCAGAGTCTACTAGGGCTAGAGTCTGAAACTCAAGGCTTCCGCAGATAAGAGAGCCTGGTAGAGACAAAGGAGGAGTTGGAATGGTGAGGCCTAGGAGTCGTCGTCCTGCAGATCCTAGGCTGAAAGTTTCCCGGACCGATGGGACAAGTTTGGATGGCGTGGCCGGATTGGGCACAGTACATACATAACCCCATGCATTTGCGGAATCGCCTTTCCTTAGAAGTTAAATTACTTCTTCCTAGTTGCATAGGCTCACCTTCTTCTAAGGGTGCAGATGGTAGACTTGAGGCAATTGGCACAGGTTTAGGATGGTTAACTCCCGGGATGGTCTTCCGAGGACTCTTAGCCTCTTGAGTCCGGTCTTGAATCCGGAGGTCTATTCTCCCAGCCAGTTCCATGAGAGATTCAAGGGTATCAGGCAGGTCGCGAGTCACCAGTTCGTCCTTTAAACGAGAGTTGAGACCCTCCATGAAGATAGCACGTAAACATACTGTGTCCCAGTGTAGTTCGGATGCTAAAGTCTTGAATTCGATGGCATAATCAGCTAGCGGCTTATTACCTTGCTGGATATTGAGCAGAGCAGATCCAGTGACGGTGTGGCGAGCTGGGTCATCGAAGACAGACTTGAAAAGTTTCAGAAATCCTGATAGGTCATTCAGGATAGGATCTTCACGTTCCCATAACGGTAAAGCCCAAGGGAAGGCTCTTTCTTCAAGTAGAGACAGGTGGTCTTGGAAGCTTCTGTGGGAAAGAGGGTAGGTTGCAAAGAAAAATGCATATTGCATTGGTTAACAAACCCTCTACACATCCTTGCTTCACCCATGAAGCGGGTAGGCATGGATAGCAGTACGGTGGTCTTGACAGTCACCACTGGATACAGCAACTCTTTCACTAGAGTTGCCGAAGTATTCAGTTGTGTATGTAACTGACTGAAGGCAGCAGCCAGGCTTTCCAGAGACTTTTGTTGCTCAGTGATCTGCTGGGCTAGGCCAGGAATGGTCTGCAAGGCTGCCAGCTGAGCCGAGTCCATGGAGTTAGCAATCTGTTGGGTTTGTGGCATACTGTGGACTCTTGGTCGAAGTGGCGATGACTCCTCCCACAGGGAGGGGCCCCGTGGGGAACCACAACGATTGGCTAGACTCTAGTAAGCAGACACTGAGGAAAGAAAGCTTTATTATACTGCTGTTGATGAGTTGAATCTTGCCCAAGGAACGGACAGTGCTGCAGTCCAACGATATCACAATAGCTCAGACAGTCTCTGTAGTAGATGGTCTCACCCAGATGTAGCAAAGGTCCGGTAGTGTTCCGCAGTGCTGGATAAGCCGTGAACCTGAAAGATGGAATGAGGAGAGCTGGAGCGTAGCGATACTCACAGAGTAGTGCTGATAAATTCCTTAGGTAGTTGAATGAAGAGAGGGACCTGTGGTCCACGGTGCAGGATACTACGGGGATGAGCTTCCGTGGTGGCCTTCGGTGGGTCTTCTTCTCTGCCCCATGGCCTCCTGCTGCTGCTGCCACCACCCTCCCAGGTGTGCCAGGAAGTTTAAAAAAAAAATCATGACCGGCCCACTGTGGGAAGCCCGATCCTCCAATAGGGCAATCTGCCCCTGGTTACCTCCATGCCTTCTGTTGAGGGTAGTAACTGCTGCTGCATAGAGGTTACCCTCATGCCTTGTGATAAGGGCAATAACTGATGCTCTGTGCAGGTTACCCCCATACCTTCTGTTAAGAGTAGTAACTACCGCTTTGTGCAGGCTACCTCCAAGCCTTATGTTGCCAGAGAATGTTGCCAGAGAATGTGGTTCGTGCAGTTAGTATAGCTGTGTTTAAAAAAGGATTGGATAAGTTCTTGGAGGAGAAGTCCATTACCTGCTATTAAGTTCACTTAGAGAATAGCCACTGCCATTAGCAATGGTTACATGGAATAGACTTAGTTTTTGGGTACTTGCCAGGCAACTACCACCCTCTCTGAAAGAAATATTTCCTGATGTTGATTGAATTGTTCCCCCTGTAGTTTCACTTCGTGACCCCTAGTTCTACAGTTTCCTTTCCAACAGAACATGTTTGAAGTGCGTGTATCATTAAAATCTTTCAGGTATCTGAAGGTCTGTATCATATCTTCCCTGTACCTCCTCTCCTCCAGGGGATATATATATCCAAATCCTTCAGCCTTTCCCATTTTGGTCACTTTTCTCTGGACTTCTTTCATCCTGGAAAAAGCCCATCAACTCCATGAACCTTTCAATAACCTTTCACACCCCAATCCCAGCTGCTGCTCACTCTCCCATTAACACCCCCCCACCCCAACACACACATCCCTGCTACCTCCTGACCCAAAATACCCCCACACCCCAATAGCTCCCTCTCCCATTGCTCACAGATATAAAACATACAAATCCCCAAACCCCTGCTCCTTCTCTCCTCCCCACTGACCCAAACACCCCAACCTCTGCTCTCTCCCCTTCCCTACTGATCCAAAACATTCACCCGTCTCTTCCTTCTCCCTCTCCCACTGACCCAACCCATGCTCCTTTCCCCCTCCCCCACTAACCCAAATATACACACTCCTGCTCCCTGCCTTCCCCCACCATTCCCAAACACCCCTGCTCCCTCCCCCACTGACCCAAAACAGCCCTAACCGATCCCCTCCCCCATTACCACAAACACAAACTTCCAAGCCCTTTCTCTCCCTCTAACCCAAACACCACACATCCCAACTCTGCTCCCTCTCTTCCAGTAATGACCCAAAACACCACACACCACTACCCTTGCTGTCTCTTCTCCCCCCCACACAAACCCTAACCTCTCCACTTTCCCACTGACCCTCTGCTCCCTTTCATCTGAGTAACCCACATCCTCACTCCTGCGACCTCTGTCCCCAATAACATCAAAACACATACACACCTGCTCCTTTTCTCTATTGGAGAAGAGACGACTGCGGGGGGATATGATAGAGGTGTTTAAAATCATGAGAGGTCTAGAACGGGTAGATGTGAATCTGTTATTTACTCTTTCGGATAGTAGAAAGACTAGGGGGCACTCCATGAAGTTAGCATGGGGCACATTTAAAACTAATCGGAGAAAGTTCTTTTTTACTCAACGCACAATTAAACTCTGGAATTTGTTGCCAGCGAATGTGGTTAGTGCAGTTAGTATAGCTGTGTTTAAAAAAGGATTGGATAAGTTCTTGGAGGAGAAGTCCATTACCTGCTATTAAGTTCACTTAGAGAATAGCCACTGCCATTAGCAATGGTTACATGGAATAGACTTAGTTTTTGGGTACTTGCCAGGTTCTTATGGCCTGGATTGGCCACTGTTGGAAACAGGATGCTGGGCTTGATGGACCCTTGGTCTGACCCAGTATGGCATTTTCTTATGTTCTTATGTTCTTATGACCAAAAACACACACCTGCTCCCTTCACCCAGATGGCCAAAGCAAAAAAAAAACAACCTCCAAAGATCTTGTTAGGTGTTTTATTTTGGAATTTATAAGAAACATTTTGACAGCTGATAATAAATCATTCCACTGTTGGTTTAGGCCTATGGAGGTTTGCAGGTTTCACTTGGGTGATGGTCTGACTTTTGTCTGTGATCAGCAGAATCTTCTCATCCAACGTCCCAAACTGCAGACCCTAAATGACAGGTTTCTCTTGTAGTGAGATGTTGAGAACAACGTCCATATCTGGGGTGCATCTTTAAAGCAAGAGAGAGATGGGGAGAAAGAGAAAGACTACATTTATTTTTAAAATATCACATTTTTAAAACATAAAATAAAGTATATGAAGCACAAAAATGAAAGCATTTAATTTTATGATACAAATAAACATACACACATGAAGAACTTAAAGGAAAATTGGTTCTTACCTGCTAATTTTTGTTCCTGTAATACCATAGATCAGTCCAGACAAGTGGGTTTTGCATCCCTACCAGCAGATGGAGGCAGAGAACAAAACTTTGAGGTACTGCTAACATAACCGAGAGTGCCACCTGCAGTCCCTCAGTATTGATCTGTACCCAGGCTAAAGAGTAGACACCATCACCCTAAGTTTCAGGGTGAACAGGGAACCCAGGGCTGGAATCCTTCCTCTGACCTGGAGCCCTCCATACTTCCAGAAAAACAAACACTGATAACCACCACCTAACATCAAAATCAACTTATTTACAAAGTGTACATTTCTGCAATTAATACCAGGATATTCAGCCTTTCGGCAGAAAATAACAGGATGGGTCTCTGGACTGATCTATGATATTACAGGAATGAAAATTAGCAGGTAAGAACCAATTTTCCTTTCCTTATCATACTCAGATCAGTCCAGACAAGTGGGATGTACCAAAGCATCCCTAGATAAGGCACGATTCCGAAAGACCCACGTGTAGAACACTTTCACCAAAGGTCGCATCTTCCTGCGCCTGAACATCCAATTGGTAATGCTTGGTGAAAGTATGAAGTGTTGACCACGCCGCTGCCCAACATATCTCCTGAGGAGATATCAACTGACACTCCGCCCAGGAGGTCACCTGCACCCTTACATATATAAGCGGAAGAAATAGGGTCTTTCAACCAGCGAGAGATCATAGCTTTTGAGGCCTTAGCCCCTTTGTTCATACCACCGAACAGCACAAAGAGGTGATCTGAACACCAAAAGGAACTGGCAACCTTAAGATAACGCAACAGGCTCCTGCAAACATCTCTGGTGGATATTCCCTAGACCAGTCCAGAAAGGCTGGAAGTTCCACTGTCTGGTTCAAATGAAAAGAGGAAACCATCTTCAGTAAAAAGGATGGAACAGTTCTGCAACATCACCCTGTCGGTCTCAATCCAGAGAAAAGGATCCCTGCAAGACAAAGACTGCAGCTCTGAAATCCTCCTGGCCAAACATATGGCTACCAGAAAAACAGCCTTCAACGTCAGATCCTTCAATGACACTCCCATTAAAGGCTCAAAAGGGGGCTCACAGAGCACATGAAGTACCAGGCTGAGGGTCCAATCCAGACACAACTTCTTCACTGGAGGCCGTAAGTGCTTGACTCCTCTCAGAAATCATACAATATCCAGATGGGATGCTAAAGACCTGCCCTGCCACCTGCCCCTAAGGCAACCCAAGGCGGAAACCTGAACCCGGAGTGAATTGTAAGCCAGATCCTTTGACAGCCCTTGCTGCAAAAAGTCCAAAATGTGCGGAATGCTTACAGAAAGGAGATCCAGATGCTGTTGATGGCACCAAGCATCAAACACTGTTCTGTGAACGCTAGGCCATAGGAGGCCTTGCATTCTGTTCTGGGAACACTAGGAGAGCGGTCCCATCTTGAGGGGATTGTGTGCCCATGGGCCTCGGCACAACCCCAGAAGACTCCAGGGCAGCACCGAGGTAGGCGAGGCGGGACCAAGCATGGGTGAAGACTAAAGATCTGACCCTCTACCGGACCTGCATGCTTCTGGAAGGCCAACAACGCAATGTTGGTTACTGAACAGTCCTCCGACCGTTCCCAGCCCTTTCGGACCTGCTGCTAGGTATCGGCAAGAAGCAGCAGGCCGAACTAAAGACGAGGGCAGACGAAGGCCTTGTGACATAGAAGACTCTGGATGAGACAAGGAGCTTGGAAGACTCTGGACGAGATGAGGAGTTTGGAAGGTTCAGACCTTGCCACTGTCTCTTAGGGCGCCCTACACAGCCCACTGACATGGACGGACCCAATGGGCTGTTCACGGACCACCCTGTCCCACTGCACGCCCTACACAACCTGGAGAGGCTGGTCATGGACCACCCGGAGAGCGGAACAAGCACAGGAAGGGAATCCAGCCGAGACAAAACTCCAATGACGAGAAGAGGAACCAACGAGACGGATTTACCCCAACAAGGTGTCATCTGGAGAACCAGAGGAGCTGGAGGGACAAGAGGACTGGGGACAAGCGAAGGAGGAGCGGAACCTCGGAACATCAGGAAGCCTGGACTAGGAATCTCGGAACATGAAGACATGGAACATCAGAAAGCCACGAAGACTCATGAAGCAACGAAGACTCAGGATATGGAGCTCCAACGAACAAGGAACGAAGACCTGACGGAGCACTGGAAGACAGGAACCTCCAGGGACAAAGAACTCCGATGCAAGGCAAAGCAGGACTGCTGGAGAAGCCCTTTTATAGGGCTAGCAGGAAGACGCCCAGGACGACGTCATCAGGTCGCGGGCCCTTTAAATCTTGTAGAGAGGTGCGGCTACGAACCTAGAGGCAGGCAGAAGCAGGGCAAGACTGTCAGCGGCGTCTGTGCCGCAAAGGAAGCAGGCTCAAGTGGCTCTCTGCCGCAAAGGTAGATTAAGGGCGGTCCCAGGCTGCTAGGCAGGCCCCAGTGGAGGCAGCTCCATGCCGCGGAAGACAGGCTGGCTCGCGGCTCCCTGCCACGAGTGAAGGCCCCAAACGAGGGGGTCTGGGCCGCGGGAGAAGTGACGTCAGCGGCAGGCCCTGACTGCCACAGAACGTGGCTTAGATGTCAGCGGCCTCTGCTGCACAGGAGAAGGCAGCACAGGAAAGTAGGTGAAGGCCTGCTCGTGGGGGAAACTCCGTGGGCAGGATTCATAACAAACACTTTCCAGACCCGAACAAAAGCCATAGATGTAAAAGGACGTCTAGCCTGGAGTAAAGTGGAAATAATTGTCTCCAAATATCCCTTCAAGTGCAACCTCCGCTTCTCAAAAGCCAAGCCGTGAGACAAAAGTGATCCTTATGATCCGAAAATATGGGACCTTGCTGAAGCAACCCTGGCAGGTAAGGCAACCTGAGAGGACTGTCTATTGTGAGACCTACCAGATCCACGAACCACAGCCGCTATGGACAATCCGGCACCACTAGAACCACCTGCCCTGGATGCACCTCTACGCGCTGCAATACGTGACTGACAAGTGGCCAAGGAGGAAACAAGTACAGAAGGATCTCCTTCGGCCACAGGCAAACTAGAGCATCCAGCCCTTCTGCCCTGACTTACCTTGTGCGATTGAAGAACCTTTGCATTGGCCCTTGTTGCCATTAGATCCAACTGGGATACTCCCCTCCTGGCACATAGGCAATACCAGGCCTCTGGGGATAATTCCCATTCCCCTGGATCTAGCTGCTGCCTTCTGAGGAAATCCGCTTGCACATTGTCCATGCCTGCTATGTGAGATGCCGCTACACCTTTGAGATGACATTCTGCCCAAGCAAACTGCAAAGTATTTAGACCCGCACTGTGACTCTTCCTACCTCCCTGACAATTGATGTAAGCCACCGTTATTGCATTGTCCGAGAAGATTCTCATCATCTGACCCTTGACCAAAGGAAGAAAACCTCCAGGCCTCTGCGTATTGCCCTCATCTCCAGGTGATTGATTGACCAGGCCATCTCCGCTGGAGATCAGCACCCTTGCACAGTCCACCCTTGCACACCGCCCCACAACCCTTGAGACTGGCGTAGGTGGTCACTACTACCCAATCTGGGGCCGCCAGATCCACTCCCTTCTCCAAATTGGGATGGGAAAGCCACCATGAGAGACTGGATATGGATTTTCCCCGAAGAAGTAAAGGGTGATGGTACTCCTCTGACAATGGTTTCCATCTGGACAACAGCGCCTTCTTCACATGTGAGGAAAGGTTCAAGGAACCAAATCCAACTTGGAAGCCATAGAGATAATCCCAGACCTTCGGTACTGTCAGCTGGAGCAGATGCTGCACTTGCACCTGCAATTTCGACACTCTGTCCGCAGTCAGAAAAACCTTGCCTGCCTGGGTATCAAATTGCGCTCCCAGATACTCCAATTGGGTCAGCACCAGATGACTCTTTGCCGCATTTATCACCCAAACCAGAGAACTCATATCTGGATGAATGGCTCATCTGGGTGAAGATGGAGGAGGAGTCCAGTCGCTCCATACAGCACGTGATGCTCTGATTGTGTTCTCTGGACTGGGTGATAAACACGGCAAAGAGTCATCTGGTGCTGCCCCAATCGGAGTATCTGGGAGCGCAATTTGATACCCATCACCACCACCACCACTTTCGTGAAGGTGCAGGGTGCCATGGCTAAGCCGAAGGGAAGAGCCTGAAACTGAAAATGCTGACCCAGCAACCGTAGCATGAATCACAGCAACTTCTGATGGTCCCTTTGAATGGGAATATGGAGGTAGGCCTCTGTCAGGTTCAATGATACCAAGAACTCTCCTCTGCGGACAGCAGAGGAGTCTCCATTGAAAAAATGAAACCCGTAAGGCTATTCACCTTTTGCAAATCCAGAATGGGCCAAAAGGAGCCCTCTTGTTCGGGAACCATGAAATAAATGGAATACCTCCCCTGACCCTGTTCGGCCAATGGGACCGGAACTATGGTGTCCAACATTTGTAGCCTTTGCAGTGTTCCCTTTACTGCTTCTGTTTGCTTTGTGTTATGGTTTTGAGGTGTTTGAGTGGATTCTTGGGTACTGTGGAGATGACCACTCCCACGGGGAGGAACCCCGTGAGGAACCACAGTACTGGGCTAGACTCTATACACGCAGACTCAGAGATTTGTCTTTTATTATACAGCTGATGTGTACCACCAGAGGTGGCAGTGGTGAGGTGATCCAGAGGTAGCACTCCAGGGACCCTCGGCAGAGGGGACCCGAATCACAGAGATAGTATAGGGAGATCCGGATGCAGGTTCCCAGTGCAGCAGAGCTGTAGATGAGACAGACTGAGAATGTTAGATTACTCACTAAGTTGGTAGCTGTATAGGTGGAGATCCCAGCAGGCAGAAGTAGTTGAATACAGGCACCAAGCCAGGGAGAGCAGGCCCTCGAGGAGCGAGTACCTGATCCCAGATAGGCACCTGAAAGAAAGCAAAGGGCCCCCAAGGAGCGGGTACCCAAGTTAGAGAAATACCCTGAAGGGCAGAGAGAGCTTCCAGCGGCAGCAAGGAAGCAGCAGAGTAGCTCAGACCGGAGGCTTTCCATCCATTCACGATCCTTGCTAACTCGAATTGTTAGCAAACGAAGGGCAGGCTAAATACCCGGATGGCGTGACGAACTCGAGGGGGACGCCCCCGAGGTTCCCGCCATGACATGGATAAAGACGTGGGTGGCGTGCGCACGCGCACCATAGGAGGCCCTCAGGAGAAACATGGCGTGAGGCTTTGCCATTGACGTTCCTGGGACGCCCCCGAAGTTCCCGCCATGACGCGGATAAAGACGTGGGTGGCGTGCACGCGTGCACCCTAGGAGGCCCTCAGGAGAAACATGGCGTGAGGCTTTGCCATTACCGTTCCGGGGACGCCGGAGAGAGTGGCATGCAGATGCTGCGGTGGCCATCTTCCCAAGGCTAGCGGGGAGAGCAGAGAGAAAGGTGAGGCACAAAGGTCGAAGCCGTCTGAGACCGACGGACGCAACACTTTGAGACACGCAGTGGGACTCCAGAAAGGCATCCCTGACAGGGTGCGAAAATTCTAATGAGTAACCACCACCTCCAGAACCCATTGATCCATGGTAATTTTGGCCCATTCCCCGTAAAAGCGAGACAACCTGCTCCCTACCGGCCCCATGGAGGAAAGGGTGCAACTAGCATCATTGGGCTGACTTTACACCTCCGGTCCCCTGACCGGTACTGTCTCTGGAGGATCTGTGGGTCCCTTGAAAGGACTGCTGCCTGCCCAGAATCTGCTTTGGCCCTGACGCAGAGGCACTCTTTCTGGAACAAAACTGCCTCAAATCCCAAAAACGGGACCGAGGAGGGAAAACCTTCTTGCCACTTCTCTTATCTTCAGGCAACTTATTTCCTTTGGACTCTCCCAAAGCCTTCATCAACTGATCCAAATCATTCCCAAACAAGAGCTTGCCTTTAAAGGGGAGATTACATAACTGAGACTTGGATCATATGTCAGCCGACCAATTGCACAACCATAAAAGCCTGCGAGCTGCCACAGCAGACACCATGCTCCTGGACACAGTATGAACCACGTCATAGAGTGCATCTACCTCATAATCCATACCAGCTTCCAGCTGAGCAGACTACATGGGCTAAACGCCTCAGATGAAGCCTGCTCCTGAGCTTTCTGAATCCAGCGCAAACAGGCCCTCTGCATCACACTACCACAAATTGCCACTCTCACGCTCAAGGCTGAAACTTCAAACAGCCATTTCAACTGAATCTCCAATTTACAGTTCTAAACATTCTTCACAGTGGCAGAGCCCACTACTGAGATCATTATCTTCTTAGTAATGGCAAACACAGCTGCATCCACCTTCGGAACCTGCAGGAGATCCAGAATCTCTGCATTCAATGGATTCAGCTTCACCATTGCGCGAGCGACCTTCAAGCTCGCTTCCTGGTTCACCAGCTTATGGATATTCTAAGGCAGAGGGAGGCACTAGGAGGCCCATGCAGGCCATCCAGGACCGGGTTCATCCCTTCGTTATCTGACTCCTCCAGGGCTACCTTAACCCCTAATTCCTCCAGAACCTGCAATTCCTCCTCCATGAATAGACGGACCACCCTGGGATCATCCCCCTCCATCACCGGCAACTCATCCAGATCCAGATCATCCATGTTCACATCAGGATCGGCATTTGGATCTGGCTCAGTAGCCACATCTGGGTCCGCCCACTGAAGATTTGCAGGATCCTCCTGCATGTCTTCGGAGTCCTCCAAATCCCTGGGAACTTGCTTGGCCCCAGCGTGTCCAAGACCCAGATGCCTCAAAAGATCCCCAGAGCCACCAGAAGACTCCACCTTCTGCCTCTTGGCCGAGAGCCCAGAAACCTTCTTGCCAAAAGGCTTCCCCCCCTGCCCTCTTTCTTGCCAGAAATGTCTTATGCAGAAGGAGAACAAACTCCGGGGAAAATGCCTCCAGATCATCGGCTACCATCAGATTCCTCTCCTCCATCCTGATCCTCAGCAGACGCCTGCACCACAGGCAAGAGCAGAGGAGAGTAATCACCGGGGCCGCTGCCTGCAACCTTATTTATTTATTTATTTATTTAGTAACTTTTATATACCGGCATTAGAAAGGCACATCATGCCGGTTCACATAATAACAAAAGCGAAGGAAATACATTATAACAAGGGGATATAAGTAGGTCAGAACAAAAGTAAAAGGTCGGAAAAGGGGAAATATTAAACTAGTAAACAAATAAAACAACTGATAAATATGTACTAAAGAACAACTAATGATTACAAGCTCTAATATAAGAGGCAACAAAATGATATATTAATATAAAGTGGAGGTACAGGTAAGCTCCAGCAGAAGAGGCAACATAGTATACAGGGGAAGGGACTAGTGTAAGAGGTATAGTACAGAAGGACTGGTGTAGAGTACAGGGGAAAGGGACTGGTATAATGGAGTATATTACAAATAGAGGTGCAGTAACACAGTGGAGGTAGATTAGTCAGGGTAGGCTTGATGGAATAGCCAAGTCTTTAATTTGGATCTAAATTTAATAGGGCAGGGTTCTGATTGAAGCGTCATGGGCAGGGAGTTCCATTTGGTGGGGCCTGCAATAGAGAGAGCTCTTTCCCTAGTGGAAGTGAGGCGAGCTGTTTTTAGAGAAGGTACTTGCAGGGTTCCATTATGAACTGATCTAGTAGGACGGGTCTGGGTGACAGGGCTGAATGGTATATCGAGCCAAAGGAAGTTGTGTGAGAAGATGGATTTATGTATGGTGGTTAGTGTTTTGTGGAGAATTCTGAAGGGGATGGGCAGCCAATGAAGGCCCTTCAGAATGGGGGTGATGTGGTCTGTTTTGCGGGAGTTAGTGATGATTCTGGCTGTTGCATTTTGCAACATTTGGAGCGGTTTGATCATGGTGTGTGGGAGGCCTAAGGGTAGTGAGTTGTAGTAATCGAGTTTAGCAAGTAGGGAAGTTTGAATAACAGTGCGGAAGTCTTGAGAGTGTAGCAGTGGCTTAAGTTTTTTCAGGACATTTAGTTTGTGAAAACCACTTTTAAGGATGGAACTTACATACTTTTTCATGTTAAGTTGTTCATCCAGGAGGACTCCGAGGTCTCTTACAAAGGGTTGATTTAAAGCAGGTTGACAGATAGGATCGTGAAGTGAATGTGGTTTGGAATGGGGGGAGATTAGTAGTAGTTCCGTTTTATTCGTGTTCAGAGCGAGGTGGAGGTTCATTAGTAGAGCATTAATAGGGATGAGACAGGTTTCCCAGTACTTCAAAGTGTCAGATATTGAATTGTGGATGGGGATTAAGATTTGGATGTCATCAGCATAGAGATAGAAATTAAGTTTGAGATCTGTTAAGAGATAGCATAGGGGGGTAAGGTAGATGTTAAAGAGGGTGGAGGAGAGGGAAGAGCCTTGTGGGACACCTTGAAGTAAGGGGAGGGAAGTAGAGATAGCATTGCCTATTTTGACAGAGAAAGTTCTGTTTGAAAGGTAGGATTTGAGCCAAGCTAGTGCCAAACCAGAGATACCAATACTTTCTAGACGGACAAGCAGGTGATTGTGGCATATAGTATCAAAGGCGGCTGATATGTCCAGGAGAGCGAGAAGGTAGCTGGTGCCCTTGTCCATTCCTATAAGGAGGTGGTCGGTGAGTGTAAGGAGGAGTGTTTCAGTGTTCAGATGTTTACGGAAGCCGAATTGTGCAGCATGAAGGATATTGTGGTTTTCTAAATTTTCTAAATTTCAGCAGCTGGACCTTCTGCTGGTCCAGCTGCTGAAATTAATCCTTCCGGGTCCACAGCTGCAGCCCCCTATGATCTAGAGACCCTCCGTTCCCCCGATGTGCCTGAGGAAGTTCCCTTCTTCCCCAAAACACAGCCAGTGCAAAGGGAGCTGGAATTGAGCCATGCCGACGAAAGGCTGCACACCCTGCACACCGCCATCTGCGGTTTTGGCGCCATTGCTCACACATTCACAAAAGAACTCGCTATGGGAGAAGTGCCGCTGGCGCGCCTGTTGAAAAAGCAGGCTGCATATGTGGTCAGAAATTCAGCCCACACACATGACTGGACCCAAAGCTGTGTGGCCGCGCCACTGAGAACAGTGTGTGGGATAAACACCCGCAGCAACAACGGGCTTACCTCTCACTGCCTGCACCCGGTGCTGACAGCCCCCACTGCCGCGTACACCCTGCCGTTGGTCCACCTCAAAACTGAAATTCCTGGTTTAACTTTGCTTCCTTTTTTTCCCCCCAAACTCTTTTTTTTCTAAACTTAATCAACAAAGAACAAAATGGGAATATTTCCCTGTCTGAGGACGATGGCAAGCAGGAGGAGGCCATGGAGGCCAAGAGGGGCCTCCGGAAACAATAGGCTACAGGCAGGCAGGGGCTATCAAACCCCCCCCCCCCACCCCCAGTCGCCCAGCTCCACAAAGTCTTTTTTTTTTTTTTTTTAACTAAGACTAATCAGACTGCAGGTTTGCACCTCTACCATCTGCTGGAGACAGAGAAATAGCAAATGTTGCTTACCTGTAACAGGTGTTCTCCCAGGACAGCAGGATGTTAGTCCTCACATATGGGTGACATCATCAGGATGGAGCCCAATCACTGAAAACTTCTGTCAAAGTTTCCAGAACTTTGACTGGCCCCTACTGGGCATGCCCAGCATGGCACTAACCCTGCAGCCAGCAGGGGTCCCCCTTCAGTCTTATTTGATATCTACAGGCAGTGCTGAAAAAATAAAACAACAAAACGTTACGAAACCAACACCGCAGGGCAGCGGGCGGGTTTCGTGAGGACTAACATCCTGCTGTCCTGTGAGAACACCTGTTACAGGTAAGCAACTCTGCTTTCTCACAGGACAAGCAGGATGGTAGTCCTCACATATGGGTGAGTACCGAGCTGAGGATGCCCAAGAGTGCACCAAATGTTCCCAAAGGCGTGCAACAGGCACAGCAACTGGGGTGGAATTTGGTAGAGGGCATCCTGAACCCCACCGGGCAGGCGGAAGGGTGTTGGTACGTCAGGTTGGAAATAGGTTACGCAGGACAGACTGGCTGAAGATGGAATCTTGTCTTCCGGCTTTGTCTAGGCCATAGTGGGCTGCAAAGGTGTGGAGAGAACTCCAGGTGGCAGCCCTGCAAATGTCAGGAAGCGGCACCGATCGGAGGTGTGCTACTGAAGTCACCATGGCCCTCACAGACTGTGCTTTAACACGGTCTTGAAAAGGAAGGCCTGCTTGCTGATAGCAAAAGGATATGCAGTCCGCCAACCAGGAGGAGAGAGTCTGCTTACCCACAGGTTGCCTTAGTTTGTTGGGATGGAAAGAGACGAATAACTGAGTGCTCTTCCTGTGGGCAACCGTACAGTCTAGGTAGAATGCTAGAGCTCGTTTACAGTCAAGGGTATGCAGAGCCTGTTCCCCTGGGTTGGAGTGGGGCCTGGGAAAGAAGATAGGTAGTATGATGGATTGATTAATGTGAAACTCTGAAACTACCTTAGGCAAAAACTTAGGGTGAGTGCGGAGTACCGCCCCGTCCTGCAGGAGTTTAGTGTAAGGTGGATAGGTAACTAGGGCCTGTAACTCACTAACCCTGCGAGCTGAAGTGGTAGCCAAAAGGAAAATCACTTTCCATGTGAGATATTTTAGGTCACAGGAGTGAAGAGGTTCGAAGAGTGGTTTCATGAGCCGCCCGAGAACCAGATTAAGGTCCCAAGAAGGGGCCGGAGGACGTAAAGGTGGCTTGATATGGAGCAAGCCTTTAAGAAAACATGTTAGAAGGGTTGTACTGATATAGGGACATCCCCGACACCTTTATGGAAGGCGGCTACCGCACTGACATGCATTCTGATGGAAGAGGTCTTTAGACCTGATTCCGATAAATGCCAGAGAGAGTCCAAAAACCTTGGGATTGGACAGGAAAAGGGATCAAGGAATTGCGAAGAACACCATAATGTGTACCTTTTCCATTTATAGGAATAAGATTTTCTTGTGGAAGGCTTCCGTGAAGCAATCAGGACACGAGAAACTGAATCTGAAAGGTTAAGTGGTTGAAGGATTAACTTTTCAACATCCATGCCATCAGGGACAAGGCCTGAAGATTGGGATGGCGTAGACATCCGTCGTTCTGAGTGATCAGAAGCGGGTCCGTTCCCAAGGGAATGTGCCTGCGGATGGAGAGATCCTGGAGTATGGGAAACCACACTTGGCGTGGCCAGTGAGGTGCTATCAGGATCATGGTTCCCTTGTCCTGACGGAGCTTCACGAGAGTCTTCGAGAGAAGAGGAAGTGGAGGGAATGCATAAAGTAGACCGGCTGCCCACAAGAGGAAGAATGCATCTCTGGGCTGAGAGCGCTCGCTCCGAATGAGGGAGCAGTAATTGTCCACCTTGTGGTTCTGAGGGGACACAAAGAGGTCTATTTGGGGATGACCCCATTGCTGGAAGAGAGAGGTCGCTACAGAGGGATTGAGAGACCACTCGTGCGGTTGGAAGACATGACTCAGTTTGTCTGTCAAGACATTGTGCACTCCCGGCATTTAGGTGGCCCTGAGGTACATCGAGCGGGAGAGCGCTTCCGCCCAAATCTGCGCAGCTTCCTGACATAGAAGGAAGGAGCCTGAGCCTCCCTGCTTGTTGATGTACCACATGGCCACCTGGTTGTCCGTCTGAATCAGGATGACGTGATTTGATAGGCAATCCTGAAAAGCTCTGAGAGCATAGCGCATCGCTCGAAGCTCCAGGAAATTTATCTGGTGTTTGGCTTCCTCTGGAGACCAAAAACCTTGTGACTGCAGATCATTTACATGAGCTCCCCAGCCGAGGTTGGAAGCGTCGGTGGTGAGAATGAGTTGAGGATCTGGCAGGTGAAAAGGCAGTCCCTGGAGGAGATTGTTCTGATCTTTCCACCAGGCGAGAGACAGACGGAGTGCATCGGTGATGTGGACAATGGTTGACAGAGGCTGAGTCTCTTGAATCCATTGTGACCTCAGAGTCCAATGCATGACTCTCATGGCCAGGCGGGCCATTGTTGTGAGATGGACTGAGGACGCCATGTGTCCGAGAAGGACAAGGAATTGTCGAGCTGTTGCTATATACTGAGACTGCAACTGATGAGCGAGGGACACAAGGGTTTGCACTCGTTGTTGAGGTAGAAAGGCTTTTGCCTGTAAGGTGTCCAAGTCTGCCCCAATGAACGATAAGGTTTGAGATGGGACTAAATAGGATTTCTCGTAATTGACGAGAAGAGGGAGGCTGAGGCACAGTCGGAGGGACCACCTTTACAGGTGGAATCGCGACTCCCAAACCCCGATCGGGTGAGGGTGGCCTCGATGTCCCGGTCACAGGAGTGGTCGGTGCCGCTCCTGGATGGGGCTTCTTCGACGGTGGCTTGGACGGTGGCTCGGTCGATGATTTCGCTCTCTCGACGATCCGAGACTTACGATGCCGATGGCGATGCTTCTCCCTACGATCTCCTCGATCTTGAGGGGGAGAAACTGGAGTCGATGGCCGTGAAGATGTCGATGGCGGGCGGTCACCGGACGGTTGTCGGTGGTGGTGCGACTTCAACGGTGCCGGTTCCGATGACGTCGATGCGATGGACGGCGTCGGGGTGTGAGCACAAAAAAGGAGTGCCATCTTCTCCATTCTGGCTTTGCGACCTTTTGGTGTCATGAGGGCACATTTGGTGCAAGTCAGGACATCATGCTCACGGCCTAAACACATTACACAGACTCTATGAGGGTCTGTGATAGACATGGTGCGAGTACAGTCCGGGCACCGACGGAAACCAGACGCCATGGCCATAGAAAAATCGAGCCGCGGTACGGTCGATGGCCAGTAGGCTGCGAGGGCCAAACTCGACGGTAATCGACGAAAAACGGTGAAAAACTTACCGGAGTACCGCGGCTTGAGAAAAGTTAGAGGAGGGACCCCTGTGGGGCGAAGTAATTTTAATTAAGTCCGTGAGGAAAATTCCTGTCAGGAATCTCTTCAGAGCTCCTAAACCTCGAGGCTCCTGCTGCGCGGAAAAAAGAAGACTGAAGGGGGACCCCTGCTGGCTGCAGGGTTAGTGCCATGCTGGGCATTACCAGTAGGGGCCAGTCAAAGTTCTGGAAACTTTGACAGAAGTTTTCCATAATTGGGCTCCATCCTGATGATGTCACCCATATGTGAGGACTACCATCCTGCTTGTCCTGTGAGAAACTGAGGGACTGCAGGTGGCGCTCTCGGTTATGTAGCAGTGCCTCGAAGTTTTGTTCTCTGCCTCCATCTGCTGGTAGGAATGCAAAACCCACTTGTCTGGACTGATTTGTGTATGAGCAGGAAATTCCATTTTTATATTTACAGATAATTACAATCTTGAGTAAATTTACAGGTGAGCATGTCAGGTAAGGAACAGAACTATGTTTTATACTGTATTAATCATAATTCTATCTTAGTATCTTTTTCCCCCAAGAATTGAATGTCATGATATTTCTTCAAGGAGAAATTCTACTGGACTTTTCAATTGGACTAGTAAGTCTGCAGCATTGCAACCAAGGATCTGTCATATTTTCTGATTTCTCCTATGACCAAACACTATAATTGAAGTCCATTTAAATTATGTATACTATATCAGAATAGTCTTTCTACCTTAATGCTCATTAAAGTGAAGAATTCAAAATACTGTTTCAGCACTGTCCTATAAATGTAGATGAATGTCAATTATTTTTTCCGCAGATAAGCAGGCTTTCTGGGAGAGCCCCCTGGCAGCTCTCGGCGGGAACTTCTCCTAGCTGCAAAGTTTTGTTGCTGCACGCCTGTGCAGTGCCTTCCTGCGCGGATAATGGTCTCCCTTCAGTTTTTGCTTTCCCCATGCACGATTAAACGCGGTTTGTTTTCTGTCTCTTACTGTCTCCTTTCTTAGCATTTTTTCTCGACCTGAGAACCCTCCAAAAGCACTTTTCAGTGCTAACCATGGCCCCTAAGATCCCCGGGTTTAAATTTTGCCACTGTGGCAAAATCATGTCCGTGACAGACGGACACAAGGTCTGTTACATCTGCCTCGGGCCTGACCATGATATGGCGGCCTGCCGCGACTGCGGGAGGATGTCCCCCAGTGCCCTGCAGAAAAGGGCCGTGAAGATCGCCTGTCTTAGGGAAGGAGACCGTGATGCATCAGGGTCCTATGCCCTGCAATGATCAATCCATTCTTCCCCGGTGAGGGAATCTAGTAGGCCTAAACACACCAAAAGGGCCTCCTCCCTGCAATCCTCCTCCAAAACGAGGGTCCTGGAGGGTAAAGGTAAGGCCGGAGAGCTCCCTCTCAAACAGCCTCATCAGGAGCCGGCCTCGGGTTCAGCCTGGCCACTGGATGCGTCGGTGTCGCAGCATTCACCATTGGGGCAAGGAAACGCGCCGCACCAGGCCCAAGATCTGATGCATCGGGGAACAGCCGCCGCAAAATCTCACCCACCGCAGGACTCTGATGTCCCGAAGCTCCTGGCGCTGACACCTACGCCAACGCACCCGATGCTATCATGTGCATCGGGTGATCCACTGACACATACGACACACCCTATTGAGAAGCATGGAAAAGCTAAGGGCCGGATTTTAAAAGCCCTATGCGCGTAAATCCAGAGAATTTACACGCGCCGGGCCTATTTTATAAAGGCCCGGTGACGCGCGTGAAGCTCCCCGACGCCTTTAAGTCCTGGGGCTTTACAAAAAGGGCAGTCCGGGGGCGGGGCCAGAGGCAAGCGTAAAAGGTAAGACAGAGGTCGGGAGGGTTAGAATAGGGCTGGGGGGGAAGGGGTGGGAAGGTTAGAATAGGGGGAAGGGAACGGGAGAAGACCGTGGGTGTCGACGCGCGCAAGGTGCACTAGTGTGCACACCCTTGCGTGCGCCTGCGCACGCAAGTTATAAAATCAGGCATACATGTGTGCGTGCGCACATGTACGCCCGCGTGTATGTTTGAAAATTTACCCCTCAGCGGAAGACCCACTATGTCGAGCACCGGTCCTCAGAACCTAAACGATGCCCGGCCCCATGGAGTCCTGAGCGCGTGGACCCCACGCCACTCCCAATCCTATTATTGGACCTGCATTTTTCTGGGGAGTCAGAAGGGGATGTCCCCCATCATTCACACCATTCTTTTTCCTCCACCTCCACCAGAGATGGTGACCGGCACGATGGTCAGATAAAAAGTCCTCTATCTCCAGGCAGTCATCTCACGGTCACCTCACGGAAGCCTCCCCACCTCCAAAAAGGAGAAAAACGGCTAAACCACCTAACGAGCTCAAAGGAGTAGCCTCACAAATGTTGACCAAGATCACTGGGCTTCTTCAAACCTTCTTCGACTCAGTTGTCCTTGTGCAACAGCCAGGCTCACCTTCAAGCCTTTCTGGGGTTGGCTCGGATCATTCCACACCTCATCTCCTCTACACTTGGGTCCTGAAACCGTGTTTAGAGAGCTGAGCCCGCAAGGAAGTCCATATTCCAGGGAACTGCATGGCAACTCTCTGCCATCACCCAGCTTGTCCATGGGAATTCCCTCTGACCCTCCAGGTGGCTCGTGGAACCAACATCTCCACCTGAGGACCTTTTTTACTCCAGATTAGTGGAGAAGGTGTGCTCTGTATTAAATCTGGAGACCAAGAAGATACCTAACCCACGGTTAGAAATACATGACCTCCTTAAGATCTTTGACGCCGCAGCTAAGCCTAAGGCTCTTCCATCCCACTCGGTCTTGGACGCCGTCATAGACAAAGCCTGGAGACTCCTTTTTTCACACCCACCACGTCCAGAAAGACTGAACTAAAATTTTGAATGCATAAGCCTCCCCACTTTGCCACCATGCAACTTCCACATGCCTTGATTGTCATGGAATCTGCTATGAAAAAGGCCAGGAAAACACAGCTGTATTCCAATACTCCACTGGGCAAGGACAATCGGTACCTGGACAACTTTGGAAGGAAAGTATTCCAGGGTTCCATGCTGAACACTAAGGTGCAACAGCATCAGTTCTACATTACCCAATATCTATACGAGGGCCTCCAATGCTTCAAGTCAGAAGAGGATCAACCTTCAGGGTCAGACCTCTGTAAGCGGATGGTGGGCGATCTAGAAGAGGGCCTGCATCACCTTTTATGCACAGTCTATGAGGGCTTTGATCTATCGGCCCAGACCACTGCGGCCGCTCTAGCAGTATGTCGCATTGCGTGCTGCGGGCGAGGGTGATCTGCGAAGATGTCCATGACAAGCTTGCCGATCTCATCTGGAAAGGGGATAACTTATTTGGTGATAAACTTTGTGAAATGGTGTCGCAACTTAAGGAACAGAGTGTGGCAGTGTCCTCCCTTATATAGTTCCCGGATCAACCTACCTTGAAGCACTATTACTCCTACAGGAGACCCTTCTATTCCCTGTGCTCTTACAAACCATACCCCATACCGTCCTCCATCTTACGCCAACCAGAGGACTCAACCACCACAAACACAACCACAATGGGGCCGACCCCAGACCCAGCACACTCCCAAACCAGCCCCAGCTGCTGTCCCCAAAAACCAGCCGTCTTTTTGATCCAGCCACAGCTACCGCAAGCAGTAGGCGGGTGCCTTGCTTCCTTCACATCAGCATGGGGACAGATTACGTCCGACCGTTGGGACCTCAGCATCATCCAGAACGGCTACCATCTCAACTGCAGAACACTTCCTGCGTTACCACATCTGACCCCTCCTACTCATCTCCTTTTACGGGAAGAGACCAATACTCACCTCTTTTTACGGGAAGTTGAACTCCTCTTAGGCAAAGAGCAATTCCCCGATCCCAGCAGTCCCTGGGATTCCATTCTCAATACTTTCTCATGGCCAAGAAAAGTGAGGTACTCTGCCCCATTCTGGATCTCAGAGCATTGAACAGGTTCGTGGTCCAGAGAAATTCAAGATGACCTCTCTCGAGAACATCTTGCCCTACCTACAGCCCATAGACTGGATGTGCTTACTGGACCTCAAAGATGATTATGCTCATACTCCCATGCACCCCTCTTCCTGGCGCTACCTGTGCTTCCAAATTCAAAAGAAACACTATCAATATCAAGTTCTATTTTTTGGCCTCTCATCGGCACCCAGGGTCAAGGAGAAGAATGGAGTCTTCGCCACTGGAAGTCCGTGGTCCCCCCAGGAGGAGCCCCTAGGGACCTGGACCACTGGGACTTAGGTGGACCTTTGAGAGGTCAAGGAGTCGAGAGTTCGGTGCAAGGGCTAACTGGAGCTTCACCCCTGGAAGCCCGCGGTCCCCCCAGGAGGAGCCCGTAGGGACCCAGGCCGCTGGGACTTAGGTGGGCCCTTGGAGACGATGGTCCAGAAGAAGTCCGAGGTCAAGTGCCAGAGGGTCGTCGCTTACCAGTCTGAGATCTTATACCAAGGGATTACCGCTTGTCAGTCCGAAGTCACACACCAGGAATCACTGCTAGCCAATCCGAAGTCAGGAACCAGGAACACCAAGACGAGACAGGAACATGGATCCGAAGTACAAGAACTCACCGAAGCAAGCAGACCTGACTACGTGGGAGGTTGCCAAGTCGAGGAATGAGCAGAGGAAGCCTCCTTTTTTACTTCCTCTGCTCTGGCTCATAGAGAACAGCTGTAGATGGTTAAAGGGATCAGGTTCCTTTAAATCTAATGAGGAGGCGCGGCCTCGCGCCTAAAGATGGTGGCGGCCATCTTGGATTTCCTCCGCGGAGGAAAGGCTGCAGGACGCTGCGAGGGAGGAGCAAGGACGACTCCCCACCTGGCGGCCAGAACGGGGACCCGCGCTGGAGCGACGGGCACCAGCTCAAGGGTTATTCTGGGAGCTGCCACAGTGGGTCGCTGCCGTGGGTGAGGTAGGGGGCCGCGCCCGTGGCTGTCCACGGGTGCGGAACACAACATGTCCTTTGTAAAATACATTGTATGATATCAGCGAAGGTGCATGAACGCACGCCGTGACCTGAGCGTCCGGCTGGACGTCCGAGGTTACGGCGTACGCTCATGCGCTCATTCACCATCGCAGGCGAGGGCTGCTGGAAGCCGCGCCTCGCATGGGGAGCGCCCGATCCACCCTGGGCTGCTGAAGCCACTCTCACTCTCGCCGCCGGCTGCCCCCGGGAGGAGGGGAGAGAGGACTGGGGCTGCTCCGGAGACCGGCACCCATAGATGCGGCCAGGACAGGTGAGCGGGGGCTGGGGGAAAGTTTGCCCGATCCTGAAGCGTGGCTTTCCCGGTGCGTTGGATTTTAGGTTGGGCAGGCAAGAGTTTAGGCTGGCTGATACTTCTCTGATCCTTTTCTTTTGCTTTAAGTTGGGATTCACTTCCTGGTACCTGTCATTTCAAATGACATTTGAAATGACAGGTACCAGCGCACCCAGGATACTGTATAGGTGTTCTGATCTGAAAGGTGGACCCTTTGTCCGGCGAGGGGACGAGGTCCTCTCGTCGGTAGGCGAGGCCAATCCGAAGGTTGCTGGAGGTAGTTGATGATAATCTGGATGCAGGCGCCTCCTGCAGATCGTATAATCCAGATAGCTGGCGCCTCCAGCAGGTCGTGAAAGCAGAAGCTGGCACCTCCAGCAGGTCGTGAAAGCAGAAGAGGAAACTGAGCCGGTCCGGGGAGCAAGAACCAACGTATTCCGCCGCCAGGCTAAGGATCAAGAGCCAGCGTTCACCGCAGCCAGTCCAAGGGTCGAGAGCCAGACGAATCCGCAGCCAGTCCAAGGGTCGAGAGCCAGAAGATACCTCAGCCAGTCCGGGAATCAAGAGCCAGAATAATCCAAGCCAGTCCAAAGGTCAAGAGCCAAGCAGGAACGACAGCCAATCCAGGGATCCAAACGGAGGAGCAGAACAGGAACCAAACAGCAGGAACACCACTAGAGCCACGAAGCCAGGGCAAGGTCTGAAGGCTCAGACCTTGCCTTAAATAGTAGACTGATGCTGGAATCAGGCAGGAAGGAACCCCCTACTTCCTGTAGGGGTTCCTTTAAGGCCAGGCTCTAGCCACCCACGCGGCCTTAGAGAATTTTAGGGGGCGTGGCTTAGCTTGCTCCGCGGAGACGCCGCGGCCATCTTGAAGGGCAGGAGCTCTGCCGCCGACGCGGCTGCCGATGCCGGCTCCTACGTCTTGCGCCTGGCCCTGCCATGAGGGTAAGCGGTCGGCCCCCGGTTGCGGTCTGCCGCGGCCAGTGCTTATAACAATAGGCGCTGTATCGCGCTCTATACAGTAAAATGGACTGCACTTCATGGACGCTTCTTGGACGCGCTTTGGACGCGGCTTGCATTTGCATGCCATTTAAATACTGTATCGAGCGGTATGCGATCCGAACTGTGCGCGCGGCAAACGAGCGGGCGCCCTGCACTGCTGCACTTTTTCTACCGCGTCCTTACTGTATCGGCCTGATAGTGTGTGACTAAAGGGAGGGGGGGGGGATTAAAACCAGCCAGGGTTTCTATGTGGCATGAAAGAAGGTTTCCAGGGGTCAGAGCTTTCTCAGTTGTTGGCTCTTGCCTCTGGAATGAGTTAGCAGAGGCTCTCCATGTTGCCCCTAAATTTCCATCTTTCAAAAAAATATTAAAAACTAATTTATTTGAACTTGCTTTTTCAGTAACAAGGGAGAACCTGTGGCCTTTATTTGAATGTCTTGATTTTTAATGTGTATTACTTTTTTATTTTGTTACTCAATTTATGCATATTACTTGTGTAAACTATCGTGAACTATAGTGATATGTGCAGTTTAGAAAATGAAGGAACTCAAATATGAAATTTCTGATCTATTAGTTAAAATTTGTAACCTATCATTAAAATCATCCATTGTACCTGAAAACTGGAGGGTGGCCAATGTAACCCCAATATTTAAAAAGGGCTCCAGGGGTGATCCGGGAAACTACAGACCGGTTAGCCTGACTTCAGTGCCAGGAAAAATAGTGGAAAGTGTTCTAAACATCAAAATCACAGAACATATAGAAAGACATGGTTTAATGGAATAAAGTCAGCATGGCTTTACCCAAGGCAAGTCTTGCCTCACAAATCTGCTTCATTTTTTTTGAAGGGGTTAATAAACATGTGGATAAAGGTGAACCGGTAGATGTAATGTACTTGGATTTTCAGAAGGCGTTTGACAAAGTTCCTCATGAGAGGCTTCTAGGAAAAGTAAAAAGTCATGGGATAGGAGGCGATGTCCTTTCATGGATTACAAACTGGCTAAAAGACAGGAAACAGAGAGTAGGATTAAATGGTCAATTTTCTCAGTGGAAAAGGGTAAACAGTGGAGTGCCTCAGAGATCTGTACTTGGACCGGTGCTTTTCAATATATTTATAAATGATCTGGAAAGGAATACGACGAGTGAGGTTATCAAATTTGTGGATGATACAAAATTATTCAGAGTAGTTAAATCACAAGCAGATTGTGATACATTGCAGGAAGACCTTGTGAGACTGGAAGATTGGGTATCCAAATGGCAGATGAAATTTAATGTGGACAAGTGCAAGGTGATGCACATAGGGAAAAATAACCCTTGCTGTAGTTACATGATGTTAGGTTCCATATTAGGAGCTACCACCCAGGAAAAAGATCTAGGCATCATAGTGGATAATACTTTAAAATCGTCGGCTCAGTGTGCTGCGGGAGTCAAAAAAGCAAATAGAATGTTAGGAATTATTAGGAAGGGAATGGTGAATAAAACGGAAAATGTCATAATGCCTCTGTATCGCTCCATGGTGAGACCGCACCTTGAATACTGTGTACAATTCTGGTCGCCGCATCTCAAAAAAGATATAATTGCGATGGAGAAGGTACAGAGAAGGGCAACCAAAATGATAAGGGGAATGGAACAACTCCCCTATGAGGAAAGGCTGAAGAGGTTAGGACTTTTCAGCTTGGAGAAGAGATGGCTGAGGGGGATATGATAGAGGTCTTTAAGATCATGAGAGGTCTTGAACAAGTAGATGTGACTCGGTTATTTACACTTTCGGATAATAGAAGGACTAGGGGGCACTCCATGATGTTAGCAAGTAGCACATTTAAGACTAATCGGAGAAAATTCTTTTTCACTCAATGCACAATAAAGCTCTGGAATTTGTTGCCAGAGGATGTGGTTAGTGCAGTTAGTGTAGCTGGGTTCAAAAAAGGTTTGGATAAGTTCTTGGAGGAGAAGTCCATTAATGGCTATTAATCAATTATACTTAGGGAATAGCCACTGCTATTAATTGCATCAGTAGAATGGGATCTTCTAGGTGTTTGGGTAATTGCCAGGTTCTTGTGGCCTGGTTTTTGGCCTCTGTTGGAAACAGGATGCTGGGCTTGATGGACCCTTGGTCTGACCCAGCATAGCATGTTTTTATGTTCTTATGTTCTTAACCAAATAAATAAAATCTCAGGGATTGTTCTTTAATGCTGAGCAGTTTTCGTCTTTTGTTGCAGTGTATTATGGGCTTTGTTGCAACTTTCTCATACTCTCATCTTCTTTCTTCCAGAAACAATATGATCAAACACAATACCGAGCATCACCAGAGCCCTGCAATTGCCTATATTTCTCTTTCTTACTTTGTAATTATTTCCTTTTATCACATGCAGGGAGTTTTCAAAGGGATCCAAGGAGGTAGCCAGCTAGATCTCTCCCTCCCCCACACACTGCACTAAGTGGTTCTACTAAGTCTAAATGTGGTGGAAAGCACGTAAATACTTTTGAATCTGTGTAAGTCTTAAGGAATGTTCAGAGGGATTGCCCTGGCTGAAATGTCCCGTGTTGTGTCGGAGATGGAACCTTGGCTGAGACGGGGGTTGACGCTACCAGTAGGGCAAGCCACATGGGTCCCCATCGTTGGAAGGTGAAGCAGTCTAGGAGACGGAGGCCGCTTGGAGCTTCGCCAATTCCAGCCCACGTTCTCTGCAGGTTGAGCCCTTGGGTGCCGGGGCCAGCTGGTCTTAGGTGGGCTTGCATCCGACAACTCCCAGTGGATGTTATTGCAGGCAACTAGGGACCAGCAGAGTTATCGGAGGGAACGAAGCAGGTCCGGATGAGGCAGGGATCCAGAGACCCGGGTGCCAAGGATGGGCCAGGGCCAGGAACAGGAACAGGTGATGCCTGGGTAGTAGAAGGCCGGAGCCTCAAAGGCCAAGTCCAGGGTGATACCGAAAGCATAGTCGAGAACAGGCAGGTGCGGAGTTCCAACAAAGCAAGGGTCAAAGCCGATAGTCCTGAGTGTAGTTCCAATGAAGCAAAGGTCAAAGCCAGAAGTCAGACCTGAGCATGGTCCAAACGTAGCAAGGGTCAAAGCCAGAGGTCAATCCTGAGCTTGGTCCAAACATAGCAAGGGTCAAAGCCAGAAGTCAGTCCAAACAAGGCTAGGTAAGAACCAGGAACGGAGTCAGGAACAGGATCCAGGAACGAAGTCAGGAACCGGAACAAGCAATGAGCACACGACAAGCATGGAGACCTGTTGCCAAGGCAAGGAACAAGTGGCGGGCCCTGCCTTAAGTAGCAGGGCCCGATGATGTCATCATCCGGGGCCGCAGGTTAGTCTCCCGCCGCGGCCCCTTTAAATGCTGGTAAGGCGCACGTGCCTAAGAGAGGCAGAGCGCTGGATGGCGGCGCCTCTCCGTGGCACATGTGGGGAGACCCGCCAGGAGCCGAAGAGGTCTGCAGAGAAGCCAGGAAAGGCCGAGGAGGCAACGGGGGTTCGGGAGCGCAGGCGGCTGCCCACTGCCGCTAGTGAGGATGGGCTGGGTCCAGGAGCCGAGCGCCGGAGGTAAGTGGGCCTGGTCATGGACGGGACACTCAACATCCCGGGGAGAGTAAACAGTGCTCAGACACTGAATCTTTTGCAAAGCACGTGGGCACTTGTACGCAATTTTCAAAAGGGGAAACTTCCTACCTTGTTCCCTTTGAATATTGGCATTTGAATTATTATACAATGTGCTATATTGATTGTAAAGCCTGTGGCTACATTACTTTTTCTGTAAAGTGATTAGATGTTCCAAACGATTATCGGCATATAAAAATAAATGCGAATAAATAAATAAATAAATGTCTGTGGGCACAAAAGTATCCACTTACTTTGCAACACCATTAGATAAAGAAAATTGCCCTCTTCGGATTTTATGGACACAGAACCCTGTTTTGTGCACAAATCACACTTTGAAAATGAACTAGGGACTATGCAGGTAGAATACGAGTGAACCATATGTTGTGTGTGCTTTTCTCACACTCCGGTACATGGAGTCGGGGTGGAGAAAGCAGAAAGTCATATCCGCTCCAAGCACTTCTTTCTGCACCTGTTGGAGCCATCTTCCTTATTGTCCAGATGTGTGTGCAAAATCACTTCTGCTTGTACTTTTACACACACACCCCTGCAGCAATTTCCAAAAAGCCTTTTTATGTGCATTATCCTCTTAATGTATTGCACAGTGAACACACAAACAAATTGCTACAGCGAAGCCTCTTCACTCTTGAGACACACAAAGACAAAAACATATAAAGAGAGAGAGACACAGAAAGACAGAAAGAGAGAGCACATGGATTCAGGGGAGCAAGACATGTCCTTGTTCGTACCTACAATGTGCAAGATTCACCATCAGATAAAGGTGTGCCATAATGCAATGCACCTGCCCTGACACGCCACAGAGGCAATGCAGCCTACACATAGCCCTGGAACTATGTCTGAGATCCATGGCACCCTGGAGTTCAACATACTTGGGCCTCTGAAGCAGGACTTCAGCAAAGATCTCCTGTCTCACCTCCCTCCGGATTTCAAGCAGAAGTAACCGTTTCAGTAGGAGATCTGAGATTTCTTTCTTTAGCTCTTTAATGATCTGAAAAAATGCAAGTGTTAAAAAAGGATTAGTTATGAACACAATGATGTCCTCTACCCACACTTTCACCTCCTTACCAGTTGCTACAGAATTCTTTATCTTATTCCTAGTTCAATCCATTGCATCTCATTCCTGTCCCGCAGCCCCCTCTGATACTTCAGTACCATGACCCCTCACACACACTGCCAGTGCACCTCACTCCTGCCCTGAAGGTCCTCTAATACTCCTCTGATACCCCTGACACAAACACTTACTGCCAGTGCACCTCACTCCTGCCCTGAAGGTCCTCTAATACTCCTCTGATACCCCTGACACAAACACTTACTGCCAGTGCACCTCACTCCTGCCCTGAAGGTCCTCTAATACTCCTCTGATACCCCTGACACAAACACTTACTGCCAGTGCACCTCACCCCTGCCCTGAAGGTCCTCTAATACTCCTCTGATACCCCTGACACAAACACTTACTGCCAGTGCACCTCACTCCTGCCCTGAAAGTCCTCTAATACTCCTCTGATACCCCTGACACAAACACTTACTGCCAGTGCACCTCACTCCTGCCCTGAAAGTCCTTTACTACTCCTCTGATACCCCTGACACAAACACTTACTGCCAGTGCACCTCACTCCTGCCCTGAAGGTCCTCTAATACTCCTCTGATACCCCTGACACAAACACTTACTGCCAGTGCACCTCACTCCTGCCCTGAAGGTCCTCTAATACTCCTCTGATACCCCTGACACAAACACTTACTGCCAGTGCACCTCACTCCTGCCCTGAAAGTCCTCTAATACTCCTCTGATACCCCTGACACAAACACTTACTGCCAGTGCACCTCACTCCTGCCCTGAAGGTCCTCTAATACTCCTCTGATACCCCTGACACAAACACTTACTGCCAGTGCACCTCACTCCTGCCCTGAAGGTCCTCTAATACTCCTCTGATACCCCTGACACAAACACTTACTGCCAGTGCACCTCACTCCTGCCCTGAAGGTCCTCTAATACTCCTCTGATACCCCTGACACAAACACTTACTGCCAGTGCACCTCACCCCTGCCCTGAAGGTCCTCTAATACTCCTCTGATACCCCTGACACAAACACTTACTGCCAGTGCACCTCACCCCTGCCCTGAAGGTCCTCTAATACTCCTCTGATACCCCTGACACAAACACTTACTGCCAGTGCACCTCACCCCTGCCCTGAAGGTCCTCTAATACTCCTCTGATACCCCTGACACAAACACTTACTGCCAGTGCACCTCACCCCTGCCCTGAAGGTCCTCTAATACTCCTCTGATACCCCTGACACAAACACTTACTGCCAGTGCACCTCACTCCTGCCCTGAAGGTCCTCTAATACTCCTCTGATACCCCTGACACAAACACTTACTGCCAGTGCACCTCACTCCTGCCCTGAAGGTCCTCTAATACTCCTCTGATACCCCTGACACAAACACTTACTGCCAGTGCACCTCACTCCTGCCCTGAAGGTCCTCTAATACTCCTCTGATACCCCTGACACAAACACTTACTGCCAGTGCACCTCACTCCTGCCCTGAAAGTCCTCTAATACTCCTCTGATACCCCTGACACAAACACTTACTGCCAGTGCACCTCACTCCTGCCCTGAAGGTCCTCTAATACTCCTCTGATACCCCTGACACAAACACTTACTGCCAGTGCACCTCACTCCTGCCCTGAAGGTCCTCTAATACTCCTCTGATACCCCTGACACAAACACTTACTGCCAGTGCACCTCACTCCTGCCCTGAAGGTCCTCTAATACTCCTCTGATACCCCTGACACAAACACTTACTGCCAGTGCACCTCACTCCTGCCCTGAAGGTCCTCTAATACTCCTCTGATACCCCTGACACAAACACTTACTGCCAGTGCACCTCACTCCTGCCCTGAAGGTCCTCTAATACTCCTCTGATACCCCTGACACAAACACTTACTGCCAGTGCACCTCACCCCTGCCCTGAAAGTCCTCTAATACTCCTCTGATACCCCTGACACAAACACTTACTGCCAGTGCACCTCACTCCTGCCCTGAAGGTCCTCTAATACTCCTCTGATACCCCTGACACAAACACTTACTGCCAGTGCACCTCACTCCTGCCCTGAAGGTCCTCTAATACTCCTCTGATACCCCTGACACAAACACTTACTGCCAGTGCACCTCACTCCTGCCCTGAAGGTCCTCTAATACTCCTCTGATACCCCTGACACAAACACTTACTGCCAGTGCACCTCACTCCTGCCCTGAAGGTCCTCTAATACTCCTCTGATACCCCTGACACAAACACTTACTGCCAGTGCACCTCACTCCTGCCCTGAAGGTCCTCTAATACTCCTCTGATACCCCTGACACAAACACTTACTGCCAGTGCACCTCACTCCTGCCCTGAAAGTCCTCTAATACTCCTCTGATACCCCTGACACAAACACTTACTGCCAGTGCACCTCACTCCTGCCCTGAAGGTCCTCTAATACTCCTCTGATACCCCTGACACAAACACTTACTGCCAGTGCACCTCACTCCTGCCCTGAAAGTCCTCTAATACTCCTCTGATACCCCTGACACAAACACTTACTGCCAGTGCACCTCACTCCTGCCCTGAAGGTCCTCTAATACTCCTCTGATACCCCTGACACAAACACTTACTGCCAGTGCACCTCACTCCTGCCCTGAAGGTCCTCTAATACTCCTCTGATACCCCTGACACAAACACTTACTGCCAGTGCACCTCACTCCTGCCCTGAAGGTCCTCTAATACTCCTCTGATACCCCTGACACAAACACTTACTGCCAGTGCACCTCACTCCTGCCCTGAAGGTCCTCTAATACTCCTCTGATACCCCTGACACAAACACTTACTGCCAGTGCACCTCACTCCTGCCCTGAAGGTCCTCTAATACTCCTCTGATACCCCTGACACAAACACATACTGCAGTGACCTTCACTCCTGTCCCGTAGCCCCCTCTGATACTTCAGTACCATGACCCCTCACACACACTGCCAGTGCACCTCACTCCTGCCCTGAAAGTCCTCTAATACTCCTCTGATACCCCTGACACAAACACATACTGCAGTGACCTTCACTCCTGTCCCGTAGCCCCCTCTGATACTTCAGTACCATGACCCCTCACACACACTGCCAGTGCACCTCACTCCTGTCCCGCAGCCCCCTCTGATACTTCAGTACCATGACCCCTCACACACACTGCCAGTGCACCTCACTCCTGCCCTGAAGGTCCTCTAATACTCCTCTGATACCCCTGACACAAACACATACTGCAGTGACCTTCACTCCTGTCCCATAGCCCCCTCTGATACTTCAGTACCATGACCCCTCACACACACTGCCAGTGCACCTCACTCCTGTCCCGCAGCCCCCTCTGATACTTCAGTACCATGACCCCTCACACACACTGCCAGTGCACCTCACTCCTGTCCTGCAGCCCCTTCTGATACTTCAGTACCATGACCCCTCACACACACTGCCAGTGCACCTCACTCCTGCCCTGAAGGTCCTCTAATACTCCTCTGATACCCCTGACACCAACACATACTGCAGTGACCTTCACTCTTGTCCCATAGCCCCCTCTGATACTTCAGTACCATGACCCCTCACACACACTGCCAGTGCACCTCACTCCTGCCCTGAAAGTCCTCTAATACTCCTCTGATACCCCTGACACAAACACATACTGCAGTGACCTTCACTCCTGTCCCGTAGCCTCCTCTGATACTTCAGTACCATGACCCCTCACACACACTGCCAGTGCACCTCACTCCTGCCCCGCAGCCCCCTCTGATACTTCAGTACCATGACCCCTCACACACACTGCCAGTGCACCTCACTCCTGCCCTGAAGGTCCTCTAATACTCCTCTGATACCCCTGACACAAACACATACTGCAGTGACCTTCACTCCTGTCCCATAGCCCCCTCTGATACTTCAGTACCATGACCCCTCACACACACTGCCAGTGCACCTCACTCCTGTCCCGCAGCCCCCGCTGATACTTCAGTACCATGACCCCTCACACACACTGCCAGTGCACCTCACTCCTGTCCTGCAGCCCCCTCTGATACTTCAGTACCATGACCCCTCACACACACTGCCAGTGCACCTGACTCCTGTCCTGCAGCCCCCTCTGATACTTCAGTACCATGACCCCTCACACACACTGCCAGTGCACCTGACTCCTGTCCTGCAGCCCCCTCTGATACTTCAGTACCATGACCCCTCACACACACTGCCAGTGCACCTGACTCCTGTCCCATAGCCCCCTCTGATACTTCAGTACCATGACCCTTGACGCACACTGCCAGTGCACCTCACTCCTGCCCTGAAGGTCCTCTAATACTCCTCTGATACCCCTGACACACAAACACTTACTCCAGTGACCTTCACTCCTGTCCCGCAGCTCCCTCTGATACTTCAGTACCATGACCCCTCACGCACACTGCCAGTGCACCTCACTCCTGTCCCATAGCCCCCTCTGATACTTCAGTACCATGACCCTTGACGCACACTGCCAGTGCACCTCACTCCTGCCCTAGTACCACAATCTCCCCGCTCCCCACCTACACCCATACTGCCAGTGCAGCTCACTCCTGTCCCGCAGCCCCCTCTGATACTTTAGAACTAAGCCCTGTGTCTTCCTCAGGGATGGAATGGGATGCTTGAGTAAGGATGCGTAAAAGACGTTATGGTCCTTGATCATGGAAAGCAACTTCAGCTGATATGAGATGGGTCCCACTTGTCACAATACTGGAAAGGGACCAATGATTTTAGTCGGAGGTTGTGGTTACTCAGCCAAACTTTGTCTCCTCATTTGAAATATGGTGCTGGTCATTGTTTTTTTTTTGTTTTGTTTTTTAACCTGTTATTTTGTATCAGTTTTCAACATGTAACACAAATCACGGTGTGATTACAATACTGATGCTGATAAAAACATACGAAAATAATATACAGATAATGTCCAAACAAAAATATACCCTTAAGATCCAAAGGAATATCCAGAATAAGAATAAAGTACAAAAGAAAAAAATATTAAGAACATAAGAAATTGCCATACTGGGTCAGACCAAGGGTCCATCAAGCCCAGCATCCTGTTTCCAACAGTGGCCAATCCAGGCCATAAGAACCTGGCAAGTACCCAAAAACTAAGTCTATTCCATGTAACCATTGCTAATGGCAGTGCTATTCTCTAAGTGAACTTAATAGTAGGGATGTGAATCGTTTTTTGACGATTTAAAATATCGTCCGATATATTTTAAATCGTCAAAAAATCGTTAGGGCCATGATACAATACCAATTCCCCCGATTTATCGTTAAAAAATCGTAAATCGGGGGAAGGGGGAGGGCAGGAAAACCGGCACACTAAAACCCCCTAAAACCCACCCCCGACCCTTTAAATTAAATCCCCCACCCTCCCGAACCCCCCCCCAATGCTTTAAATTACCTGGGGATCCGGCGGTGGTCCAGAACGGCGGCGGTTCGGAACGGCCCCCTCAATAGAATCGTGTTGTCTTCAGCCGGCGCCATTTTTCAAAATGGCCGCCGCAAAATGGCGGCGGCCATAGACAAAAACGATTCGACGGAGGAGGTCGTTCCGGACCCCCGCTGGACTTTTGGCAAGTCTTGTGGGGGTCAGGAGGCCCCCCCAAGCTGGCCAAAAGTTTCCTGGGAGTCCAGTGGGGTTCCGGGAGCGATTTCTCGCCGTGAATCGTTTTCGTACGGAAAATGGCGCAGGCAGGAGATCGACTGCAGGAGGTCGTTCAGCGGGGGTTCCGGACCGCCGCTGAACGACCTCCTGCACTCGATCTCCTGCCGGCGCCATTTTCCGTACGAAAACGATTCGCGGCGAGAAATCGCTCCCGGAACCCCGCTGGACTCCCAGGAAACTTTTGGCCAGCTTGGGGGGGCCTCCTGACCCCCACAAGACTTGCCAAAAGTCCAGCGGGGGTCCGGAACGACCTCCTCCGTCGAATCGTTTTTGTCTATGGCCACCGCCATTTTGCGGCGGCCATTTTGAAAAATGGCGCCGGCTGAAGACAACACGATTCTATTGAGGGGGCCGTTCCGGACCGCCGCCGTTCTGGACCACCGCCGGATCCCCAGGTAATTTAAAGCATTTGGGGGGGGGTTCAGGAGGGTGGGGGATTTAATTTAAAGGGTCGGGGTGGGTTTTAGGGGGGTTTAGTGTGCCGGCTCACGATTTTAACGATTTTTCACGATAGTTTACACACCCAAACGGCAACAATACGATTCCCTCCCCCTCCCAGCCGAAATCGATCGTTAAGACGATCGAGGACACGATTCACATCTCTACTTAATAGCAGGTAATGGACTTCTCCTCCAAGAACTTATCCAATCCTTTTTTAAACACAGCTATACTAACAGCACTAACCATATCCTCTGGCAACAAATTCCAGAGTTTAATTGCGCGTTGAGTAAAAAAGAACTTTCTCCGATTAGTTTTAAATGTACCCCATGCTAACTTCATGGAGTGCCCCCTAGTCTTTCTATTATCCGAAAGAATAAATAACTGATTCACATCTACCCGATCTAGACCTCTCATGATTTTAAACATCTCTATCATATCCCCCCTCAGCCGTCTCTTCTCCAAGCTGAAAAGTCCTAACCTCTTTAGTCTTTCCTCATAGGGGAGCTGTTCCATTCCCCTTATCATTTTGGTAGCCCTTCTCTGTACCTTCTCCATCGCAATTATATCTTTTTTGAGATGCGGCGACCAGAATTATACACAATATTCAAGGTGAAGTCTCACCATGGAGCGATACAGAGGCATTATGACATTTTCCGTTTTATTCACCATTCTCTTTCTAATAATTCTCAACATTCTGTTTGCTTTTTTGACTGCCGCAGCACACTGAGCCGACGATTTAAATGTGTTATCCACTATGGCGCCTAGATCTCTTTCTTGGGTAGTAGCACCTAATATGGAACCTAACATTGTGTAACTATAGCATTGAATTTGTTGCCAGAGGATGTGGTTAGTGCAGTTAGTGTAGCTGGGTTCAAAAAAGGTTTGGATAAGTTCTTGGAGGAGAAGTCCATTAATGGCTATTAATCAATTATACTTAGGGAATAGCCACTGCTATTAATTTCATCAGTAGCATGGGTTCTGCTTAGTGTTTGAGTAATTGCCAGGTTCTTGTGGCCTGGTTTTGGCCTCTGTTGGAAACAGGATGCTGGGCTTGATGGACCCTTGGTCTGACCCAGCATGGCAATTTCTTATGTTCTTATGTTCCCTATATGCATCACCTTGCACTTATCCACATTAAATTTCATCTGCCATTTCGATGCCCAATTTTCCAGCCTCACGAGTCTTCCTGCAATTTATCACAATCCGCTTGTGATTTAACTACTCTGAACAATTTTGTATCATCTGCAAATTTGATTATCTCACTCGTCGTATTTCTTTCCAGATCATTTATAAATATATTGAAAAGTAAGGGTCCCAATACAGATCCCTGAGGCACTCCACTGTCCACTCCCTTCCACTGAGAAAATTGTCCATTTAATCCTACTCTCTGTTTCCTGTCTTTTAGCCAGTTTGCAATCCACGAAAGGACATCGCCACCTATCCCATGACTTTTTACTTTTCCTAGAAGCCTCTCATGAGGAACTTTGTCAAACGCCTTCTGAAAATCCAAGTATACTATATCTACCGGTTCACCTTTATCCACATGTGTATTAACTCCTTCAAAAAAGTGCAGCAGATTTGTAAGGCAAGACTTGCCCTGGGTAAAGACATGCTGACTTTGTTCCATTAAACCATGTCTTTCTATATGTTCTGTGATTTTGATGTTTAGAACACTTTCCACTATTTTTCCTGGCACTGAAGTCAGGCTAACCGGTCTGTAGTTTCCCGGATCGCCCCAGGAGCCCTTTTTAAATAATGGGGTTACATTTGCTATCCTCCAGTCTTCTCCCCTCTGCTCTCCACTCCCCCCTCCCCCCTTAATATTCTCAAATCCCTTTTCTCTCAGTTCTCTCAACATTGTACATATGTATATAATTGCAATTCTTGTTTAATATTTAATGCAATTTATCCCATGTTCTCTTACCCCTTTATTCCCTTGTTAACATGTTTTATCTGTTCCATGTAAAGCGTCATGCATGGCGTATATTTGCGTTACACTGTGAACCGATGTGATATCCTGGATGAATGTCGGTATATAAAAATTTTAAATAAATAAATAAATAAATAATAGGTCTGAAATTTCATTTTTTAGTTCCTTCAGAACTCTGGGGTGTATACCATCCGGTCCAGGTGATTTACTACTCTTCAGTTTGTCAATCAGGCCTACCACATCTTCTAGGTTCACCGTGATTTGATTCAGTCCATCTGAATCATTACCCATGAAAACCTTCTCCAGTACGAGTACCTCCCCAACATCCTCTTCAGTAAACACCGAAGCAAAGAAATCATTAAATCTTTCCGCGATGGCCTTATCTTCTCTAAGTGCCCCTTTAACCCCTCGATCATCTAACGGTCCAACTGACTCCCTCACAGGCTTTCTGCTTCGGATATATTTAAAAAAGTTTTTACTGTGAGTTTTTGCCTCTACAGCCAACTTCTTTTCAAATTCTCTCTTAGCCTGTCTTATCAATGTTTTACATTTAACTTGCCAATGTTTATGCTTTATCCTATTTTCTTCTGTTGGATCCTTCCAATTTTTGAATGAAGATCTTTTGGCTAAAATAGCTTCTTTCACCTCCCCTTTTAACCATGCCGGTAATCGTTTCCACCTTTCTTAATGTGTGGAATACATCTGGACTGTGCTTCTAGAATGGTATTTTTTAACAATGACCACGCCTCTTGGACATTTTTTACTTTTGTAGCTGCTCCTTTCAGTTTTTTTCTAACAATTTTTCTCATTTTATCAAAGTTTCCCTTTTGAAAGTTTAGCACGAGAGCCTTGGATTTGCACACTGTTCCTTTTCCAGTCATTAAATCAAATTTGATCATATTATGATCACTATTGCCAAGCGGCCCCACCACCGTTACCTCTCTCACCAAGTCCTGTGCTCCACTGAGAATTAGATCTAAAATTGCTCCCTCTCTCGTCGGTTCCTGAACCAATTGCTCCATAAAGCTATCATTTATTCCATCCAGGAACGTTATCTCTCTAGCGTGACCCGATGATACATTTACCCAGTCTATATTGGGGTAATTGAAGTCTCCCATTATTACTGCACTACCAATTTGGTTAGCTTCCCTAATTTCTCTTAGCATTTCACTGTCCATCTCACCATCTTGACCAGGTGGACGGTAGTATACCCCTATCACTGTAGTCTTCCCTGATACACAAGGGATTTCTACCCATAAAGATTCAATTTTGTATTTAGTCTCATGCAGGATGTTTATCCTGTTGAACTCTATGCCATCCCGGACATAAAGCGCCACACCTCCTCCCGAGTGCTCCTCTCTGTCATTGCGATATAATTTGTACCCCGGTATAGCACTGTCCCATTGGTTATCCTCTTTCCACCATGTCTCTGAGATGCCAATTAAGTCTATGTCATCATTCACTGCTATACATTCTAATTCTCCCATCTTACTTCTTAGACTTCTGGCATTAGCATACAAACATTTCAAAGTTTGTTTTTTGTTTGTATTTTCATTCTGCTTTTTAATTGATAGGGATAAGTTAGAATTTTTTAGCTCAGGTGAGTTTTTAGTTACAGGCACTTGGACTACTTTTCTAATTATTGGAACCTCACTGTCGGGATGCCCTAATTCTAATGCATCATTAGTATCCTTTGAAGATACCTCTCTCCGAACCATGCGCTGCTGAGCGACTGTCGGCTTTCCCCTTTGTTCTAGTTTAAAAGCTGCTCTATCTCCTTTTTAAAGGTTAGCGCCAGCAGTCTGGTTCCACCCTGGTTAAGGTGGAGCCCATCCCTTCGGAAGAGACTCCCCCTTCCCCAAAAGGTTCCCCAGTTCCTAACAAAACTGAATCCCTCTTCCTTGCACCATCGTCTCATCCACGCATTGAGACTCCGGAGCTCTGCCTGCCTCTGGTGACCTGCACGTGGAATAGGGAGCATTTCAGAGAATGCTACCCTGGAGGTTCTGGATTTAAGCTTTCTACCTAAGAGCCTAAATTTGGCTTCCAGAACCTCCCTGCCACATTTTCCTATGTCGTTGGTGCCCATGTGTACCACGACAGCCGGCTCCTCCCCAGCACTGTTTAAAATCCTATCTAGGTGACGCGTGAGGTCCGCCACCTTCGCACCAGGTAGGCATGTTACCAGGCGATCCTCACGCCCACCAGCCACCCAGCTATCTACATTCCTAATAATCGAATCACCAACTATGACGGCCGACCTAACCCTTCCCTCCTGGGCAGTAGGCCTTGGGGAGATATCCTCAGTGCGAAAGGACAATGCATCACCTAGAGAGCAGGTCCTTGCTACAGGATCCTTTCCTGCTACACCTGGTTGGTGCTCTCCCATCATGAGACCTTCTTCCTCCAAGGCAGCGCCAGGGCTGCCAGTCTGAAGTTGGGACTTGACTACTATGTCCCTGAAGGTCTCATCTATATACCTCTCTGTCTCCCTCAGCTCCTCCAGGTCTGCCACTCTAGCCTCCAGAGATCGGACTCGTTCTCTGAGAGCCAGAAGCTCTTTGCATCGCATGCACATGTACAACTTCTCACCGGTGGGTAAAAAATCATACATGTGACACTCGATGCAAAAGACTGGGAAGCCCCCCTCTTGCTGCTGGACTGCTGCCTTCATCTCAGTTTTGATCAGTTCCTAGTTAAGTTTTAGGTTGCTATGGGAGTAGGAATCTGTCTAATTAACGTCCTTTAAATGTATTAATGAATTCACTATATGTCTGGTAGTGGCCTACCGGGGTCTGATCGAATTCTCAATAAAGTTTTTGTTGATTTTTTTTTTTTTTTTTTTGTGAAAGTGGCACCTGCCTATAAATTAAGGGATGAGCTAGGGGTGGGTGGGCGAGAGGTGGGAGGGTTGGGAAATACAAACAGTCTAACTTCAGTTAGTCAGCCTGAGTGACTCACAGCTCCCTTGATTAACAAATGTTGGTCCCTATTCAAACCTAATCACACTACCTCAACACCTTTCCAAGGTGAGTAACTGAGCTGAACTATTCAACTTTTTTACTTTGGTATATACTGCTCCTAGCTTATTTCTAGCTTCTGGCTACTTTTTTGTGGGGTTTTGGGGTTTTTTTTTTTGTGGGTTTTTTTTTTTTTTTCAATACAATGCACTCAGTTAGTATTAAATAAAAACACTCAGCTCTTTAAAAGTCTGGAGAACACTCAGTTCTGCAGACTAAAAATACAAACAGTCTAACTTGTTTATTCACTGCCTACCTACTGCTACCTTATTGACTGACTAAAAATACAAACAGTCTAACTTGTGTATTCACTGCCTACCTACTGCTACCTTATTGACTGACTATTTAAAAATGCAAACAGTCTAACTTGTTTATTCACTGCCTTTCTGACTATTAAAGGCACAAACACACTAAATAATATTCCCAAATAGTTAACTTTGCCCCAATACTTTTAAAAAAGTCAATGTCCCAAGCAAAAATTTACTGATTCCTTTCAGCCACCAGCAAGGTGATCCTCTCCTCTCAGTGTTTCCACTGGAATGTGGGTTCTTGGGTGGGGCCACCAAGAAATGCTGGAACATGGGGGCCAGTTTTAGATGCTGTCGATAGGAGTCCTGCTGTCGATAGGAGTCCTTCTCCTTGGCCCGTTCCTGGAACCAGAGGTCAATTTTTATGGCTAAGGCAATGAGGTCTTCAGCCCGGTGGAAGTGTCTCATCCTGCCAGCTCATCTTTAATGTGATCTGCTAGGCCTTGCCAAAAAATTGCAGTGAGGCTCTCTTCATTCCAGCACAGTTCAGAAGCTAGGGTTCTGAATCGAATGGCATAATCATCTGTGGACAGGGTTTCCTGCTTAAGGAGGAGGAGTTCTGAAACGGCTGATGAGGAGTGGCCGGGTTCATACAAAATGCACCTAAACTGATTGAGGAACGCGTCTAAAGGGTCATCTCACTCCCAAAGTGGTAAGCCCAAGCTAGAGCAGAGCCCGACAGCATTGAAAGGATGAATGTGATTTTTAGTGCAGTCAGTGGGAAAATGGAAGCTTGTAGTTCAAAATGCATGAGGCACTGATTTAAAATACCTCTGCAGGACGTCAAACCTCTGCAGAGGCGCCAAATGCGGGATAGGCCCAGAGATGTGGATGGGGCTGGTGGTGGCAGAACAGGAGGAGCCAGTGCAGGAGATGAGCTTCCATCCGGCCAGCCATTTCCTGTAAAAGGCTTGCAATTTGTTGAAGTTGCTCCTGTTGTTGTTGGACTCCGAGGGTCAATTCTGGTATGACTTGAGCTGCAGGGGACTCTGTTGAGCTCATGGCCTCAGCAATGTGTCATGGCTGGTGAGCCTTGGACTGAGGCATGATTGACTGAACCTAGCAGGCGAACCAACTAGGCCCACTCAGTAAGTGGACATGCTCGGGGTCTGGGTCTAGTCTTCACCCTTACCAACCCTTTTCTCCACAAGTTGAACACTTGGGTTCAGAGGCTGGCAGAACTTAAGGAAGGTCTGAGGATACGCCACTGGGCAGGGTTGGCAGAGTTTGGTAGAGTTGTAATCCAGGCAGTGTTTGAGCTAGGCGGCATTCAGGCAAAGTCAGATACCATGCAGAAGTTAAACATGGGAGGTCAGACTGAAGGAGATAAGCATACAAATAATGGGAGGAAGCAGGAGAGACACAGCAAGGGGGCTCGGACAGGGAAGGAACAGGAGACACACACAGAAACAAGGACCGGAGCCACAGGCAGGATCAGGAACACAGGAAGCACTTCAGGAACAGGAATGAAGCACAAACAGGAACGGAATAAAAGACAAAGCAACACACTCTATAAAGCAGGGAGACCTGTTGCTAAGGTGCTGGCTGGTTGCAAGGGACTTCCTTATATACTCATGCAGGATGTGATGTCACAGCCAGCACCACAGGAAGTTCCGGACGGAGGACCTCTAAAAGGAGTTCATAGCTACATGAAGTTCAACCATGTTCTTTGGATGCAGTATGATAACGGAGGCAATGTCAGAGGGGCTTCAAATTAGAGGTGAGGGGCGTTACACTCTGCCAGTGCACCTCACTCCTGCCCTGCAGCCCCTTCTGATATTTCAGTACTCAGCTCTCTCCCCACCCCACACACACACACACAGCCAGTGCACCTCATTCCTACCATGCAGCATCTCCTACTATTTCAGTGCTGAGAACCCCTCCCCCATACCTCTGTCAATACACCACAGTTATACCATATGCGGTAAGGAGGATCCCTCCACCCCACAGCCCTGCTATTCTAGTACAGAGACATCCTCCTCCTCGCCCCACACAGATCAGCCAATGTTCCTTAGCCCTGCCCCGAGCACCCCTTTCTATTCCTTTCTTTAGATCTCTCCACTTTTTGGACTCAGTGCATGGCTAATAACCAGGAGAATCCCTCAGTTGAGAAGCAGCTGCACCCTCCTAAATTCCAGCACCTTAAGCAGTTTGAGAACTCAGGGGCCAGTAGTAATCCTGTGCAAGGGCAACCCATGGGTTCTAACGCACTGCCGGGTAGTGGCCTTGGGGGATGCACATAGACGTCTCTACTGGACTATTGCAACTGCCCAATGTTATTCCTCATTTCTGTTTTGGTTTTAAATAACTTTATGTTCCATTCATAGCTTTTACAAGCACATAATGATGTGTACAGAAAAACAATGTTTTAAATGGTGCACTAGAATGTTGCTCTCTTCCAAGATGTTTTGAAATGTAGAGACCTCCTTGTCTCCATTGAATGGCCCTAGATCCTTGTGATAGGAATTATACAGCATCATAACAGCTTTCTGAGATGGGAGGACCCATTTCCTAGAAGTAGGGGCTAGGAGTATGTGAGGTGTGGCAGTGTAGATTTGCTTTTGAGGAAGAAGGAGCTATTTCAGTGGCTCTCCAAGTTAGGCCCCCTAGTCTAGCACAGAGAGGGAGAGACACTGCCCTGCCAGTTCCTCTAATAAGACTGGTTGGGAAAGAGAAAGGTGGAAGGACTTTTGCAGTTTTCTGAATCTTGTACACTTTTGACATGTACCCTTCCTGGGAGACTGAAACTCCTACTCAGAGTAGTCAGGAGGGGCTGTGCACCTTTTCACCCAGACCACGAGGAAGTTAGAGTGCCCAACTGATGTGAAGCAAGGTTTTTCCCCAGTTTGAATTTTTCTCTATTTCAGAGGGAAGGAAGTATTTTTCTATCACCTTTTCTTATCCAGAGCTGGAAGCTGTGGAGACTGCTTCCAGTATTTGGCCTTTCCTCCAGGAAGAGTAAGTTTGCTTACCATAAACGGTGTTTTCCGTAGATAGCAGATGAATTAGCCATGCTGTCTGGGACGTCCTCCATTCCTCTAGGTGGTGGAGCTCTCAAAGATCACTGAACTTTGTCAGTGAGGTGCGCCTGCTTTATCTTCCCGCATTTCCCCAAGTCTCCTCCGTCCATATCCAAGCAAGACGAGATGCAATGCTGGAACTGTCCAGGGAGGCGGGAGGGTCAGTATGGTTAATTCATCTGCTATGTACGGAAAACACCATTTACGGTAAGCAAACTTGCTCTTTTCCCTTAGATAAGCAGCATGAATTAGCCATGCTGTCTGGGAGTCCCAGCTGAAGTATTGAGTGCAAATTTCTCTTATCATGTGCTCATGATGAAGCGAGACAGTGCAATCAAGATGGTAGACAATAGGCGGACAGTTCTTATGTGCTGTTGTCACTGTGCTCAAGATGTGCTTGACTTGAGAATTGTCCTTCCCATGTATGCGTCATCAGCAGACTGCCCGTCTAAACAGTAGTGAGATGTGAACGTATGTAGTGAGGACCATGTGGCTGCTTTGCAAATGTCCAGAAAAGATACCTCATGGAGATGAGCTATTGAAGCAGCCATAGCACAGACGCAATGTGCTTTAGGGGTGTCGGATAGGGTCTCTGATCGCTTTTGATAGCAGAATTGAATGCAGTTCGAGATCCAGGATGAGAGCGTTCTTTTGGATACAGGGAGTCCTGGGGCATTTGGGTTAAAGGAGATGAAGAGCTGGGAGGCTCTGTGGTCAAAATGAGTACGTTTATAATAAGCGAGCGCTCGTTTACAATCCAGAGTGTGGAGTCTATGCTCGCCTTCATTGGCATGAGGCTTTGGGTAAAAAGTTGGTAGAGCAATGGATTGCTTGATATGGAAAGCTGAAACCACCTTTGGGAGGAAGGCAGAATGCGTACGCAGTGTAACCTTGTCATGGTAAAACTCCAGGTAGGGTGTGTAGTGTACCAGGGCTTGTAGCTCGCTGATGCGCCTTGCGGAGGTGAGGGCAACTAAAAGAGTACCTTCCAGGAGAGGAACCTGGGATGACAAGTGTCCATTTTTCAAAGGGTGGTAGCATTAATTGCTCTAGCACTACGTTTATATCCCATGGAACTGGAAGTTTTTGGACCGATGGTCGGAGACACAGCACCCCTTTCATGAATCTGGAGACGAGTGGGTGATAAGAGATTGGCACTTCGTTGAGAGGAGAACCAAAGTGTGGCCAGCCCCTTCCAGTAGAGCAGATGGAAGTAGTCCAGGAGACGCTCCGGCGGGCAGGTGAGTGGGTCTGTGCTATTATCCGAGCACCAGGAGGCATAGCAAGCCCATTTCTGCTTATAGTTCAGTCTTGTTGAGGGTTTCCTGGATGAGACTAGAATATCCTGAAGCTGAGGAGCAAAGTTCAGGTGTTGGAATACAAGCCTTTCAACCTTCACGCAGTGAGATTCAGAGATGAATGAAGCGGGTGGAGCAGAGAACCTCCCTCTTGGGTGAGGAGACATGGGTTGTTGCCCAGGGGGATTGGGTGGTTCACCGATAGTTGAACTAGGTAGGCGCACCATGGTTGTCGTGCCCACGCTGGGTGATGAGAATTAGGTTCACGTTTTCTGCGATGCACTTCTGGACTGTGCGGGAGCTGAGAGGTATCAGAGGAAAAGCGTAGAGTAGACCCTCCGTCAAATCCACTAGGAACATGTCCTGCGCTAGTTGGTGTGCACTGGGATACACCGAGCAGAATAGTTCCACTTTCCTGTTCTGTTCTGCTGCAAAGAGGTCGATTCAGGGAAGACTCCAAATGCAAAATATTTGATTGGCCACTTCCTAGTGGAGTTCCCACTCATGGGGATGAAATATCCTGCTCACTTTGTCGGCCCTGGAGTTGTTGATTTCAAGCAGATAAGTGGTCTGGAGAGATGGATCTGCTCTCTGCCCATTTCAGGATCCCGACAGCCTCTCTGCAGCAGTCAAAAAAGCAAACAGAATGTTAGGAATTATTAGGAAGGGAATGTTTAATAAAACGGAAAATGCCATAATGCCTCTGTATCGCTCCATGGTGAGACCACATCTTGAATACTGTGTACAATTCTGGTTGCCACATCTCAAAAAAGATATAATTGCAATGGAGAAGGTACAGAGAAGGGCAACCAAAATGATAAAGGGGATGGAACAGCTCTCCTATGAGGAAAGTCTGAAGAGGTTAGGGCTGTTCAGCTTGGAGAAGAGACAGCTGAGGGAAGATATGATAGAGGTCTTTAAGATCATGAGAGGTCTTGAACGAGACTAATCGGAGAAAATTCTTTTTCACTCAACGCACAATAAAGCTCTGGAATTTATTGCCAGAGGATGTGGTTAGTGCAGTTAGTGTAGCTGTGTTTAAAAAAGGATTGGATAAGTTCTTGGAGGAGAAGTCCATTAATGGCTATTAATCAAGTTTACTTAGGGAATAGCCACTGCTATTAATTGCATCAGTAGCATGGGATCTTCTTAGTGTTTGGGTAATTGCCAGGTTCTTGTGGCCTGGTTTTGGCCTCTGTTGGAAACAGGATGCTGGGCTTGATGGACCCTTGGTCTGACCCAGCATGGCAATTTCTTTTGTTCTTAATAGATTCCCAGAAAATCTGAATTTTGGAGCAACCACATAAACAGTGAAGCAGCATTGTTGCCTCTTTATCACATTAGCGCACAATGCCCACTTTGAAGGCTTTAAGCGGCTGGTAGTAGATACGATGGATAATATAATACTGCATCTCCCGTAAGGTTATACTCTGCGCTGCCTTAGTCAGCGTTATTGTATTATTTACAATATCAGTATCAGTTAAATCAATTGCCAGATCTACACTCCAAACCCTAGCCAGAGAACTCAAAATTACAGAGTTTGAGATTGACAGTAGATATTTGTACAGCATTGATAATGATACCCGCCTTTTCTTATATAAGTCATACAGCCCTTGGAAAGGGACCGAAGTATAGCGACCCTCAGCATTCGATATAGCTTTTCAATTGGAAATAATTGAGGAAGTCCTTCCTATTCAGTGTGGAAATAGATATTAAATATGAAAAGGGATAGATATCTACTGTGACATTATTAATAAAGGAGGAGATATCTCTTGTTCCCCTATCTCTAAGTTCCTTCACATGTAGGACAAAAGCTGTATCCATTGGGTATATAAAGTTACATTCAAAGTGGAGACAGGTGGCTCTCAGTTTGCCCCCAGTCATTCTCCCACTGACAGCAAATTACAGGCCATGTTATAATATCTCAAATTTGAAAAACCCAGAACTCCTTTAACCTTTGGGGTCATTATCTTAGACATTGCCAATCTTGGTTTTGCCATAGAAATCTAGAAAATAAGCGCAGCAGGAGGTCCAGATCTTTCTGTCTAAAGATGAGAGGGGCCATTTGAAGTACATACAACATTTTGGGGATTAGCACCATTTTAACTAAGGCCACTCGACCCATAAGAGATGGGGAAAACGGTAGCCAGGAGTCCAATTTGCATTTAATCTTGTTTATGATTGGTGGTACATTATGGGCATACCGTTGCGCAGGATCGGAGTGAATTATGATACCCAAATAGTGGAGTGGATTATGATACCCAAATTGATGATGTCGATTTGTGGTTTTATGAGCCAATAGAAAATATCCTAGATAAATTAGCTGTCAATAAAATGATGGATTGCTTCCAGGGTCGGGTCAGAACCCATGGAACTGGTGAAGTTTAAAAGGATGGTGCATATGTAGTGTTACTTGGTGAGCTATGTGCTAGTATTATGTTTTCATTTATTTCATTAAGTGTTACCATGCAAGATTATCCACTGAAGCAGTGTTCTAACTTGAAACATGGTGCGTGTCAGGATCGATGCGATTTGTTATACCAGCTGCAATATAAAAAGAACTGAATACTAAAAGATATCAAACATACCAAACATAAGTGGGGCGTTTATTAATTTTATTTGCAAGAAAAATATTTAAAAATATTGGAACTTTGGGATCAATGATTATACATAAAGCAATGAAGGTCTACAGTATCAGTAGTGCTTAGTATGATGGTCCTTTAATAGCTACATTTATAATATTTAAGTTTGTGACTCTATACTGACAAGCTTTTAAGTTATTCAGGAAATCAGCTTTTCATATCTTGCTTCTAGACTTTGGAATTCCTTTCCTTGGGATCTGAGTATAGAGGAAAATTATTTTAAATTCAGAAAAAGCTTGAGGACTTTACTTTTTTGCAAGCATTCCCATCCATTTAATTGTTTTATCTTTTAATCAGCTTCATTTGCTGTTTTTGTTATTAGGGTTTATTTTATCATGAATACTTTATTTTACTTTTATTAATAATTTATAGGGATTGTGCTTTATTTATAATTTACTCTTATCTTTTTAATATGCTATTTTAGAATTTTCTTTTTTTAACTTGTTTTGTTTTATATTTGATGATATCTGATTGTTATTTATCTAGATATCTTGCTAGGCTGTTGAATTATTATTCTTCATCCCGAACTCTCCATTCTCAGGGAAAGTCCCTCTTGGTTGTTCCTTCTCTTAAGGTTGGTCATTTAAGTGAAACAAGATATCGGGCATTTTCAATAATGGGACCCACATTGTAGAACTTGTTGCCTGAGGCACTGCATTCTTCAGAACATCTGGGAGTTTTTCAGAAACTGCTAAAGGCTTTAATTGGGTCTTATGTGCAATTTTAGTAATTATAAATTGTAATAGTTGTTTCATAATTGGGTTTTTTTAATGTTTTATAAGTATTGTTATGAAATATTATTATATATTGTACACTGCTTAGCTCAGAGTGGTCTGTTATAGACAGTTAACAAATGTTTAAAAAAAAAAAAAAATGTATTGATGTGTGTTGCATTCGGTGGTTTGCGGATTGGCCCCTTCAATCACTGCTCTTACCTCCAGCCCCAATACCATAACAGATCACACAGACTGCGACGTGGCAGGCCACCACACTCAAGTGAGACCGACGCCACCTGTGACAAGATGCCGCTGACTCATCCCGATGCTGCTCCTAGGCGCACGCCCTCCTCAATCTTAAAGGGCCCGCGGTTGGAAATGCCCCGCAGCGCCCATGGATGGCATCACTGCTTTGGTCCATAAAAGGGACTTTCTCCCTGCAGTCCATGTCTCAGCAAGTTGCTTCAGCATGTTCCTGGTCTTCGTTCCTGTTTTTCTGGTCTTTGTCTCGGCAGTCCCTGGTTGTCATTCCCCCGTTTCTGGTCTTCGTCTTATAGTCAGTCTTCAGTTCTTCAACAGGTTTGTGTCTTCTGGTCAGTCTTCAGTACTGTAGTGTCTTCTGAGTCTTCCTGCCCAACTCTGCCATTCCTCGCCTCCCTGCCTGCCTATCCTTCCCACCGTCCTTCGGACAGATCTCAGGTTCTGACTTCAGCTTGCTTGACACTCGACTACGCTTGAACTCGACTACGCTCGACCATCGTTTGACTCCTGATGATGGTTGAACTCTGCCTGCCACCGACCACTGCCTGACTACTGACCATTTCTGTATGCTGCCTGCCTTGACCACCACTGGCCTCCAAATATACCTGAACCCAGACTGCCCCAGACCCTGGCCTGTGACCCCACCATCTCCATGGACATCCAGTTCATCAGCAGAGGCCCCACACCTAAGACCTGCCATCCCTGGCACTCGAGAGCTCAACCTAAGTGGAATGAGGGTTGGTATAGGTGAAGCTCCAGTTGGGCCTCTGCCACAGCTAGTGCCGCCAGCTGATGGTGGAGACCTGCAGGGCTCCTCTCTGCAGGTTTTGCCAGCTTCAACTCGGTCCAAGGGTCCACACCCGCAACAATGTGTTTGAAATTTCATTTGGATTCTGTTTTACTACATTTAGTTTTATTGTACATTGCTTAGATTACAATGGTAAGACACGCAATCAATCACGTTTATCGAAATAAATAAATAACTTTCTACTTACTCAGATACCTTTAAAATAAAGTAGTGCTGTTAAAGAGAAAAGCAAAATAGAACTCTGTGGGCCAGCAGTCAAATTCCAACCCCTCTCCCAATAAATTCACATTGGCTTCGCCAAGTTGAGTTACAGCTACCCCTCCAGACTGTTGCCCATCCAAACCCAACCATGGCCCTGTGCACCTTTTGGGGAAGAAGACACTGAGCGCTCCCTCCCCATGCGTTTCCATTTAGGCATGCTTAAAAAAAAGCTTTCCTACTTTCCCCTTCCCACCCTCTCCTATTTCCTCCCTTGTGGACTTCCAGGAGGTAACATTCTACTTGCTCATGGCACTGATCTGATAAGACAAGTGATGGAAGCGTAAGTTGCAAGTAGCTTATGCTTCCAGCACTTGTCTTATCATATCAACACTGGAAGTGCCGGGAACAGGTAAGATGCTACCTCATTCCCAGTTGGGTTTCTAAGGGTCTGGGGGGTGGGAGGGGGCGGATAACATTTGATTGTCGGTGGGGAGAGGGTGGGAAGATGGTATCAAGAAAGCTTATTTTTAATCATATCAAAATGAGTAAGGAGAAGAGAGAGTACTCAGTGCCCTCCCCATCCCCAAGAAAAAGAACAGTAGCTTGGTTCAGAGAGGTTTTGGGGGGTGGGGGGTGGGGGGGGGGGAGGATTTACAGTGGGTCCAATGCAAATTTATTGGGGAGGAAGATTGAAATTGAGCTACTGGCCCACAGAGTTTTATTTTGATTTTCTCTTTAACAGCATTACTTTGTTTTAAAAATATCGAGGTAAGTAAAAAGTTATCTGGACACACAAGGACGGATAACTTAAGACCTACTCTGAAGCAGGCTTAAAGTTATCTAGCTAGATATATGTGATATTCGGCTAAATTAACCAGATAAGTCAAGTCCTCCCCGAAATGCCCCTGGAAAGCCTCTTTTTTATCTGGCTAAATTACAGTCTGATAACTACTTAGATAAGTGGCTGAATATGCCTTTTTTTACTATTTAGACGGATAACTTTTGAGCTTTCTGTTTAAATAACATTTGAGTATAGATCTCCTAATGAACAAAGGTAATTCAGATAGACACATCAAACATATCGAGAAACAAAAACGGAAGTCTCTTGGTGGATTTTCCTCTGATCGAGCTTATAGCCAAACACATTAACGTAGACAAACCAGCAATAATCCTGGGTGACTTTAACTTGCATGTTGACACTTATCCACAATCTACCAACTGTGAAACAGTTCTTTCATCACTCAGCCATTTGGGTTTCACTCAAATTGTCAACAGCCCCACTCACAAGGCAGGACACACATTGGACCTCATCTTCATCAATGACAGCTTTTCCATCTTCTCCAATCCCACCTGCTCACTAGTCCCTTGGTCAGACCACCGAGTCATTCACACGACCCTCAAGATAAAAAAACCTCCCACCCAAAGCCTCCACCAAAACCACCATACATTTCAGGAAACCTTGTCCACTGGACTTACTCAGCGAACAGATCTCCAAAGAACTAAACCTGCTAGACCTCACAGACGCAACCACAGCCACTACCTCATGGATCAATCTCACCAATAAAATTGCGGATCAAATCTGCCCAACGACCACCAAAGTAATACAACCCGCACTTAACAACAGAAAACCTTGGTTTACCCCTGAACTTAAATCCCTAAAACAAAAACTAAGAAATAAAGAACAAAGTGGAGGAAAAACCCATCCACTTCGTCACATGCTACCTATAAATCCCTCCTCAACACCTACAGGAACGCCATCCACAAAACCAAGAAAGATTTTTATGCAAAAAAAATCCACAATTTCGTCTTTGACTCAAAGGCACTTTTCTCATACGTCTCATCACTTACCAAACCATCACCTCCTTTCATTCCAGACCACCAAGCACTCAACAAAGCCAATGAACTTGCCAAATACTTCAAGTCAAAAATCTCCAACCTAACCTGTTCTCTCACAACCCACAGCCTCACACCATCACCCCACCTCACAACCCAGCCTCAAAATTTCAGTCTAGAGTCCTTTGAACCCACCTCCGCTCTCGAGATAGAAAATACCCTCAAGAAACTCAAACCATCCTCCCACCCTTCAGATCCATTACCAAAAAACCTGCTCATCGCCATCCCGAATACCATCGCAAAACCTTTAGCGGAAATCATTAATACCTCTTTATCTCAAAGCTTAGTACCCAGCCAGTTAAAGTTAGCTATTCTCAAACCTCTTCTAAAAAAACCAAATGCCTCTCCAAAGGACCCAGCTAACTTCCGGCCCATTGCAAACTTACCTATGATTGCCAAACTGATGGAAAAAACGATCAACAAGCAACTTTCAGAACCTTGAAGATCACAACATACTCTCCCCCAGCTCAGTACGGCTTTCACAAATTTTTAAACACCGAATCCCTTCTTCTTTCTCTCACAGACACCATCCTCTTAAACCTGGAGAAAAAACAATCCTACCTGCTGGTGCTTTTAGATTTATCTGCAGCTTTCGACACGGTAAATCACACAATACTCATAGACCAACTAGCAAACATAGGCATCAAAGGTTCTGCACTCAGCTAGTTTAAGTCCTTCCTGTGCAACAGGTTCTATAAAGTTAGTATAAATAATAAAGAATCTCACCCTGTCCTGTCAGACCAGGGAGTCCCTCAAGGCTCCTCTCTCTCACCCACTCTCTTCAACATCTACCTCCTCCCACTCTGTCAACGTCTCTCAAACCTCAAGCTTACTCATTATCTCTATGCGGATGACATACAGATTCTCATCCCGATCACAGAGTCCCTGCAAAAACTATTACCCACTGGAATGACTGCCTTCAACCAATTAAACACCTACTCTCCAGCCTCAACTTAGTGCTGAATGCCAACAAAACGGAGATGCTCATTATCTCCCACAACTCCCTTACCAACCCAGCAAGCATAGCTCAAACCACAAGCTTAAACATTAATTTCTCACCAGACGTCAGGAATCTAGGAGCATGGCTGGACAACCAACTAAACCTAAAAAAATTTATAAACACCATCACAAAGGACTGCTTTTACAAACTGCAAGTCCTCAAAAAGCTAAAACCTCTCCTTCACTTCAACGACTTCCGTCTAGTATTACAATCCATTGTCCTAACAAAGATCGACTATTGCAACTCTCTCTTACTCGGTCTCCCCACCAATACAATCAAACCCTTACAGATGGACCAGAACGCCGCCGCCAGAATCCTTACAAACTCCAACAAAAGTGAACATATCACCCCCATTCTTCGACCGCACACCTCTTCCAGACCCATCAGAAGCGCATACAAAGGCACACTGTATGCCCCATCTGCAAAACCTTCACTAAGGAAGCGAGCTCTATCTGCTGCAGGACCCCACCAAAGGAATGCGCTCCACCCAGACCTACGACTTGAACCTAGCCATCCGGTGTTTAAAAAAAAGCTAAAAACCTGGCTCTTCAGCCAAGCTTTCCCAGACACATAAGCAAAGACCAATCAGATCTCTCCCCTATTTTTGTGCTCCACTTTTTAGTATCCCTCACTATTAAATTTGAATTTCTAGTCAAGCAGCAGCTAGAACTTTCCATCAGTAGTCCTCAGTTCGGAACTCACTCAATCCAGTTATTCTCTCTAATGCCACCCATTATTTTATTTCATAATTACCCTCCTCTGTCATATGCTTCCCTCCCTACTACATCGTTCAATTGTTTACATAAAACTGTTGTGTTTTTCTGTATAATTGTTTTAATTGTTCCTTTTAAAGCCTTTGGGCATGTATGAAAAACCCGGAGAGATTTACTGTTTAATTGCTTTTTAGAGATGTTCTGTTTAACTGTTTTATGTAAAGCCTTGGGCGTTTATTTAAGGCCTTTGGCTTTTTTTGTTCCTTGTAAACCGGAGTGATTTGTATTTCTTACAGGAACTTTGGTATATAAAAATGAAAAAAATAAAAATAAATATTACTACCAAAGCTACAATCCACTCAAATTCACCAATTTTGGCCAGCGCTCCACACACACACACACACACACACACACACACACACTCCCAACCATTCTAGAAAAATCAGCTGTGCAATTCCACAAAAGATGCAACAAAAGACTGAAGATCTCCAGGCAAAGTGCAGCAGCAAAGATCCCAGAGTTCAATCCTGCCCCATTTCACAAAGGAGTTCCCTGTTCTAAGATGTAAAATGTTATTCTAAAAATCATTCACCATAAGTTGTTCTCACAGAGAAACAGGTGGGAAAGCGTCAACTTGGACTATCAAGATGGCTTTTTTAGCTAGCAACACCGCCAAATAAAGAAATGCTTTTCCATAGCATTAAGATTATCAGCTTCAACAGCAATCCTAACATGAAAAATCAGGCTTTAAAATCTACTTTGTTTTCCCAAAACTTTCTCAATTCTAGACTGTACCCCAGACCAGAATGGCTTCAGCTTATTACCCCCTAAAAAGAGATGCATATAGGTACCAGCTTCCATTTGACACTTAGAACATATGTCTGATTAGAAAGCGCAGTTGCTTACCTGTAACAGGTATTCTCCTAGGAAGCAGGATGTTAGTCCTCACATGTGGGTGACATCATCAGATGGAGCCCGGCACGGAAAACTTTTGTCAAAGTTTCTAGAAGCTTTGAAAAGCACACTGAGCATGCCTAGCATGCTCAGAGCATGCTCAGAGCATGCCTATCCGCACGTCCATGCGAGGTCCCCCTTCAGTCTTGTAACATAGAAAAATACAAGCGAAAAAAATAAAATAACAAACAGTAAGGAGAACCCAACTCTGTGGAGAGGCAGGCAAGATTCCCGAGGACTAACATCCTTCTGTCCTGGGAGAACACCTGTTACAGGTAAGCAACTGCGCTTTCTCCTAGGACAAGCAGGAAGGTAGTCCTCACATGTGAGTGAATACCAAGCTCCAGACTGTTCCCGTAGCAGGAGAGACCAACAGCGACCGAACTTAATGCCAACAGGCACAACAACAACTGCGGCACTGTAGGTCGACAAGGGACTGTCTGGTACCACTAGAAGCACAAACAGGAAGAGTTGGGGTCAGGTCTGGAACAGATTGCACAGGACAGTTTGATCAAAGGCACTGTCCTGACACCCATCCTTGTCCAGGCAGTAATGAGCCGCAAACGTGTAAAGAGAACTCCAGGTTGCAGCCCAGCAAATTTCGATGATGGGGACAGCTCGCAAATGAGCCACCGACATCGCCATAGGCCGCAAAGAGTGAGCCTTTACTCTGCCGGCTAGCAGAAGGCCTGCTTGCACATAGCAGACAGCAGAAGGCGATGCAATCCGCCAGCCAGTTGGATAAGGTTTGTTTACCCATCGCCATGCCCAGCCTATTGGTATTGAAGGAGTGGACTGCCTATAGCCGGCTATGCAATGTAAATAGAAAGCCAAGGACATCTTTCAGTCCAAGGTATGAAGAGCCCATTCCCCAGGGTCTAGGAAAGAAGGTGGGTAAAACGAAGGACCGATTAAGGTGGGAATCAGTCACAACCTTAGGCAGCAATTTAGGGTGCGTATGCAAGACCACACACTCATGAAAGAACCTCGGGTATAGCGGGTACATAACCAGGGCCTGAAGATCACTGACTCTAGGAGCCGAAGTAATAGCCACCAGGAAAATAACTTTCCAAGTGAGGAACTTTGGGTCGCAGGAATGCAGCAGCTCAAAAGGACACATGAGCCACGCTAGGACAATGTTAAGGCCCCAGGACACAACAGGAGGCTGAAGAGGAGGCTTCAGCTGGAGCAAGCCCATCATAAAGCAACTTACCAAAGGCTGCACCGACACGGACGTGCCAGAGACACCTCGATAGTATGCACTGACAGCACTAAATGAGCTGGTTTGAAGGCCAGACTCGGAAAGGTGCCATAAGTAGTCCATCAGCTGGGGGAGGGGGCATGTGAATGGATCCAAACCATGCCCGCACACCAGAGAATCTTCTCCATTTCAAGCTGTAGGACTTCCTGGTGGAGGGCTTTCTAGAAGCCTCCAGCACCTGGGAAACACTATTCGAGAGAGACAGGGGCTGAAGGTCTATGCGCTCAACATCCAAGCCGTCAGGGCCAATGCCTGGAGGTTTGGATGGTGCAGGGCACCCTGATTCTGCGTGATCAGATCGGGTGCAGTCCCCAGCTGGATGGGGGCCCTGATCGACAGGTCCTGCAGGAGCAGGAACCAGATCTGTCTGGGCCAAAAGGGCGCCAGTAGGATCATGGTCCTTCTATCCTGCTGAAGCTTCAGCAATGTCTTCAAGAGGAGCGGCAGAGGAGGGTATGATTACAGCAGGCCTCTCTCCAAGTGGAAAGAGAAGGCATCGAAGACCAGGTGTCTGGCCTCTGGCAAAAGGGAGCAAAACTTGCTCACTTTTGTGATTGCGCGGGGAGGTGAAGAGGTCCACATCTGGTGTACCCCACTGATGGAAGAGCTTGGTCGCTATCTTTGGGTTGAGGGATCACTCGTTCGGCTGGAAGGAACGACTCAGCTGGTCCGCCAGCACGTTCAGATTTCCGGGCAGGTATGTCGCTCATAGTAACATCCCCTGCGACAGAGCCCAGGCCCACACCTGCACCACCTCGTGACAGAGGAGGATCGAACCCGTGCCTCCCTATTTGTTGATATACCACATAACCACCTGGTTGTCTGTCCGGATCAGGTCTTCCCTGTGCGACAACTGGTCTCTGAATGCCCATAAGGCATACCAGATTGCCCAAAGCTCCAGAAAGTTTATTTGACAGCGGGCTGCGTGAGTGGTCCAGAGACCATGCATGTGGATACTGTCCACATGGGCTCCCCAGCCCAGGGGAGAGGCGTTGGTGGTGAGGATCACTTGAGGCGGGGCAGTTTGGAAGGGAATTTCCCTGCTCCAGATTGGAGAGGTTTACCCACCAGGACAGAGACGTACGCAGAGGTACCGTGACTACAACGCGAATCTCGAGATCCTGGGAGGCCTTTCACCACTGCGATTGCAAGGTCCATTGAGTCCTCAGCATGTATAGGTGGCCAAGAGGGGTGATGTGGACCAAAGCTGCCTTGTGGCCCAGCAGACGGAGCAGAAGGCGGGCGGCCCCTTGCCGGCTGCTGCGGATAAAGGCTGCCAGCGAGGTGAGGGCAAGAACTCGATCCTGGGGCAGAAATGCTTTTGCCTGTGCTATATCTAGTCTGGCTTCTATGAAGTCAGCTGAGGAGACGGGCAGAGATGAGACTTTGGGTAGTTGATGATAAACCCCCAAGGCTTGTAGTGTCTGTACCGTCAGGGCTAAAGCACTCAAGGCCCCTGCATGGGAATCGCTCTTGACCAACCAGTCATCTAGATACAGGAAAACATGCACCGCCCGACACCTTAGATAGGCCGCCACCACCGCCAGACACTTGGTGAAAACGTGGGGGCTGAGGCCAACCTGAAAGGCAGCACCTTGTACTGGTAATGAGCCTTCCCTTCAATTAAAAAGCAGAATGAAAATACAAACAAAAAACAAACTTTGAAATGTTTGTATGCTAATGCCAGGAGTCTAAGACATAAGATGGGAGAATTAGAATGTATAGCAGTGAATGATGACATAGACTTAATTGGCATCTCAGAGACATGGTGGAAAGAGGATAACCAATGGGACAGTGCTATACCGGGGTACAAATTATATCTCAATGACAGAGAGGAGCACCAGGGAGGCGATGTAGCACTTTATGTCCGGGATGGCATAGAGTCCAACAGGATAAACATCCTGCATGAGACTAAATGCACAATTGAATCTTTATGGGTAGAAATCCCTTGTGTGTCGGGGAAGACTATAGTGATAGGGGTATACTACCGTCCACCTGGTCAAGATGGTGAGACGGACAGTGAAATGCTAAGAGAAATTAGGGAAGCTAACCAAATTGGTAGTGCAGTAATAATGGGAGATTTAAATTACCCCAATATTGACTGGGTAAATGTATCATCGGGACATGCTAGAGAGATAACATTCCTGGATGGAATAAATGATAGCTTTATGGAGCAATTGGTTCAGGAACCGACGAGAGAGGGAGCAGTTTTAGATCTAATCCTCAGTGGAGCACAGGATTTGGTGAGAGAGGTAACAGTGGTGGGGCCGCTTGGCAATAGTGATCATAATATGATCAAATTTGAATTAATGACTGTAAGGGGGGCAGTAAGCAAATCCATGGCTCTCGTGCTAAACTTTCAAAAGGGAAACTTTGATAAAATGAGAAACATTGTTAGAAAAAAACTGAAAGGAGCAGCTACAAAAGTAAAAAGTGTGCAAGAGGCGTGGTCATTGTTAAAAAATACCATTCTAGAAGCACAGTCCAGATGTATTCCACACATTAGGAAAGGTGGAAAGAAGGCAAAACGATTACCGGCATGGTTAAAAGGGGAGGTGAAAGAGGCTATTTTAGCCAAAAGATCTTCATTCAAAAATTGGAAGAAGGATCCAACAGAAGAAAATAGGAAAATGCATAAGTGTTGGCAAGTTAAATGTAAGACATTGATAAGACAGGCTAAGAGAGAATTTGAAAAGAAGTTGGCTGTAGAGGCAAAAACTCACAGTAAAAACTTTTTAAAATATATCCGAAGCAGAAAGCCTGTGAGGGAGACAGTTGGACCGTTAGATGATCGAGGGGTTAAAGGGGCACCTAGAGAAGATAAGGCCATCGCGGAAAGATTAAATGATTTTTTTGCTTCAGTGTTTATTGAAGAGGATGTTGGCGATCCCATAGCAGAGAAGGTTTTCATGGGTAATGATTCAGTTGGACTGAACCAAATCACAGTGAACCTAGAAGATGTGGTAGACCTGATTGACAAACTGAAGAGTAGTAAATCACCTGGACCGGATGGTATACACCCCAGAGTTCTGAAGGAACTAAAAAAATGGAATTTCAGACCTATTAGAAAAATTTGTAACCTAACATTAAAATCATCCATTGTACCTGAAGACTGGCGGATAGCAAATGTAACCCCAATATTTAAAAAGGACTCCAGGGGCGATCCGGGAAACTACAGACTGGTTAGCCTGACTTCAGTGCCAGGAAAAATAGTGGAAAGTGTTCTAAATATCAAAATCACAGAAAATATAGAAAGACATGGTTTAATGGAACAAGGTCAGCATGGATTTACCCAAGGCAAGTCTTGCCTCACAAATCTGCTTCACTTTTTTGAAGGAGTTAATAAACATGTGGATAAAGTTGAACCGGTTAATGTAGTGTACTTGGATTTCAGAAGGAGTTTGATAAAGTTCACCATGAGAGGCTTCTAGAAAAAGTAAAAAGTCATGGGATAGGTGGCGATGTCCTTTCGTGGATTACAAACTGGCTTTTCAATATATTTATAAATGATCTGGAAAGAAATATGACGAGTGAGGTAATCAAATTTGCAGATGATACAAAATTGTTCAGAGTAGTTAAATCACAAGCAGATTGTGATAAATTGCAGGAAGACCTTGTGAGACTGGAAAATTGGGCATCGAAATGGCAGATGAAATGTAATGTGGATAAGTGCAAGGTGATGCATATAGAGAAAAATAACCCATGCTAAAGTTACACAATGTTAGGTTCCATATTAGGAGGTACCACCCAAGAAAGAGATCTAGGCGTCATAGTGGATAACACATTGAAATCGTTGGCTCAGTGTGCTGCGGCAGTCAAAAAAGCAAACAGAATGTTGGGAATTATTAGAAAGGGAATGGTGAATTAAACGGAAAATGTAATAATGCCTCTGTATCGCTCCATGGTGAGACCGCACCTTGAATACTGTGTACAATTCTGGTCGCCGCATCTCAAAAAAGATATAATTGCGATGGAGAAGGTACAGAGAAGGGCAACCAAAACGAGAAGGGGAATGGAAAAGCTCCCCTATGAGGAAAGACTAAAGAGGTTAGGACTTTTCAGCTTGGAAAAGAGATGGCTGAGGGGGGATATTTCTAAAATCATGAGAGGTCTAGAACAGGTAGATGTGAATCAGTTATTTACTCTTTCAGATAATAGAAAGACTAGGGGGCACTCCATGAAGTTAACATGTGGCACATTTAAAACTAATCAGAGAAAGTTCTTTTTCACGCAACGCACAATTAAACTCTGGAATTTGTTGCCAGAGGATGTGATTAATACAGTTAGTGTAGATGTGTTTAAAAAAGGATTGGATAAGTTCTTGGAGGAGAAGTCCATTACCTGCTATTAATTAAGTTGACTTAGAAAATAGCCACTGCTATTACTAGCAACAGTAACATGGACTAGACTTAGTTTTTGGGTGCTTGCCAGGTTCTTATGGCCTGGATTGGCCCCTGTTGGAAACAGGATGCTGGGTTTGATGGACCCTTGGGCTGACCCAGTATGGCATGTTCTAATGTTCCCCACCACAAAGAGGAGGTATTTTCTGTGGCCAAGGAAAATAGCTATGTGAGCGTAAGCCTCCTTGAGATCGAGGGAGCAGAGTCAGTAACCTCTTTTGAGGAGGGGAATCAGCGTACCCAGAGAGACCAACTCAAACTTTTCTCTTGTGAGAAACTTGTTCAACACCCTGAGGTTGAGGATGGGGTGCAAGCCACCATTCCTTTTTGGATTGAGGAAGTACCTCAAATAGAATCCTTGGCCCTGCTGGGGGCGAGGGACTGGCTCTATCACGACTGCTGACAGAAGCGAGGAGAGTTCCATTTGAAGTAAGACCTGCTGGGTGGACGAACCCCATGATGGACATGGGGGAGAGGTCTCTGGTAGCTGGCTGAAGTTGAGACGATACGCTTGATAGATGATGGTAAGGACCCAGCAGCCTGAACTGATCTCCTCCCAGCGATGGGCAAAGCCGAGAAGCCTGCCTCTCACTGGGGGATCTGGCATCAGGGGTGCGCTCAACTGACTCATGCTCCCTTGCCGCCAGGCAAAAGCCTGTAGTCGGAGCTTGCTGGGGCGCTGGCTGGGGCCTAGGCACTCAGTGCTGGTGGGGGCAACCCCTGGAGCTAGTGCATGGCACCTGAGCTTGGGAGGCTGGAGGACAATACTTCCTCTGCCCATAAAAGGGCTTCCGGGATCCTGGCCTGCAGGATTTCCTGGCCGGGGACAGGGCATCAGAAGCACTAGTGGAGAGCTGTTGAAGGGTATCCTGGTAGTCCTTCAATTGTGCTAGCGCATTCTGGACCTTATCTCCAAAGAGGTCATCACCTATGCAGGGGCGGTCAGCTAAGTTTCTCCTGTACCTCTGGACGGAGGTTGGAAGCTCTGAGCCAGGCTATTCTCCGGGTGCCGATGCCAACCGCAGCTAATTGGGTAGTTGTCTCAAAGACATCATAGGTGAAACACACCTCATGCTTGCCAGCTTCTAAACCCAGCAAGACAATGGCCGAGCTCGCCTCCTGTTGTTGTTGAAGCAAACCCTCCACGAGGTCCTGAACCCATTTCCAGAGGTTCTGGTTGTACTGAGTCATATAAAGCTGGTAGGTGACAATACAGGCGGCTAGCATAGTGCCCTGAAAGACCTTCCTGCCCAAGGCATCAAGCTCCCTATGCTCTCTCCCTGGGGGGTGGGGGGAGGGGGCAGAGGCGCCTTGAAAAATGCCAGGGAATGCCTGGCATTTTTCAAGGCAGACTCCATGACCACCAACTGGTGGGGGAGGTGCAGCTTCTCAAACCCCTTGGCTTGTTGCACCAAATAGGTGGCATCAGCCTTTCTAATGAGAGGAGAAATAGAGATCAGGTGCTCCCATATTCGGAGGAAGACATCCTTGAAGATGTCGTGGATGGGAACCTCCACGATCTCCCTGGGAGTGTTGATGAACTGGAGTACTTCCAGCATCTTGTTTGTGCATCCTCCTCTGTGAGCAACTGGAAGGGGATGGCCTTGGCCATGGCTCTAACAAACGCCACGAAGAACAAGTCCTCAGGGGGCAACTAACGCCATTCCTCAGGCGGGGAGGATTCAGAGAGGGGATCGTCCAAGTATTTGGATGACGACTCCGTGGAATCATCTCCCCAGGGGTCATAAGGCCATTCCTCCTCACTGGGGCCAGTGTGACGTGGGCGAGGCCCGTGAGGGACATTAGCCCTGGGCTCCAATGGCTTCAGAGGCCTCAAGGGCACCGTGGGAATCGAAGGTTCCCCTGGCATCGAGGAGACCGGAGGCTGCGGGAGGCTGGAAGGACCCAGTAAGGGCTCGGAGAACACCGCAGACTGCACCCTGCGGTCCAGCTTCTCCTGAAAGTCCTGAAAGCCAGGACTGAGGGAGGGGGACGAGGCATCACCAACCCTTCCTCAGGTCTCCGAGGTGGCACGATGCCCAGCACCGATATTGGTGGGGAATGCCTGGGACTCCCGGGAACATTGGAGGATGGGGCCTCTGATGGCCGGTGTCACTTCTGTGGTGGTATGGCCGCCAACAGTGCTGCACTGGAACGGGAACCATGCACCGACAGTGACTGGTGGCGATGCTTGCGGGATCTCCCACGATGCTCAGCCCGGTCTTTCACCTGTGCCGAGGAGGCAGTGGATCCCGATGTCCAGGATAGCGGTGAAATCACCGAGGATCTGTTGCCGTCCCCATGATCCTGAGAGGAACAGCAAGAGGGAGCGTATCAAGGGGATCCCCTCTACCACTCAGTGTCGAAGGCTCCGATGCAGGAGTGGAAGGAGCAGATTTTGAAGAACCGAAAAGTTTCTCCATCTTATTGAGACATGTCCGACGGCCTTTGGGGGTCATCTGCTCACACAGACGACACCCACGGATGTCATGAGAGGCCCCCAGGCAGAGGATGCAAATCTCATGCAGATCCATGATGGACATGGTCCACTGGCACTGGGGGCATCGACGAAAACCGGAGGACGCCATGAAAAAACACCCGGTATACGATCGATGACCGGTGGTCACCGGGAGGAAGGTAGTCAGGAATTGACTGCAAAAAATACAAAAGGTAGTAAACAAAAACCTACCGCACCAAGGAGGCACCAACCGCGAAGGAAGACCCGACAAAGAAGGGAAAACCCCCCCAAAACTCTTGAGAAAATAAAAGAGAGGAGCTCCATGAACTGCAAAGCAACTGCACTACGGAAAAGAAGAGACTGAAGGGGGACCTCGCGAGGCTGGGCATGCTCAGTGTACTGGTCAAAGCTTCTAGAAACTTTGAGAAAGGTTTTCCCTGCTGGGCTCCGTCTGATGATGTTACCCACATGTGAGGACTACCATTTTGCTTGTCCTAGGAGAAAACCAGAAACTTTAAGCCTCTGACTTTATCCAAAAATGCCCAATTCACAATTTTAAACTGTGCTTCCTTAGTGCAGACATCAGAGGTTAATTAGTGCAGCTCACATCAAAAGCCACACCTAAATCCTCAGACCATTTAAGAGCTAGACTGCTTAGATTAGAAGCTTTAACATTCTCATGCAACATATTACACCAGGCCATATTATTAAATGTCTAACAAAAATCTAAATCTCTCCTAAAATGACCTTCCCTGGTTCAGAATAGACGTTATAAAATGACTCACTTGCAAGGAGCCAGAAAAGTGGGCCAAATATTCCAATTGTCTTGAAAACTCTTTAAAGAAATAACTTGAGATGATGCTGGCTCACAAAATTCCAAAGGGGATTCAAACCCTTACGTCTCCAAATATGAGGGAGCATATTCTAAAGCTGGAGGAAATTGAATATTGTTTATAATTTATACAAAAGGAGACAGCCCAAAGAAAGCCCGCACCAAAAGCCCACATCAAATGCCAGGCTTTATTGACAATGAGAAGGCCTATGAACATTTTTATAATGTAACAGGTTATGTCTAAAAGTGAAATTATGCCATATATTTAAGCTTCAACTGTAAATCTGCAATGAGGTGCAGCTGACAAACCACACTATACCATCTTAAATCAGTAAAGTCAATACTCCCAATGCTTTGTCAAAAATGAATTTTGCATCGCTGATCCTTGCTGGCTTTCCTTTGCAGAGAAAGTGCTCCATTAACATCACTAACATCATAAGCTAACAGGGAGTCATTTGTAAACAATACAAAGAGGTTGCTATTCAAAAGCCATTTAGATGGTTAGCCGGCTATATTTCAAGTTGCATAAGAGCTGGCGAGAGACATTTCCAGGCAGGCCATCAGTTCTGCATACGGGCTGGATATACCGATCAGGCTAATTTAAAGATAGCTGAGGATATTCAGCGGCGTGGCTGCGCTGCTGAATATCCCCATTAAGTTAGCCAGATAGCTATATCCAGCGCCGCTCTGTGGCTAAATATAGACTTCAAACGTTTTAGTAAAATTATCATTTTTACTAGCACACACCTTCCAAACAAAGCAAAGGCAACTCCTGCCACGTGATCAGCAAAGGTTTCGCTCCAGTAATGACTGCCCATTGACTAAAAGGAGCTAAATAAGCAAAGTACTCTTCAGTCCATGAAAAAAGAAAATTGTCAGTCCAGCGAGTGGCCAGCAGCTCCTCTAAAGGAAAAGTGACAGATATAATCCTGAAAAGAATCCAAAATGTGAAATGACATCCATCACCGCCACAACAGCCGACCTGGATTATCCAGAAACAGTAACACGTCATCTGCAAATAGACCAAGCTTGACCAAAATGGTTTGAAACAAGGTCAGCTCCCACAAGCTAATAGCAAAATAATAAGAATAACAGTGGTGACAGAGGACCCCTGCAGAGAGGAAACAAATCATGGGAGCCCCATACAAAAAGAAATCACAAAACCCATTCCCAGGAAGCAACCTAAATGAATATAACCTAGCTACCTGATCCAATGCCCTCTCTGCATCCAAATTCAAAAGAAAAGCCTCCGATTGCTTAGTTTCAAGGGCCAGAGAGCTTCAGCAACATTAGTGATAGAATACGGATTTCATACAAAAAGAGATCAAGAAGGGAGTTAAGTGGCTAAGTGAGCAGTGGTAAAAGATGAAAAGACTCAATCAGTTCAGGATTGCAATCAACGCCCTATTCATGACAGGTGAAAGAAAGCCTTTATTTCAAACATTGCCTTCAATGCTTGTCCCACCAAGTAATCCAAGATCTTATAAAACTAATTTCCCAGACCATCAGGTCCTGAAGCTTTAGATAACTTTAATGCTTTGTTCTGCTTTGTATCTCCACTTCTGAAACAGGCTTATTTAGATAGGCAATCTGGTCAGAGGTCAACTGCAGAAGTTTAATTTTCTGAAAAAAGGAGAGAAGAGAGGATTGAGAATAATGTAGGTCAGAGTAGAATCGTTTAAAATAAGCATCAAAAACGTGAGTGATTTCTGGAAGCTTCAAAGTTCTCTGATTCTTCTGAGTTTTAATGGACAATATATAGTAATTACTCCTCTAAGAGCCTCCCACCTTTATTACTTAAATTTGTAGAAAATAAACTGTGTGTATGTTTTCTCGCATCCTGCAATTTCTGCTTGACCAGTTCTGCATAGAATGGAAAAGTTGCTGCTTAAGTTTTGGAAGATCTTGAGTCAACTTCAGAATACGAGCATTCCCCCTTCCTCCTCTTAGCCATACATAAGCCCCCTAAAGACTGCCTTACTAGTATCCCAAAAGGTCATGGCATCTAGCCCAAGTCAATGATAGCATCATAAAATAAAGGAGCATTCATTCTCCAAGGACTTGCTGCCCCACCTTCAGCAATCTTCCACAATAGCAGAATTATTAGAGAAAACATTGGCAAAAAGAGCATTAATAATGAGAAAAGAATCCAAGCAAGAGCACACTTTGGGGTAGATTTTAAAAAACTGCGCCCGCGTGTACTTTCGTTCGCGCGACCGGCGCAAATAAAAGTACACTGGATTTTAATAGATACGCGCGTACCCGCGTGTAACTTTTAAAAACCGGGGTCGGCGTGCGCAAGGCTGCGCAAAATTGGCAGCCTGTGCGTGCCGAGCCGTGCAGCCTGCCTCCGTTTCCTCTGAGGCCGCTCCGAAATCAAAGCGGCCTCGGAGGGAACTTTCCTTCCACCCCCCCCGCACCTTCCCCTCCCTTACCCACCCCCGAAGCCCTACCTAAACCCCCCCCCCCCCCACCTTTGCTTGAAAAGTTACGTGCAACGGGCCAGCTGCCAGCGTGCCATGTTCCAGTCCGGGGGCTGGTCCAGAGGCCGCGGCCACGCCCCCGGAACGCCCCCAAACGTCGCGCCGCCCCCGACACACCCCCCTAGCAAAGCCCCGGGACTTACGCAGGGGGAGGTTGGGGCAGGTTTTCAGGGGGTACGCGCGTACCCCTTTGAAAATCTGCCCCTTTATGTAGGGCAGAGTAGACTGTAAAATCTCTCTCCCCTGGGTGCAGAACATGATAAATGTGCATCAGATGAAGTTCGGATAACAAAAAATTAACTCCTATCTGCTCCCAACCCCTTTTGGATGCCTTTGCAGTCTTATAGTCAATCCTGCTGTCAGCCATAATAATAAATTCACTCACCACAATTTTACAATACTCGGAATAAGGAGGCAACCTGGACAAGACATCAGAAAAAAACTGGTGGTTGTAAACATGAAGGGGCAGATTTTCAAAGGGCTACGCGCGTAACATAAGCACACAACCCCAAAAACCTGCCCCTGCACGCGCCGAGCCTATCTTGCATAGGCTTGGCGGTGCACGCAAGCCCCGGGGCATGCAAAATGGGCGGGGCGTGGGCGGTCCTGGACGGTCTGGGGGCGTGGCCGGAGCCTCCAGGCACAGCGGCCCCTGAAGCCAGACGCAGAGCATCAAAACACTGGCAGTGTCAGGCGGGTTCACAACTTCAGACCGTAAGGAGGAATTGATGACTATAGCTATTGAACACTGTTGTTTATAAGGCAGAAGATGAGTTGAATGAGATGTTACATCACCTCCGGAACCACCCTCACTCTCACGATGTAACGAAATTGCCCTGTTCTTCAAGAACAAAGTGTCCAACATCACTGCTAAATTCCTCCCAAATTCTAACAATATAACCCTCCCCAATCTACACACAATCGTCTCGACCTAAAATCAGCTGACAGTGCGGTCTCCTCCTGGGCAGAGATAACCCTTAATATTGCAAATAACTTATGTCCAGTCACCCAAAAAACTGTCACACCAACCCAATCAAATAGAAAACCCTGGTTTACCCATGAACTCAAAACCCAAAAAATACACCTTAGAGCAGCTGAAAGACGATGGCGAAAACACCCCTCCCCCGCTACTAAAACCATTTACTACCAACTTATGCACGCATACAGGAATGCCATCCAAAAAACAAAAAAAGAATACTACTCCAAAAAAATTCACCACCTTCAATTTAACCCTAAGGCTCTATTTAACCTAATCTCTAACCTTACCAAACCCCATCTTACATCACCTCCGGAACCACCCTCACTCTCACGATGTAACGAAATTGCCCTGTTCTTCAAGAACAAAGTGTCCAACATTATTATTATTATTATTATTTATTTCTTTTATATACCGACATTCAATCGAGATATCACATCGGTTTCCAGATAACCAAGAGAATAGGGCGTAGTCCGCCCTATTTTACATTATAACATGGTAACCAAAAAAAAAAACAATTATAACATATTACAACAGTGGTACATGGAACAAAAGGTTATAGGATATAACAAAAGGTTATAGAAAATAACATATGTACATGAATGTGTTGTTGATAAATAAATTTAGGATTAGGGACTTGTTGGTAAGGTAATTTAGGAATAGAGGTGGGGGGGATGAGGGAAGGGAGGGGGGAAGGTGGGGTGGGAGGAAGTAGTGGAGTGAGGGATTCAGGGGGGTGAGAAGACTGAGTATGGGATGAGGTGTGTTGCGTTCGGGCAGGTTAAGGGTCGGGTGGGAAGGCTTTTAAAAACAGCCATGTTTTTAGGTGTTTTTTGAAGGTTTGCAGTGATGGTTCATTTCTGAGACAGGTGGGGAGGGTGTTCCATAGGGTGGGTCCCGCTATTGTTATGGCTCGTTTGCGGGTTGCGTTGAGGTGTGCAGATTTGAGATTGGGGATGGCTAGGAGGCCAGTGTTGGTGGATCTGAGGGTTCTTTGTGTGGGGTGTGGATGTATTGCGTTGTTTAGCCAGTTCATTTTGTTGTTGTGTATTTTTTTGTGCATGAGGGTGAGTGTTTTGTAATGGATTCTTTGTGTGATGGGTAGCCAGTGGAGTTCTTTGAGGGTAGGTGTGATGTGGGAGGATTTTTTGTTGTTGGTGATGATTCTGGCGGCGGCATTTTGTAGAACTTGGAGGGGTCTGATGTGGATTTCTGGTAGGCCGATGAGAAGGGAGTTGCAGTAGTCGAGTTTTGAGAGGATAATTGATTGAAGGACTGTTCGGAAGTCGTGTGCTTGGAGAAGGGGTTTAAGTTTTTTCAGGGTTTGGAGTTTGAAGAATCCATCCTTAATTGTATTGGAGATGTGTCGTTGAAAGTTGAGTTGGCTGTCAATTGTTACTCCTAGGTTTCTTGTGGATGGAGTGAGTGAGATTTGTGAGATCTGTGGCACTCCCGTGTTGATTGAGGTTCCTGGGTGGTTGGAAGGGGTGCACTTGAGGGGATAAGAGGGACGGTCATCGTGGATGTGAAGGATTTCTGTTTTGGCTTGGTTGAGGCATAGTGATAGTTGGGATAGTAATTGGGACAGATTTGAGCTGAGGTTGTTCCATTTTTCCATGGTGAGTTGGATGGACTTGTTTATGGGGAGAAGTATTTGTATGTCGTCTGCATAGACGAAGTAGGTGAGGTTTGCATCTGAAAGGTATTTGCATAGTGGGAGGAGGTAAATGTTAAAGAGGGTTGAGGAAAGGGAAGAACCCTGTGGGACCCCATGTGTGAGGGGCACTTGAGAGGATTCGGATGAGTTTGTCTTGACGATGTAGGATCTGTTTGAGAGGTAGGATTTGAACCATTTGATTGTGGTGTCTTGAAGACCAATTTCTTTAAGTCTGGCGAGGAGTGTTCTGTGATTGATGGTGTCAAAGGCGGCTGATATGTCAAGGAGTATCAGGAGGAACGATTTGCCTTTGTCACGGCCTCTGAGGATGGTATCAGTAAGGGAGAGGAGGAGGGTTTCAGTGCTGAGGAATTTTCTGAAACCGTGCTGTGCTGGCTGAAGAACATTATGGGTTTCAAGGTGGTCTGTAAGTTGGTTGTTGACTGTTTTTTCTATGATTTTTGCTAGGAATGGGAGGTTAGAGACTGGTCTGTAGTTTGCTGGGTCTGATTTGTCGAGTTGAGGTTTTTTGATGATTGGTTTGATGATGGCATTTTTGAGTTTTTCTGGGAAGATTCCTTGTTCGAGGGATAAGTTGATGATGTAGGTTATTGGTTTGACAATGATCTCTCTGATGAGTTTTAGGGTTTTGACAGGGATGGGGTCTAATGGGTGGGATGCAGGGTTGGTTTTTTTGATGATGGGTTCGATTTCTGTAGAAGCAACAGGTGCGAATTGTGACCATATGTGGATGGTCACCTCACTGCTAAATTCCCCCCAAATTCTAACAATATAACCCTCCCCAATCTACACACACCTACCCCCCTCTCATCTTTTGAACCTTCATCAACTCTGGAAATTGAGAATGTCTTAAAAAAGATGAGACCATCCTCCCATCCCTTTGAAACTATTCCCACCAAACTCCTACTCTCCATCCCTAAAACTATAGCTTCTTCGCTCTCCAAAATTGTAAACTGCTCCCTTGAACAAGCTTGTCCCCAACTCTCTTAAACAAGCTGTTGTCAAACCTATACTTAAAAAACCCTCTCTTGAACCCTCCAACCTATCCAACCTCCGTCCCATCTCCAATCTCCCATTCCTTTCCAAAGTAATGGAGAAACTAGTAAACTCCCGCCTTTCTGACTACCTTGAACAATTCAACATTCTCTCCCCAACACAATATGGATTCCGTAAGCACCTCAGTACGGAAACCCTTCTCCTCTCACTTACAGACACCCTTATCAAAGGCATGGACGCTGGCAACTCCTACCTCATTGCCATGCTCGATATTTCTGCCGCCTTTGATACCGTAGATCATAACTTCTAGGGATGTGAATCGTTTTAGGACGATTAAAATTATCGTCCGATAATTTTAATATCGTCTTAAACCGTTATGGAACACAATACAATACAGATTCTAACGATTTATCGTTATAAATCGTTAGAATCGTGAGCCGGCACACTAAAACCCCCTAAAACCCACCCCCGACCCTTTAAATTAAATCCCCCACCCTCCCGAACCCCCCCCAAATAACTTAAATAACCTGCGGGTCCAGCGGCGGTCCGGAACGGCAGCGGTCCGGAACGGGCTCCTGCTCTGAATCTTGTCGTCTTCAGCCGGCGCCATTTTCCAAATGGCGCCGAAAATGGCGGCGGCCATAGACGAAAAAGATTGGACGGCAGGAGGTCCTTCCGGACCCCCGCTGGACTTTTGGCAAGTCTCGTGGGGGTCAGGAGGCCCCCCACAAGCTGGCCAAAAGTTCCTGGAGGTCCAGCGGGGGTCAGGGAGCGATTTCCCGCCGCGAATCGTTTTCGTACGGAAAATGGCGCCGGCAGGAGATCGACTGCAGGAGGTCGTTCAGCGAGGGTTCCGGCGCCTCGCTGAACGACCTCCTGCAGTCGATCTCCTGCCGGCGCCATTTCCGTAGGAAAACGATTCGCGGCGGGAAATCGCTCCCTGACCCCCGCTGGACCTCCAGGAACTTTTGGCCAGCTTGTGGGGGGCCTCCTGACCCCCACGAGACTTGCCAAAAGTCCAGCGGGGGTCCGGAAGGACCTCCTGCCGTCCAATCTTTTTCGTCTATGGCCGCCGCCATTTTTCGGCGCCATTTTGGAAAATGGCGCCGGCTGAAGACGACAAGATTCAGAGCAGGAGCCCGTTCCGGACCGCTGCCGTTCCGGACCGCCGCTGGACCCGCAGGTTATTTAAGTTATTTGGTGGGGGATTTAATTTAAAGGGTCGGGGGTGGGTTTTAGGGGGTTTTAATGTGCCGGTTTTTTCGATTTTTCGATTTTTTCGATTTTTAACGATTTTTCACGATTTTTCACGATATTTTACCCCCCCAAACGGCAACAATACGATTCCCTCCCCCTCCCAGCCGAAATCGATCGTTAAGACGATCGAGGACACGATTCACATCCCTAATAACTTCCTCCTAAACACGCTGTTGCAGATTTTAATATCATCTGCAAATAGACACACTTTACCTTCTATCCCTTCCGCAATGTCGCTCACAAAGATGTTGAACAGAACTGGTCCCAACACCGATCCCTGTAGCACTCCACTTAATACCATTCTCTCTTCAGAGAGAATGGTATTCTTCAGAGTAGGTTCCATTTATCATTACACATTGTCTACTATCCATCAACCATTTTGTAATCCACGCCACCACCTTGGAGCTCACTCCCAAGCTTCTCATTTTGTTGATGAGTCTTCTATGTGGGATCATATCAAAAGCTGTACTAAAATCCAAGTAAATCACATGGTCTTCACAGTGAGATCTTTCAAAGACACTCTTCTAAGCGGTATAAAGGTAGATCCACAGAGCGCCTGACGAATCAGATTAAGGTTCCATGCTGGATATATCCTCTAAACTGGCAGGCGTAAGTGCTTTGCCCCATTAAGAAACACATGATGTCCTTATAAAATGCCAATGGCCTCCCCTGAAGCTTCTCTCAAAAAAAGCCCAAGGCTGCTACTCAGAGTGAATTATAAGCCAATCCCTTTGCTAAGCCATCTTGCAAAAATGCCAAGACCTGACAAATGTTCACCTGCAAAGGCTCAAGATCGTTCTCCAAACACCATGACTCAAACACTCTTCTCACTCGGCTATATGCCAGAGAAATGGATGGCTTCCTAGCCTGAAGCAAAGTAGCAATCACTGACTCCGAATATCTTTTAAGCAAAAACACTGCCTCTCAAAAGCAAGCTGCTAGACAAAAGCGATCCGCCCACTCCGAAAAGATGGGCCCCTGAGGCAGCAACCCCTGCACGTGACCAAATCGGATGGGACCATTTATTACCAGCTGGAACCAATCCGCAAAATCAGACAGTGCGGCCACTCCGGTACCACGAGAATCACTCTTCCTGGATGTTGCTCAATACGACATATCACTTGACCTGCAAGAGGCCAAGGGGAAACACGTACAGAAGAAGTCTCTTCAGCCAAGGTTGAACCAGGGCGTCGATCCCTTCGGAGCTGAACTCCCTCCTGTGACTGAAAAGCCTGTCCGCCTTGGCATTTCCTCGAGATGCCATGAGATCCAACTGAGGTTTGCCACACCTGTCCGAAATGAGGGCAAAGGCCTCTGCTGACAATTCTCATTCTCCCGAATTCAGCTGCTACCTGCTGAGATAATCTGCTTGCACATTGTCCATTCCAGCCACATGAGATGCTGCTAGCCCTGCTAGATGTTTTTCTGCCCAAAAAAACAACTCCTGGGCCTCCTGAGCCACTAGGCAACTCTTCGTCCCACCCCTGTTTCCAATTGGTTGATCAACCAGGATGCTTCCCTTGATGACCACTGACCTTGGGCCCTCTGTCCTTGACAAACTGCACCCCAGCCTCTGAGACTGGCATCTGTAGACACTACCAGCCAGTCTGGGACCTCCAACTCCATCCCTCTCTCCAAATTGGGACATGACACCACAAGAGACTGGACCTGGACTCCCCCTGAAGTGGTAAAGGTAGCTGAAACTTCTCTGACAGCGGATTCCAATGGGATAAAAGTGCACTCTGGAGAGGCCACATGTGAGCAAATGCCCATGGGGCCAACTCCATATAACCCAAGACCTGCAAATAATCCCAGACTCTGGGTACCGAAAGCCGCAGTAATCGAAGCACTTGAGCCTGCAACTTGATCCTTGATCACCCTCTCCGAGCTTAGAAAGACCATGACTGGGAGGAAGTGACGTCACCGGGCTGATGGCAGCGTGAGGTCGGAGCTCCGTTACCCACCGCGTGTAAATAGCCCCAAACAATATTAAAAAACCTCCCGATCCGAGCTCAAAACGGTGCGATTCGCCGCAGGGAATCAGCAGGCATGTCTGTGCGCAAAAAAATTGCAGATCTAAAACAATTCTTGTTCACGGCAGCCCCGGAGGAATTTAGAGCAGGCCGCATGGAACACGAGACAGCAGCAGAGCAGAGGCCGGAATCGACAGGGGACTTGATCAGATCAGAATCGCCAGGTACTGTGATTGATACGGCGATTTCTAAAGAAGATTTTCAGAATTGGTTTCGTGAACTAAAAGAGGGGATGGGTTCCCTCCATGCAGAGATACAAACACTAGCGGCAGACATGCGACGTGATCACGCGGCTCTGGGAGCAAGGGTGGACATTTTGGAGACACAACTGGGAGATCAGGCTCAGGCTACCACAGAGACACAACAAGAGCTAACAAAAGCGTGGCTAGAAGATCTAGAGAATAGATCTCGAAGAGGAAACCTCAGATTCAGGGGGATCCCTGAAGGAGAATCATATGTGGATTGTGAGAAGATAATAATAGAAATCTGCAGCCTCCTTCTTGGGGAAACCCAATCAACACCAGATGACCCTTTACCACAGATAAAAATAGACAGAGCACATAGAGCACTTGCCAAACCTAAAGGGAATGTACCTCGAGATGTTGTGGTGTGTTTTCATAATTACAAAATCAAAGAAAGTGTACTGCGACAGGCCAGGAGTGCAGTGGATTTTCAATGGCATGGAAAGAAAATTGAAATTTTTCAGGATTTATCCCCTATCACTATTCGTAGAAGAAGGGAATTCCGAGAAGTGCTGCAGATATTACGTGAGAACAACTACAGGTATCGATGGCTGTTTCCATTTGGCCTCCTGATCACCATCCAGGGTGTGCATACTAGAGTCCAGAAAGTGGAAGAAGCCACAGCTTTACTTCATGCAGCCGGGATATTAACCCAGTCAGAGGGCAGCGCTAAGCAGATGTCCCAACCGCAGATGACTGATAGATCTCAAAGATGGCAAAGAGTGCAGTCTGGTGGCAAGCGACTTCGCAGACAGACAGAGGAAGTTACTGCACAACTTGCAAATCAGGACTGACCGGGATATTGTGAGAGTTCTTATATCCTGCTATACAGGAGGTGCTACTAGCGGCTTGCAGAGGCAATCTGGTCTTGGATTTTGGACTTTAGGCTGAAAGAGCTTGTAGGGAATGTCAAGCAGCCTGGCAAGATTTCGTTATTGCTAGGTATTATTACTATGGGGTAACTGTGTTTAGTGGCTGTAAAGCAAATTGAAAGGGTGGGGGGGTGGATCTCTCGCTTGTGGGAGGTGACGTTAGTCCTCACATCCAGCAATGGATTTCTGGAGAAGGGGGAGGGGGATGGGAAGGGGGGGTCTTGCAAGTCGGGGAGCATTCTGGGCAAGTGGCATGGTACTGTTCTAGATGTATTTGGATGTAATATGGAACCTGATGCTTTCACAGGGAACTGGGATTTCATCTGTAAAAAGAATGGTAATTTAAGGGGTGACAGCTTCATAGTCTACATATTGAGCTATGATGAGTGATCTAAATATTTTATCTTGGAATGTAAAAGGGCTGAACTCCTACTTTAAGAGGAAACATTTATTTCAAGACCTGAGTAGGACAAATGTTGATATACTATTATGTCAGGAAACACATTTAAAAAAAAGGTATGAGAAGCTCATGGCTTCGCCACAATACCCTACGCAATACTTTGCGGCGGCCACAAAGGATAATAAATATGGGGGAGTGGCGGTGTTGTTTGCCAAGGATGTGGTAATCGATGTGCTGTCAGTTATTAGAGACACTGAAGGCCGCTATATATTAATTAAGTTCAAAATGGGGGCAGCCTGTTACATTTTAATGAATATCTATGCACCCAATCAGGGGCAGGGGCCTTTCCTACATAAAATATCTGATGTGCTGCAGCAGTGGGCAGAGGGCTGCCTTATACTTGGAGGTGATTTTAACCTCACACGATATCCATTCTTGGATTCTAGTAATAATAAAGGGGCTGTTGGGGGCACACATCGGAAGAGCTTTAAACGATTAATGAGGCAATGGAATTTGATTGATGCCTGGCGATTGTTTCACCCAGGGGAGAGAGATTATACCTTTTTCTCCAAGGTACACCAAACATATTCTCGCATTGATTACATTCTCGTAGATAAAGCATTAATCAACTCTGTGCAATATACGGGAATTGAACCTATCACATGGTCTGACCATGCGGCCATATGGTTGAAGGTAAAGGGGATGGGGGTACCTTCGGGGGATCGCTTCTGGAAACTAAACGAAAGTATATTAGATGATGCAGCTTTCTGTAAGGATCTGGAGTCGGAGATTGCCCTGTATTTACGGGAAAATACTACAGAAGATGTGGCGCCTACCACGGTGTGGGAGTGCTTAAAGGCTGTGGTACGAGGGAAACTGATAGCTCGGGCGTCCTATCTGCGTAAGGCAGGTAATCAAAAAAGGGTGGAATTATTACAACAGCTGGGCAGGCTGGAGATAAGACATAAAAGGAGTCCTGATAAAAGTATAGGACAACAATTGGAAACTTTGAGGGCGGAACTGAAGGATCTGTCTCATACTGAAACCATTTTTCATTTGGACCAGGCAAAACAGAAATTTTTTGAAGGGGGCAATAAGGCGAGCCGTCTCCTTGCTAGAAAATTGAAAGCTAGAGCAACTCAAAATCAAATTATTAAGATCAAGGGGGCACAAGGGGAGGTGCTCACAGAAAATGAAAGAATCAGGGAGAGATTTACGCAATTTTACCAACAACTGTATTCCAGGAGAGAGGATATCTCTGATAGGGAGATAGAGTCTTACTTGGCGGACATTCACCTACCCCAACTTAACACCCTCCAACAGGACCGATTGAACAAGGAGATATCCCTACTAGAAGTCCAGGCGGCCCTGAAAGACTTGAAAATGGGTAAATCCCCGGGAATCGATGGATTCTCCGCAGGTTTCTATAAGAAATTTAGTTCGCAGATAGCATACCCCTTACAAGCAGCTTTTAACTATTTACTGGGAGAGGGTCAATTCACCACGGCAGCTAATAGGGCGGGCATCACTATCTTAGCCAAACCCGGGTGGGATGCGACGATGTGTGGATCCTATAGACCCATATCCCTGATCAATTTAGATTTAAAACTATTGGCAAAAATTCTAGCAAATCGTTTGAGTTCAGTAGCCACTTATCTGATACACCCAGATCAAACAGGGTTCATACCGGGTAGATTAGCAGCGGATAACGTTAGAAGAGTAGGGAATTTAATCTGGCAGGCACGGGTAACAGCGACTCCCTTAGTGCTACTGACAGTCGATGCAGAAAAGGCCTTCGACCTTGTGCATTGGGACTACTTATTTGCGGTGTTAAATAAGGTTGGCCTGGGAGGGCAGTTCACGGCTTGGATTCGTAAACTTTATCATCAACCTAGTGCATGTATTAAGGTTAATGGAGGCTATGCTAAACCCTTCGAGATTGCACGGGGTACCAGGCAGGGCTGCCCTTTATCCCCTTTGTTGTTTGCGCTATATTTGGAACCACTAGCAGCCAAAATAAGATCCCTGCCCGAGATCCAAGGTATGAAAGTGGGTACTCAGGAGTACAAGCTCTCTATGTTTGCGGACGATGTTTTATTCACAGTAACTCATCCTGATAGTTCATTATCACCTTTGGTTCAGGAATTTCAAAAATTCAGGGCCGTATCCGGCTACAAGTTAAATGTTGATAAATCAGAGCTATTAAATGTAACACTTACGGATGATCATTTCTGACGCCTGAACAAACAACACTCCCTTAAATTTAAACTAGTTCACTCTACCTTGAAATATTTAGGTGTACGTATTGGCCCAGAATATGATAAACTGTATCAGCATAACTATGTAGGTATATGGGAGAAAATCTTGGCAGACCTGCAAAATTGGGAAAAGGGGAATTTGTCTTGGCTTGGTAGAGTAGCCACGGTCAAAATGAACATCCTGCCTAGATTGGGATATCTGTTCCAGACTCTCCCTATAGCTGTTCCTCCAGGGGTGATTAAAGGTTGGCAAAAAAAGTTATTTCAGTTCATTTGGAAAAGGAGACCTCCGAGAGTGAGTAGAAGGGTGTTGTTTCTCCCTAAGAGTAGAGGAGGTTTGGGAGTGCCGTGTCTTCAGTGGTACTATGTGGCTTCACAACTGCGGCCGCTGCTGGATTGGCATCGCCAGAATTCAGATAAAAGATGGGTCCAGCTGGAAGCAGACCTTGTGTCGGGATACCGTTTAGATAAACTTGCCTGGTTACCGAAACAGCATAGGAATTTGCCAGATATCTGTCCTCCGACCATAAAACATACATTACAAATCTGGGATACCTGGAAATCTATCCTGACGGGTAACAGGGAGGTTTATATGAGGACTCCTATATTTGGAAATCCAGGGTTTCCTCCGGGAATGGAGTGTGTGGCGGCTAAGAGATGGGAGAAGCAGGGGTGTACACGCTTAGAACATGTTTGGAATCAGGGACGGCTGTGGACTTTTCCGGAGTTGCAGGTGAAATACGACTTGCCCACTCCTACATATTTCTTTTATTGTCAATTACATCACTATATCTCTCAAAAGGTGAAGATCGCAGATCTTCGAAAAGGTAAAACTCTGTTTGAGGGGTTCTGTGATATGGCGGGCACTCTTACAAAGGTGATTTCCCGGATATATATATTTTTAAACTGAGAATTAAGTACACGGCCAGCCCATATTCAAAACTGGGAAAAAGACTTGGGGTATGCCCTCACAGATACCGCAGTGGGCATGCATTTTTACGGCTACCAATAAGTGCTCAATTGCTTCTTCCATAGTGGAACATGGGTACAAAATGCTGTACCGATGGTATCTCACGCCCTCGAAGTTACACCGTTTTTACCCCCAAGTATCGGAAAAGTGCTGGCGGGGCTGTGAGGAGCTTGGTACGTTTTTGCATATATGGTGGTCGTGCCCAATAGTGAGTAAATATTGGGATACTGTTACACAATGGGTCTCAGGTATAATGGGCAGTACCGTAATTAAAGACCCGGTGGTTTTTCTGCTTCAAGCTCCCAGGGATCCACTTCATAGTAATGAGGATTATTTTTTATACCAGGTTCTATTAGCGGCACGAATGGAATTAGCGTGCTGTTGGAAAATGGTACAGATTCCCACCCTGGGTAGAGTGGAAAAACGTTTGAAAAGAGTTCACTATTTGAATAAACTCACCACTATTAGGCGGAAACAGCTCGCCAAATGTGAATTAAGATGGCAATGTTGGATATCATGGAAGGGAGAGACACATAGTACATCAGGTCCATGAGTATGATTACTTTATGTAGATGCCAACCTAGATAGGGGTACAACGTGCCTACCAATAAAGAATAGTTGTTCAGACTTGCAAGGGGAAATAGGGTGGGGGTGGGTGGGGAGCAATAAAAAACTCAGACACCTGTCATCAAGGTTACAATTTTGCTGGTTTATTGAGTAAGAGGTCAGTTGTTTATTGTCCCAGTTTCTGGTTTCGGGTTATGGTGTTGAGACCTTTTTTATGAGCTTCAGAACAGGATGTATAATAATGTGCTTTGTAGTCGGTATACTGAAGCGCTGGGATGTCCTGACTGGCAACTTCCAGGAGAAGAGGAGTCTACAAATTATGGAAAGTGAGAAGAAAAGTTAAGTTTGGACAATTTAAGAAAATTGTAATGTGATGCTATCTCATTTCTTCTACCTCAATGACAATTCCTCACTTTCTATATCTATTGTCATAATTCTCTTGTTGATATGTTGACTTTGTTTTAGTCCCGGTTGTAACCTTTTTGGTTATTCATGTCATTTATTTTCTGTTTAAAATTATAAATAAAAAAAAAAGAAAGAAAGACCATGACTAAGCAGGTATCAAAATGCGCTCCCAGATACTCCAACAACTGGGATGGCTCCAGGTGGATCTTTGTCCCAGAGACCTCAACAGCTCCATGATGCGTTGAATCAAATTACGATACTCCAACTCTGACTTTGCTTGGATGAGCCAGTCATCCATGTATGGCTGCACCAGGATCCTTTCCCTTCTGAGGGCTGCCACCACCAAATCATCACTTTTGTGAAAGACCACAGCACTGTCGCTAACCTGAAGGGAAGCCCTCAAAACTGAAAATGCTCTGTTAGCACTGTGAAGTGCAGTAATCTTTGATGGTCTGAGCGTATGGGAATGTGAGGTAAGCCTCCATTAAATCTAGTGAGGCAAGAAACTCTCCTTTGCGAGCCGCTGCTATCACTATCCACAACATCTCCATCTGAAAGCGCAGCAACCACAGCGCTGCATTGACCTTCTGCAGATGAAGAAAGGGCCGAAAGGTGCCCTCCTTCTTGGGAACCATGAAACAAATTGAGTATCTTTCTAAGAACATAAGAACATAAGAAAATGCCATACTGGGTCAGACCAAGGGTCCATCAAGCCCAGCATCCTGTTTCCAACAGTGGCCAATCCAGGCCATAAGAACCTGGCAAGTACCCAAAAACTAAGTCTATTCCATGTAACCATTGCTAATGGGGAACTGGGACAAAATTGTCAAAACTGAGAAATATGAAAAAAAGCAATAAGGAAAGCAAAAGGTCAAGCAGAAGAAAGGATGGCCAAAGAGGTAAAGTGAGGAGACAAAACATTTTTCAGATATATCAGTCCTTGTTGGTGGTTATCTGAATGCAAATACTCTTTTCCACATTTCCCCTTGCTGTTTAAGCAGAGAGCAATGTTGAAGTTGCATTAACCGTGCGAAGGCTTATTGAGTAAGGGTAGTAATCACCAGGTACTAGCCTACACTCCAGAATCCACCCCATGGCTCTTCTCTTCATTCCCATCCTCTAGCCTTTATGGATCCACAGTGTTTATCCCATGCCCCCTTGAAATCCTTCATAGTTTTAGTCTTCACCACTTCCTCCAGAAGGGCATTCCAGGCATCCACCACCTTCTCTGTGAAGAAATACTTCCTGACATTGGTTCTGAGTCTTCCTCCCTGGAGCTTCAAATCGTGGCCCCTAGTTCTGCTGATTTTTTTCCAACATAAAAGGTTTGTTGTTGACCATGGATCATTAAAACCTTTCAAGTATCTGAAAGTCTGTATCATATCACCCCTGCTCCTCCTCTCCTCCAGGGTGTACATATTTAGGTTCTTTAATCTCTCCTCATAAGTCATTTTATGTGGACCATCCACCTTTTTGGTCGCCCTTCTCTGGACTGCCTCCATCCTGTCTCTGTCCCTTTGGAGATGCGGTCTCCAGAACTGAACACAGTACTCCAGATGAGGCCTCACCAAGGCCCTGTACAAGGGGATCATCACTTCCTTTCTCTTACTAGATATTCCTCTCTCTATACAGCTCAGCATTCTTCTGGCTTTAGCTATTGCCTTGTCACATTGCTTCGCCGACTTTAGATCGTTAGACATTATCACCCCACGGTCTCTCTCCTGCTCCGTGCACATCAGCCCTTCACCCACCATTGAATACAGTTCTTTCGGATTTCCACACCCCATATGCATGACTTTGCACTTCTTGGAATTGGATTTCAGCTGCCATATCTTCGACCATCTTCCAGCTTCCTTAAATCCTTTCTCATTCTCTCCACTCCTTCCGGCATGTCCACTCTGTTGCAGATCTTAGTGTCATCTACAAAAAGACAAACCTTACCTTCTATCCCGTCCGCAATGTCGCTCACAAAGTTATTGAACAGGACCGGTCCCAACACCGATCCTTGCAGCACTCCGCTTAACACCACTTTCTCTTCAGAGTAAGTTCCATTTACCATCACACATTGTCTTTTGTCCGTCAACCAGTTTGCAATCCAGGCCACTCACTCCTAAGCTTCTCATTTTATTCACAAGCCTCCTGTGCGATACCTTATCAAAAGCTTTGCTGAAATCCAAGTAGATGACATCGAGCGCTCTTCCTCGATCTAATTCCCTAGTCACCCAGTCAAAAAAGTCAATCAGGTGAATCCATGCTGCCTCTGGTCCAGCAATTCTTCTGACTGTAGATAGTTCACTATTCTTTCTTTCAAGCAGTGACTCCATTACTTTTCCCATCACTGAGGTGAGGCTAACCGGCCTGTAGTTTCCAGCCTCCTCTCCGCTCCCACTCTTAATACTTGAAAGGTTTTAGTGATGCACATTCAAAAACCTTTTCCATTGGAAAGAAATCAGTAGAACTAGGGGTCACAAAATGAAAATCCAAGGAGGATGACTCAGAACCAATGTCAGGAAATATTTCTTCACAGAGAGGGTGGTGGATGCCTGGAATGCTCTTCCGGAGGAGGTAGTGAAGACGAAAACTGTGAAAGAATTCAAAGGGGCATGGGATAAACACTGTGGGGCAGATTTTAAATGATACGCGCGTAGGGTACATTTGTGCGCGCTACCTGGCGCGCACAAATGTACACCTGATTTTATAACATGCGCGTGCTGCCGCGCTCATGTTATAAAATCCAGGGTCAGCACGCGCAAGGGGGTACACACAAATGCACCCTGCGCGCGCCAAGCCCGAGGGGAGCCCCGATGGCTTTCCCCGTTCCCTCCAAGGCCGCTCCGAAATCGGAGCGGCCTTGGAGGGAACTTTTTTTTCGGCCCCCCCCAACTTCCCCTCCCTTCCCCTATCTAACCCACCTCCCCAGCCCTAACTTAATCCCCCCCACCTTTGTTTCAAAAGTTACGCCTGCCCGAGGCAGGTGTAACTTGAGCGTGCCGGCCGGCTGCTGGCACGCTGTGCCGGAGCACTTGGCCCCGCCCCCAGCCTGCCCATTTCGGAAAGCCCTGGAACATATGCGTGTCTTGGGGGGGCTCGCAGGGGTAGGTTTTCAGGGGTTACGTGCGTAACCCTTTGAAAATCTACCCCTGTGGATCCCTAAAGGCTAGAGGATGGAAATGAAGAAAAGAATGCATGGGGGTAACTTGCTGGCGTAGCGGTTACTACCCTTAACCAATAAGCCTTCATACATTTTCAATTTACATGTAGACACCTTTTCCCTAACCCCCAACTGCGAAGCTCTCATGACCACTCTAAATCCCATGTGTTTTAAACAAATCATAAACCGCCCTACACACAAAGCAGGACACTCATTAGATCTAATATTCATAAACTCACACATACAATTCTCTGAACCCCCCTCATGTATACCCGTCCCTTGGTCCGATCACACACTGATACAAGAAAATTTCTTCATAAGCAAATTAGACAACTCTCCACCAAATCACAACTCTACAATTCAATACAAAAAAGCAGACAAAACTGATGACCTGATAGAAACGCTCCCAATCGCTCTAAATAATTTAGATCTAACTAATACTGAGTCTGCCCTTGCAACATGGAACACCATTACAAACAGCATAGCCAACAAATACTGCCCTCTAATCAGGCCGATACAGTACAGTACGCTCCGATGGAGCGCACTGTTAGCCCACATTTGGACGGGTGTTTTCGACGCGCTAGCTTTACTCCTTATTCAGTAAGGGGTAATAGCGTGTCCAAAACGCACGTCCAACCCCCCTGAACCTAATAGCACCCGCAACATGCAAATGCATGTTGATGGTCCTATTAGGTATTCACGCGCGATTCAGAAAGTAAAATGTGCAGCCAAGCTGCACATTTTACTTTCAGAAATTAGCGCCTACCCAAAGGTAGGCGCTAATTTCTCCGGGCACCGGGAAAGTGCACAGAAAAGCAGTAAAAACTGTTTTTCTGTGCACCCTCCGACTTAATATCATGGCGATATTAAGTCGGAGGTCCCGAAAGTTTAAAAAAGTTAAAAAAAAAAAAAATTTGCATAGGCCCGCAGCTCGCGGGTTGAAAATCGGATGCTCAATTTTGCCGGCATCCGGTTTCCGAACCCATGGCTGTCAGCGGGCTCGAGAACCGATGCCGGAAAAATTGAGCATCAGCTGTCAAACCCGCTGACAGCCGCCGCTCCTGTCCGAAAAAAGGCGCTAGGAACGCTCTAGTATCCCTAGTGCCTCTTTTTACAGCCGGGCCTAATTTAAATAAAATTATTTACTGTATCGCGCGCACAGGAGAGTGTCCTGTGCGTGCGCCAGGAGAGCCGGCGCTTGCCTGCTCTCCCGCGTTTTTTATTGTTTCGGTCCGAGGAATTAAACCCTTCCCATTAAAAAAAAAATACCTGGTATTCTCCAGAACTAAAAAATCTGAAGTGCACACTTAGAAACATTGAAAAAATGTACCCGCACCCTCAGCCTTCTAACCACCTACAGAACCACACTACACAATTACCGATCAACAATTCAAAAAACCAAACGCGATTATTACGCAAAGAAAATACATGATTTCCAATACAATGCCAAAGCCCGCTTCACCTATGTAGCTAACCTAACAAAGATAGCTCCCCCCCAATATCTGATAAAGACTCCAAAAATAAATGCAACGACCTTGCTCACTTCTTCAAAAACAAAATCACAAACCTAATGGCCAACTTCCCCCCGACCAACTCAATTAAAATTACACTCCCCAAAAACCCAGATGCCATCATGAATAGCTTTGAAAGTACTTTCTCCTCAGAAATCGAATCTATTATTAGAAAAATAAACCCGAGACTCACCCAGCAGATGCAATCCCGATAAAATCTCTAAAATCTATTCCAAACATACTAGCCAAACCTTTATCGGCCATCATTAACACATATAAAACATAAGAACATAAGAACATGCCATGCTGGGTCAGACCAAGGGTCCATCAAGCCCAGCATCCTGTTTCCAACAGTGGCCAATCCAGGCCATAAGAACCTGGCAAGTACCCAAACACTAAGGGCCTCATTTTCTAAAGTATCGCTGGCCTGCGATACTTTAGAAAATCGCACTAACGGGGGGGCGGGGGCCGAAGCGGGGGGGTGGTCCGGCAGCGATCGCACCGCCGCGGTGCGATCGCTGCCGGCATCGCGCCCAATAACTACACCATAGAAGGTGTAGTTATTGGGTGCGAAATAGAGAGCGAAAAGGGCCTTACCTTTTCGCTTGGCGCGCTGTCCTCACAGAGTCGACCTCGGTGATGCCCCCGACTCCTCCTCTTCCGGGGCCAACTCCGCCCCGATTTCGGTAGCGCAGACCTGCGCTACTTTCGCTAGCTATCGCAGGCTTGCGCTAACAGCGCAAGCCTGCGATAGCTTTGGAAAATGAGGCCCTAAGTCTATTCCATGTTACTGATGCAATTAATAGCAGTGGCTATTCCCTAAGTAAACTTGATTAATAGCAGGTAATGGACTTCTCCAAGAACTTATCCAAACCTTTTTTGAACCCAGCTACACTAACTGCACTAACCACATCCTCTGGCAACAAATTCCAGAGCTTTATTGTGCGCTGAGTGAAAAAGAATTTTCTCCGATTAGTCTTAAATGTGCTACTTGCTAACTTCATGGAGTGCCCCCTAGTCCTCTTTCTGCATTAAAATATAGGATGTTTTCATTTCAATTAAAAATTAAAAAATTATGTTGTTCTATTATTGTGGTTACCAAGCAGCGCGATGAAAGCCCTGCGGGTCTCTACATATTAGTTTTTGCATTAAGAAACCACCGTTACAATTGGAGGACCTGAAAGAAGACTCTTATTAATACAATCGCCCATTATACAGACGACCTGTTAGAAGACTTGCTAGGTGCCCGAAACTGTGATTGACAGCTGCTCAACGCCATATCCGGGGAAATAACTTCCCGTTGTAGATACGACCTGTTAGAAGACTTGTTACCCACCTGAAGATTTGATTGACATTTGTTCAACGTCATATCCGGAGGAAATGGTTATATACCCTGCATTTTCGCCATTTGCATTAGCAGGTCCGAAAGCGGACCGCCGACAAATGACTGCACTAAAGACGCCGTTCTGCTTGCCGGTTTGGGAACAATATTGAGGCTCTACTTTTAAGGATTTAAAAGAATCGACCCCTGAAGCAGGACCTGAATGGTCCGAAACCTGATCACGTCGGGACTTCACTTTTGATCCACTCAGAGCTAAGTACTGCAATGAATTGCGCATGATTTTAATGCTAAACAAAAGCTGGTTGTGGCTTTGTTTAAAATTTTCATTTCCCATGGCAATATTTCTTGAAAAAAGACTTTAAATAATTATTCATTAAATAAAGCAATGTGACTCCTCCTATGTTGGGTCTGATGTTAGGCAGATCCAGTCGGTAGTAGTCCTACATATCCTATTTTCAATATAATATATAATATCATTTATGTGGCGTATATAAATCAAATAATTGACCTGGAAACCTTGTTTGCTTGCAAAATTATAAAATCCACCCCATTGAGCACAAGCACTTTGACCACTCTACTGAGAAGAAATAATTGAAGCCTATACTGCAGATGTCAAATGATCTCTCAAGTTTTGCCTTCTCTTCAATACCAAACCGGCAATTCAGATAACATTTTATATTCTTCTAGCACCTGCCAATGCTTGAAAACAATTGGTTTAATGGCAGATGCATGGTTAAAATATGGAACTGCATACACAAGAGAAAGTTTCTCAGAGGTTTATAAAAGATTCTCTCAGTTCGCATACAATGCACATTTATATGTCCTTTTTTATTGAAGAGGAATAATATAATTTCACTTTGCACCATACATTGAGATTATATTAATTTTCCATATGTATAAACTTCTGAATCGCAAAATCTGTTCAATAGGAGTATTGTCTTTCAAATATCTTGGATGAAAACTCAAGTATTACAAAGTGTTCTTATCAGTAGGTTTTTTGTAAAAAGAAATGTTTAATCCTTTAGATGATTTTTAAATTATCATGTCCAAAAAAGATTTTATGAGAATTATATTGTACAGTAAACTACAAGTCAGTGTCCAGAAAATTAATCCATTAGATAAATTCTTTTAAGGACTCGCATGTGTCTGTCCATATGAAAAAAATGTCATCAATAAATCTTCTCCAAAGGATAATCTTGGACCAAAACTGAGAGAAGAAAATATACTGCTGTGCAAAAGAGGCCACATAAAAACATGCCACGGATGGGGCCAAAGAGGAACCGTTGTGGTCCCTTGTATTGGTTGAAAAAAAATGTTCCATGAACATAAATTAATTCTTTATTAATGCGACAGTTTATCCAATAATCCTGCACCCAATAAAGCTTGATCAATAATAGGAAGAGTAGAACACTGAGGTATGTTTGGATAAAGAGCAGTAACAAGTAACCATGAGCAATGTTTCCTTCATCCAAGTTATGAGATGGGATAAATCACTTAGATATGAGGGTATCTGTAGAACCAAAAAGTGTAAAAAACATCCACATATTTAGAGAATGAATGGGTCTAACAGTGAACCAATGCCTGTGCCAGACTCATGCATCTTAGGAATCACATAAAAAGTATGTATTGATGGATATCTCTCCTACAAAAAATCTAACTTTTTCAAATTAATAATGTTATGCCACAACCTCCTTGTAGAATCATATAAGCATCCACTTGTATGGAAGTCGCTGGATCACTATGCACTTTTGTAGAAATTAATATCTGGAAGCTGACAATTCACTTCAGCAATGGATTGATTAGCGTCCATAACAACTACCCCTTCCAACTTTGCTGCTGGTTTTATGGTCATGCATATATCACTGCAGAGGACATCAATAGCTTTAAGTTCAATTAATGATAAATTTGACTTAACAAAAGAACCCTTCTGTTCAATATGTTATAAATCCCTCAATACCAAGCTTTTAACGGCAGCAATAAGTGGATCAAATGGATCTAGTGGCATCCATCTAGAGTTGTGTGTCAATTTAAGTCATGCATCACTACTTGACTTAGTCGCAAAAAAATGAACTATCTTTGAAAAATGTGAATAAATCCACAAGCACTGAGAAAGAATCACATTTAGAAGAGTACAAATGACAGCCCTTTATTTAACACAAAAATCTCATTCTGTGTTAGTACTCAAGATGGCAAATTATATATTGCAGAAACTATTTGTACTGTGTGCAGATGCTGAAACTGCTTGTGATTGTGTGAATGGTGAAGTAATATGTCAGTCTGACCTCAGTAATCTGTCCTATAACTTCTGTACATAACCTGGATATCATTTGTATATAACATGTTTTTACTGCCTCCTTATAAGTATGTGATGATAAATATATTCTAACCCTGCATCCCCTTGCTCCTCACATCTCCTTCCTCCCCCTGCCCTCCCCCCCCCCAATTTTCCTCTAGTTCTTTTGTTTCCTAAGATTACTTCTTCCTAATATTATTTGTTCATTCAGTTCTTTGTTCCCTGTAAAGCCTGTTGCTAATTTTGATCTTTGTAAACCGACGAGATGTTCCCAACGTATGTCGGTATATAAAAGCTAGTAAATAAATGTTCTCTTAGCATCAGTTTTGGGTACATCATACAATTCTGGTCGCCGCATCTCAAAAAAGATACAGTTGCGATGGAGAAAGTACAGAGAAGGGCAACCAAAATGATAAGGGGAATGGAACAGCTCCCCTATGAGGAAAGGCTGAAGAGGTTAGGGCTGTTCAGCTTGGAGAAGAGACGACTGAGGGGGGATATGATAGAGGTGTTTAAAATCATGAGAGGTCTAGAACGGGTAGATGTGAATCGGTTATTTACTCTTTCGGATAATAGAAGGACTAGGGGGCACTCCATGAAGTTAGCATGGGGCACATTTAAGACTAATCGGAGAAAGTTCTTTTTTACTCAATGCACAATTAAACTCTGGAATTTGTTGCCAGAGGATGTGGTTAGTGCAGTTAGTATAGCTGGGTTTAAAAAAGGATTGGATAAGTTCTTGGAGGAGAAGTCCATTACCTGCTATTAATTAAGTTCACTTAGAGAATGGCCACTGCCATTAGCAATGGTTACATGGAATAGACTTAGTTTTTGGGTAATTGCCAGGTTCTTATGGCCTGGATTGGCCACTGTTGGAAACAGGATGCTGGGCTTGATGGACCCTTGGTCTGACCCAGTATGGCATGTTCTTATGTTCTTATACAAATAAGAACAATGAGTACAAGATACACATGTTCAGATTTGTTTGACATTGAATTTTTTAAATTGAACATTTCTTATTTTGTAATTTTGTAAATTGCAGTTTTTGAGTATTTTTTGCAGTGCAATGATTGGATGAAGGTTTCTCTTTACCTTTATTCTATTTATTTATTTAACAGGTTTTATTTCCTTCCTGCAAGCAGAGTGTGTTTATAAGCACACTGTTTTTCACTCACTTTTTCAATATGTTGAATAGCTGAGGATCACCTTTTGGTATTGTACTTGTTGCCATCAGGATTTTTTCTATTGGCTTTGAATATTGGTTAGTCTGTCTGTGCATCGGTCGACAACATACAGGATGCTTTCCCAGGGGTAGAGGAACGAACGGTGCAATTTATTCAAAACTGACACTGTACATAACCCAGAGTGCTACTTGCAGCCCCTCAGTATTGACCTGTACCCAAGCCAAGATGACAGCAACAACCATAAACTTCTAAGCACACTCCCTCCCCTCCAATGGAGGAAGGTGAAGTTGCCCAAAAAGACAATTGAAAACTCATTTCCAAAATTTAACTAGCGAATAGCATTGAAAACCTCCAACAACTCTGCATCATATAAAAAGCAACAGTACAAGTAGCAGATTCTCCCCCCCCCCAAAAAAAATAAATAAATGGGGGGGGTCTCTAGACTGATCTGTGGTACTACAGGAACTAAAATTAGCAGGTAAAAACCAATTTTCCTTTCCCTGTACGTACCCGGGTCAGTTCAGACTTCTGGGTTGTATCTAAGCTCCCCTTAACTCAGGTGAGACCTGGAGAGTTCCACTCTTAAAACACTCTCACCAAAGCACATGGAAGCCAGAGCCCTGACGTACAAGCGATCATGCCTAGCAAAAGTGGGCGATGACTTCCCAGTAGCCACCCAACAAATTTTATGGAAACACCTGTTGCGACTCAGCCCAGGAAGTTGCCTGAGAATGTGTTGAGTGTGCCCCTAAACCCCCCCAGCAGTGGGCGCCCTTTAAAAATGTAAGTCGACTCAATTGCTTCTTTCAGCCATCGTACAACTGTAGTCTTAGACACCTTATTTCCCTTCTTTGGACCACTCCACAATACAAAAAGGTGATCTGATCTACAGAAAGTATGTGATCTTTAGATACCTCAATAATGCATGCCTCCCATCTAAGAGCCTAAGCTCCCCTGCGTGAGGTGTAGAGAAATCCAAATCTGGAAAAGCTGGAAGCTCCACTGTCTAACTAAGATGGAATGCCAAGACTAACTCAGGCACAAAAGGTGGCACCATGCATAAAGTTACTCCTTAAATCGACATCTATAGGAAAGGATCTCAACACGACAACACCTGGAGCCACCAAGAAAACCACTTTAAGAGTCAAGTCCTTAACTGTAGCTCACTTTAGTATTTCAAACTGAGCCTCACACAATCCTCTAAGGACTAGATTCAGATTCCAAGACTGGCCAAATGTTCCGCATTTGAGGACGCAAGTTCTTAGCTCCCCAGAAGAACTGAATAACATCCAGATGTGTGGACAGAGGATACCTTTGTACCTTACCCCGGAGACAACCCAATGTTGCTGCCTGGACTCTCAGAGAGATAAGGGCCAGTCCCTTGACCAAAACCTTTCTGTAGAAAAGCCAAAATATGCGACACCATAGCCTGAACAGACGGAGGCTGCACTCTGTCAACAGCAGACCAGGACTCGAAGATTCTCCAAATTCACACCTATGTCAAACATGTAGAAGGTTGCCTAGCCTGCAATAAGATAGAAATAACCACTCCGGAATACCCTCTCCATCTCAGTCATCTCCTCTTAGAAGTAATGCTGTGAGACAGAAGTGAGCCGCCTGACCTGAAAATATTGGGCCCTGGTGGAAAAGAGTCAACCAATATCCAAACTTCAGGGGCCTGTCTAAGGCCATGTTGATCAGATCTAAGAAGCATGGTTGATGTAGTCACTCGAGCTACCAGGATCATGTTGCCCAGATGTTTCTCTATCTGCAGCAATCCCTTGTCCACCAGAGGCCACGGAGGGAAGACGAAGAAGCACCAGAGCTCCAAGTCCTTCCATTATGTGTTCTGTGGCTGTAAAACTGCAACACCTTGGTGTTCTCTTTGGTCAGGATATCCCCATCTTCTGTGAATGAGACACATCGCTGCCTCAGACAGCTCCCATTCCCCGGGGTCTAACATTCTTTGACTGAGAAAATCCACCTGAATGTTGTTCACTCCGGCAATGTGAGATGCTGCCAGCCGCTCTGGAGTGAATCAAGCCTCTGCCTGATTGTTGGTTCCACCTTGACAGTTGATGTAGTCCACTGTCACATTGTCTGATAGGATTCATACTGGATGCCAGTGTAACCTTGGCAGACAGACAAGCAACGTGAAAAATAAAAAAAAAAATTTGAAATGGGCCTGCGGCTCGCAGGTTGAAAACCGGATGCTCAATTTTGCCGGTGTCCGGTTTCCGAACCCGTGGCTGTCAGTGGGCTCGAGAACTGACGCCTGCAAAATTGAGCGTCGGCTGTCAAACACGCTGACAGCCACCGCTCCTGTCCAAAAAGAGGCGCTAGGGACGCGCTAGTGTCCCTAGCGCCTCTTTTTGTCGAGGGCCCTAATTTAAATAAATTAATTTAGTGAATCGCGCGCACAGGAGAGCGCGCTTTCGCGCGCTCTCCCGCGACTTTTACTGTATCGGCCCGATAGCAACCTAAAACTTAACTAGGAACTGAACAAAACTGAGATGAAGGCAGCAGTCCAGCAGTAAGAGGGGGGTTTCCCAGTCTTTTGCATCGAGTGTCACATGTATGATTTTTTAACCACCGGTGAGAAGTTGTACATGTGCATGCGATGCAAAGAGCTCCTGGCTCTCAGAGAACGAGTCCGATCTCTGGAGGCTAGAGTGGCAGACCTGGAGGAGCTGAGGCAGACAGAGAGGTATATAGATGAGACCTTCATAAGAACATGAGAACATAAGAACATGCCATACTGGGTCAGACCAAGGGTCCATCAAGCCCAGCATCCTGTTTCCAACAGTGGCCAATCCAGGCCATAAGAACCTGGCAAGTACCCAAACACTAAGAAGATCCCATGCTACTGATGCAATTAATCGCCGATTCAAGGGAAACCTTGTTCAGTGGTATTTCTTTTGTACGGTGGCTCTGTTCAGGGATAACCAATTTATGGTTATCCTTTTCATTCGCCCCGTGTATTACTCTTTATTGTTCATGCTTTTATATTTATTTTCTTTATTTAGTTTTCTTTTTTAATTTTTACTCATAAAATCCCTTCTCCCTGACTGTTTATCCGACCCTTTTGTGTGTTCTTATAGTCATATACTTATCAAGGCCGCCGCCTCTGTCTCTTCTCATGGGGTCGGATCCGCCTGCCCGACATTGGCCATGTTTCGGCACTGTGTGCCTGCTTCAGGGACTGCGGGAGAGAAATCTACTGTGTCCAATCAGGGTTCACAGTGTCGACATATCTTCAATTTTCCTGTTATACGTGTGCGCGTGGGCGACGCCTTCCTTCCGTGTCTGGGGGAAGGAAGGCGTCCTCCCTGGAGTTTCATTTCGTGACCCCTAGTTCTACTGATTTCTTTCCAGTGGAGAAGGTTTGACGATTGTGCATGATTAAAACCTTTCAGGTATCTGAAGGTCTGTATCATATCTCCCCTGCATCTCCTCTCCTCCAGGGAATACATATTTAGGTCCTTAAACTCTCCTCATAAGTCATTTGATAGAGACCCCCCACCTTTTTGGTCGCCCTTCTCTGGATCGCCTCCATCCTGTCTTTGTCCCCTTTGAGTTCTAATCTCCAGAACTGAACCCAATTCTCCAGGTGAGTCCTCACCAAGGGCCTGTACTAGGGGGTTATCATCTCTTTTTCCTTGCTGGTTATTTCTCTCTCTCTCTGCAGCCCAGCATTCTTCTGGTTTTATCAATCGCTTTGTCACATAGCTTCGCCGTCTTTAGATCGCTACTCACTATCACCCCAAGGTCTCTCTCCTGCTCCGTGCACACCAGCCCTTCACCCCCCATCACATACAGCTCTTTTGGATTACCACACTCCATATGCACGACTCTGCCCTTCTTGGCATTGAATCTTAGCTGATCTATCTTTGACCACTGTTCAAGCTTCCTTAAATCACATTTCATTCTCTTTACTCCCTCCGGCGTGTCCACTCTCCTTTATCCACTTTTTCTGAATGACCCAGATTTGCTTTCAAACATGGAAGGAACCTTAGGGATTTTTTCGTTTCTTCTTTTCTACCATCTCCTGATACCTGTCCACAACACCACAGGAGATTCCCCTTGTGGTCAGTATACCACCTGTTCTTTATCTTGTACTTTAAGCACCTTTATTCATTTATTTATTTTATTTATTTAACACTTTTCTATACCGACCTTCATGAAAAAATGTCATATCAGATGGGTTTACATGTAACAAAGGGTATAACTTAAACAATTCACTAGAAGCGGAAGTTACATATAACAAGGGTAGTTAACTTGGAGGCTAGGCTAGTCAGAGGTATATTCATCCAAGAAACGGCAAGCATTATATACTACGCTATACTTCCTCTTGTGACACCAGTGGGGTTATTTATGTCATCGTCTCTCCTTGTGATTTACTCTATGTGGGTAAAACACCTTGCAAGCTTAAAATTAGGATACCTTAACCCTGTGCCTGCATCCACAATTCTAGACTTGAGGCCCCTTTGGTAGAGCCCTGGATATCAAAGAATCATCAGGTTTCTGATTTGCGCTTGTTTGCCTTAGAGGAACTTTACCAAGCTCCCCGCGGTGGGGACTTCTCTGCTAATCTCATTACACACGAACCACGATGGATTTTCAAACGTTAATGCCGGATGCTCTCAATAAGGAAATCGAATGGCAGTCTATGCTATAGCCTCATTCACTGCTTTTTCACTGTTTTAAAGAGCTCATTATCTCTCTTTCTCTCTGCACTACCATGTCTTTTTGAGCAGTTTTTGTCTCGTTTTCCACATTATTGGTTTACACCTCTTCAGATGGCACGGCACTTGGACCTCTTTGTGCCCGGCGCCTAGCTCTCCTGAACTTTGGCTGCATGCACACCAATGCCACCCAGGCGGACATGCATACCCCTCTAGGATGCGTGCAACTAAATGCTGAAGACTAGGTTGTGGTCTTACACACACAAGCACACGCGCAAATACACACTCGTATAGGCCAGGGTCGTATGCGCACAAGTACCCGCGCAAATACATGCTCAAGTTTAGTTTGCAGTCTTATGCACACAAGTACACACACAAATATACGCTCCAGTTTAGGTCGCGGCCTTACTGTATCTTCGCAAATACGCACTCAAGTACTTGTGCAAATATGCGCTTAAGTCTAGGTCATAGACATACGTGCTCAAATCTAGGCTACAGCCTTATGCACACAGGTTCCTGCGCATGCAACCGCCACGCGGCGAGAATGTGCATACATGCCTATGCACACGGGAATACAACCGCTGCCACGGCCTACCTCACAGCTAAGCAAAGCCTGTCTGCACCTTCAGCGCGTTTAGGCCTGGATCCACTCAACATCTGGCACCGAAAATCATCGAATTCCTGAGGAGTTTCTCAACAGCTCAGGCCTCTTGACCAGCAAAGAATCCATGGAGACTGGGGCCAAGAGCCAGCATCCCCCACTGCTTGTTCCAGTAAACAAGCTTTGCACATAAGCAAATTAAAACTGGCAGAAGACCTCTACCAGAACCAGAGACTCCTCCTCAGTGCAAGTGCCTCTCTGCACCTCTGCAGAACAGGGAACCACTGGCGATAGTTGAGGAGGGGATTCCTGTACCTGTCCTGCCGATGCTGCTAGGGAATTGAAAATGGCCGCCGTATCAGCATTGATGGGGAAAGCCTCATCGCTAGACCCCCACCACCCATGAGGCTTGTCCTACTGGTGCGGCCATGCGCAATGGCAAGCAGGGGAACAGTCCCTCAGTGCCACGGAGTCAATAACTGGTCTCCTCCACAGGCCGAGAAGCTGCTGAAAAATCCCATCGCTGAGCTCCCCGAGCTGCTAAAGTAGCTCCCCCCTGGAACCCCGATGCTACACAAATTCCTCTACCTAGTTCCTTGTTCTCTTTTTTTTTTTTTTTTTTACACTTTGAGAACAAATAAAGATAAATAGAAACCAATACTTTCGTTTGGTGCAGTGGTTCCAGGAGTGTAGGCCGCATGGCAGATCAGAAAAGAGGCAGACCACCGATTATATCCGTCTTCTTTTGCCAAACTTTAGCCACCCAGCCCAGGACAAACCTTATAAAAGGGATTCTTCCCTGATCTAATGGGCTTGCAGTGCTGAACTGCCAGCAGGCTCTATCACTGTCTCGTGGGGGATGAGGGATCTGGACCACCAGATGTCCACTCCATGGACCTCTGTACCGAGCTAGCAGAAAGGTCACAACTCCCTGCTCATCCACCTCAAACCCGGGGGGAGGGCCCACCAGGACCTCACCACCTCCAGAAATAGATCCAGAAATGTTCTTGTCTTTTAATCTTCTTTTCTCTCCAGATTGCAAGTTTTACACCATCTGCCATCTGCTGGAGACAGAGAAATACTGAGGGACTGCAGGTGGCACACTGGGTTATGTAAAGTGTCAGTGAAACTTTCTCTGTCTCCATCTGCTGGCAGGGAGGTAAAACCCAGGAGTCTGGACTGATCTGGGTACATACAAGGAACTGCTGGAGACAGAGAAATACTGAGGGACTGCAGGTGGCACACTGGGTTATGTACAGTGTCAGTGAAACTTTCTCTGTCTCCATCTGCTGGCAGGGAGGTAAAACCCAGGAGTCTGGACTGATCTGGGTACATACAAGGAACTGCTGGAGACAGAGAAATACTGAGGGACTGCAGGTGGCACACTGGGTTATGTACAGTGTCAGTGAAACTTTCTCTGTCTCCATCTGCTGGCAGGGAGGTAAAACCCAGGAGTCTGGACTGATCTGGGTACATACAAGGAACTGCTGGAGACAGAGAAATACTGAGGGACTGCAGGTGGCACACTGGGTTATGTACAGTGTCAGTGAAACTTTCTCTGTCTCCATCTGCTGGCAGGGAGGCAAAACCCAGGAGTCTGGACTGATCTGGGTACATACAGGGAACTGCTGGAGACAGAGAAATACTGAGGGACTGCAGGTGGCACACTGGGTTATGTACAGTGTCAGTGAAACTTTCTCTGTCTCCATCTGCTGGCAGGGAGGCAGAACCCAGGAGTCTGGACTGATCTGGGTACGTACAAGGAACTGCTGGAGACAGAGAAATACTGAGGGACTGCAGGTGGCACACTGGGTTATGTACAGTGTCAGTGAAACTTTCTCTGTCTCCATCTGCTGGCAGGGAGGCAGAACCCAGGAGTCTGGACTGATCTGGGTACGTACAAGGAACTGCTGGAGACAGAGAAATACTGAGGGAGTGCAGGAGGCACACTGGGTTATGTACAGTGTCAGTGAAACTTTCTCTGTCTCCATCTGCTGGCAGGGAGGCAAAACCCAGGAGTCTGGACTGATCTGGGTACATACAGGGAACTGCTGGAGACAGAGAAATACTGAGGGACTGCAGGTGGCACACTGGGTTATGTACAGTGTCAGTGAAACTTTCTCTGTCTCCATCTGCTGGCAGGGAGGCAAAACCCAGGAGTCTGGACTGATCTGGGTACATACAGGGAACTGCTGGAGACAGAGAAATACTGAGGGACTGCAGGTGGCACACTGGGTTATGTACAGTGTCAGTGAAACTTTCTCTGTCTCCATCTGCTGGAAGGGAGGCAGAACCCAGGAGTCTGGACTGATCTGGGTACGTACAAGGAACTGCTGGAGACAGAGAAATACTGAGGGAGTGCAGGAGGCACACTGGGTTATGTACAGTGTCAGTGAAACTTTCTCTGTCTCCATCTGCTGGCAGGGAGGCAAAACCCAGGAGTCTGGACTGACCTGGGTACGTACAGGGAACTCTGTAGGCAAAACTCCACGCATATTTTTGCTTTGATTACTGGTGCAAACCCTGTGGATAGTTTTATTATTGCCTCCTAAACCCTAACAGGTCAATTTTATCAGCATTGCTCGTGCAAAAATGGGCCCATACACGTGGTTATGGGCCATGCGTGAGCAATGTGAATTTTAAGAAGCCGGGAAGTACGTGCATACAAACCTGTGCATGCACCCCGAATTTTGCAAGGCTGGACATGGCAAAACGCACCATGTTAGCTGCGTAACTTTAGTACCGGTGCTGATGAGGCACAAATATGGAGATTTTATGGTAAGAGGGATCGGGGGAGAGGGGGGAGAGAGAGAGAGTCTCTATATATCTCCCACTGTAAGAGGGTCATACTTTAAATTCAGGGTGGGGGTTACCTTGCTCTGCCTAGGGTGCAAGAGTCTTTAAAGCTTTGAAACACCACCAAGCTGAAAGTGCCTCTTTTGCAGTGTCAGATTCTCTGTCTCTCTCTCTGGCACTTGTGAGGACGCGTGTACAGGCTCCACACATATACATGGTAGGGATATTTTAAATGATACGCCTGTACTTGCATGCACAATATAAGACTGAGCATATTTTTGCTTGCGAGCCCAGTACCTGCATTTACGGGCACATGCGCACTCCTTTTAAAATGTACCTGTCTACAGAGTAACATAGTAATGAGGGCAGATAAAGACCAAAGGCTCCAGCCAGTCTGCCCAGCTACTTACTCATGGTAGTAACTGCCGCTCTGTGCAGGTTACCCCCATGCCTTCTGTTAAGGGTAGTAACTGCCGCTCCGTGCAGGTTACCCCCATGCCTTCTGTTAAGGGTAGTAACTGCCGCTCCGTGCAGGTTACCCCCATGCCTTCTGTTAAGGGTAGTAACTGCCGCTCCGTGCAGGTTACCCCCATGTTTCTGTTAAGGGCAGTAACTGCCGCTCCGTGCAAGTTACCCCCATGCCTTCTGTTAAGGGCAGTAACTGCCGCTCCGTGCAGGTTACCCCCATGCCTTCTGTTAAGGGCAGTAACTGCCGCTCCGTGCAGGTTACCCCCATGCCTTCTGTTAAGGGCAGTAACTGCCGCTCCGTGCAGGTTACCCCATGCCTTCTGTTAAGGGCAGTAACTGCCGCTCCGTGCAGGTTACCCCCATGCCTTCTGTTAAGGGCAGTAACTGCCGCTCCGTGCAGGTTACCCCCATGCCTTCTGTTAAGGGCAGTAACTGCCGCTCCGTGCAGGTTACCCCATGCCTTCTGTTAAGGGCAGTAACTGCCGCTCCGTGCAGGTTACCCCCATGCCTTCTGTTAAGGGCAGTAACTGCCGCTCCGTGCAGGTTACCCCCATGCCTTCTGTTAAGGGAAGTAACTGCTGCTCCGTGCAGGTTACCCCCATGCCTTCTGTTAAGGGAAGTAACTGCTGCTCCGTGCAGGTTACCCCCATGCCTTCTGTTAAGGGTAGTAACTGCCACTCCATGCAGGTTACCCCCATGCCTTCTGTTAAGGGTAGTAACTGCCGCTCCGTGCAGGTTACCCCCATGTTTCTGTTAAGGGCAGTAACTGCCGCTCCGTGCAGGTTACCCCCATGTTTCTGTTAAGGGTAGTAACTGCTGCTCCATGCAGGTTACCCCATGCCTTCTGTTAAGGGGAGTAACTGCCGCTCCGTGCAGGTTACCCCCATGTTTCTGTTAAGGGCAGTAACTGCCGCTCCGTGCAGGTTACCCCCATGTTTCTGTTAAGGGCAGTAACTGCCGCTCCATGCAGGTTACCCCCATGTTTCTGTTAAGGGTAGTAACTGCCGCTCCGAGCAGGTTACCCCCATGCTTTCTGTTAAGGGCAGTAACTGCCGCTCCCTGCAGGTTACCCCCATGTTTCTGTTAAGGGCAGTAACTGCCGCTCCGTGCAGGTTACCCCATGCCTTCTGTTAAGGGTAGTAACTGCCTCTCCGTGCAGGTTACCCTCATGCCTTCTGTTAAGGGTAGTAACTGCCGCTCCGTGCAGGTTACCCTCATGCCTTCTGTTAAGGGTAGTAACTGCCGCTCCGTGCAGGTTACCCTCATGCCTTCTGTTAAGGGTAGTAACTGCCGCTCCGTGCAGGTTACCCCATGCCTTCTGTTAAGGGTAGTAACTGCTGCTCCATGCAGGTTACCCCCATGTTTCTGTTAAGGGTAGTAACTGCCATTTCGTGCATGTGTTCTGTTAATATTGCCCTTACAGTGCATTATTCAGAAAGCTGGTGAGAGGAGAGATATCCAGATAAACGTCCGCTAAACATACATTCCCTACCAGCAGCTGTAGTTGGAGAAGTTGCTACATTCCAAATACACCCAGTTAAGTGCCTTCAAAACATTTCTCAGCCTTCTCCTCAGAAAACACTTTAAACTAAAGGCAGGCATAATGCTCAATACCATCCCACCCCACCATACTGCCCCACTATTCTCCTGAAAATCTTGAGCCCCCTCAAACCTGTGGAGTGCAAAGTGTGGTAGCTGCTCCGGAAAGCGTAGAATAACGCTGCATGGGAGCAATCCTGGAAGCAGTCGGGACAGGCGAGACATCACGATGCACCGGGCCGGGATTTCAGGGTAACGGGTGGAGGGCAGGAGAGGTTTCTGACTTTGATTTCTGGATGCTAGCATTTCTTGCTTTTTCTTTTTCTTTTTTAATTTGGTGGGCTGGGGGGATTGAATGCTTATTTTAAAATGTTTTTTGGGGTGGGGGCTGAAGGTTCAGAAGATTTGTTTTGTAATTTTGCAGCTACTTAATGGGTTATATTTGGATTATAATTGGCTATGCAGCAAGCTATCTGGCTAGCCAAGACTGAGTCAGTCCCAGAGTTATCTGGATAATTTAGCCAGAGACCACTGAACATCAGCTAAGTTAGCTGGGTAAATCTGCTCTGCCCCAGATCGCCCGATCCACGTCTTTCTTATCTGGTCAGTAGGGGGATGTTGTTAAACCCCCCAGGGTTTGGGACTTAGCAGGACAAATCCTTTTAGTTTTGATCTGCAATTCCCCCTCCTGCTCCACTGCTTCTATTACTTGGCCTCACACCACTGCACTATGGAGAGGCACAAGATTGCATAATAATTTGCTTTAAAGGAAGGCAGAGACGTTCTTTACCCTGTTTTCTGCTCCTTGGCTTTTCCCCTAACCAAATAAACAGGTTGATCCAGTAAGGCCGCGGTAGAAACAGTGCGGCAGTGTCAGGCGCACCCTTCCTCCCCGCACGCACAGTTCTCTTCACTAACTCCCCGATACTCTCCTCTAATCGCATGCAAATGCATGCCGCGGCTTTAAAGCGGTAGGGAAGGGTTATGGCCGCGTAACCCATTTTACTGTATAGGCGCTTAATACAGCGCCTATACAGTAACCTGGGTGCGCTGGTTACTGTATACACTTCCTGGTACCTGTCATTTCAAATGTCATTTGAAATGACAAATGACAGGTACCAGGAAGTGTAAAAATCAAAATTTTTAAATACCTGTCGGAGGGCCGCGTGGGTCCAGGCGGCCGGCGGGATCCGGGGGGCCGGTGGTCGCGTGTTAAATCTAGGCCGCGGGCGGGTGGGCGCCTGTTCCGGGCGGCGGGGGGTGGACGCGCGTTAGTTTCAGACGGCCGCGGGAGCCGGGTGGTCGCGTGTTAAATCTAGGCCGCGGGCGGGTGGGTGCCTGTTCCGGGCGGTGGCAGCGGCGGCGGGGGGACACGCGTTAGTTCGAGACGGCCGGCGGGTGGTCGCGTGTTAAATCTAGGCCGGGTCCGCACAGGCGCGCATTCACTGCCGGTGGGGGCTGCCTCTCCCGGCAGTGAATGAATTCATTCATCCAGGCGGAGGAGCCGGTGGCGAAAGCAGCCGGCTCCTCCGCCTGGATGAATGAATTCATTCACTGCCGGTGGGGGCTGCCTCTCCCGGCAGCCCCCACCGGCAGTGAATGAATGCGCGCCTGTGCGACCCCTGCGATTCGGCGCTCAAGGCAGTCACATGCCGTGACGTCACGCCTTGAGCGCCGAATCGCAGGGGTCGCACAGGCGCGCATTCATTCATTCACTGCCGGTGGGGGCTGCCGGGAGAGGCAGCCCCCACCGGCAGTGAATGCACGCCTGTGCGGACCCGGCCTAGATTTAACACGCGACCGCCCGCCGGCCGTCTCGAACTAACGCGTGTCCCCCCGCCGCCGCTGCCGCCGCCGCCCAGAACAGGCGCCCACCCGCCCGCGGCCTAGATTTAACACGCGACCACCCGGCTCCCGCCGCCTGGACCCACGCCGGCCGCCTGGACCCACGCGGCCCTCCGACAGGTATTTAAAATTTTTTATTTTTTCTTCTGACAGGTTTTATGTGTCCCACATCATTACATTTTCTCGATCATCTCTGTATCGCTTTTTTTTTAAATTGTGTTTTATTGTTTTTGAGTATCTTAAGCGGTGTCGATGGATTTATTACTAGACTCACAGTCCTAACTCCTACTAGGGGGAGGCGGTAAACTAACACGTTATGGCCGCGGCAAAACAGTGCGTTACTAATGAGAGAACCTGAGCGCGCGTTACGGTATCGGAGGGGAATAGCTAATTCCTTCATTATACAGCTAATTCGTTCATTTACATGCCGGGTGGGGAAGGGTTACGCGTCTGTTTTAAGAAGCACTACGGATGCGCAAAATTGGAGACTGTATCGCTGGTTTGCCTTACGCGTCCGAATTGTGCGCAGCGAGCTCGTTACAGACGAGAAATCTTCAACTGAACTTTACTGGATCGACCTGAAAGCTGGAAAAGAGAAGTGTATTTGGCTTCTAAAATATCCTATCTGGGATGCTGACACAAGCACCTGAAAACAGAAAGTTTCATTTTCACCATGGCCATAATGGGAGATTTAGCCCGTCCTTAGAATATCTCTGCCCTTCTAACCCAACCAGCATCATGAAAGGTCTTTGCTGGAAGTCACAGAATAAGTCTGGGGTCCTGAGCAGCCCAGAAATCTGCCGCAGGTCAGCCCCTCCCTCCTCACCTGTTTGTGTAGCTGGATTTCCTTTCTCATCACACAGTTAAAAGCAGCCATCTGTATCAAGCTGACCGGAAAGTGCTTCACCTTTGACTTCTAGAAAACAGAAAAATAATTCAGTTTAAGTGCAATAAAAGGTTTCTCACACAGCAGATCACAAATGCATGCACAGTTACAAGATAAGGGCGTGATATAACGGTCATGACTGAGAGGTTTCACTTCATTTATAAATGGTTTTCACAGGTAAGCTCAAAGCAATGCCCAGCAAATCACAAGAAACAGAGAAACTAAAGCCATCACAAATCTCCCATTCACCAGATCAGGTAACCAGCAATTCGAAAAGCCTTCCTGAATCGCAAGGTTGCGTAAGATCTGAGCCTGTCTTAATTTCTTAAGGTAATGAGTTGCACAGCCGTGGAAGTGAAATAGAAAAGGCCCTTTCCCATGTGCTCAGTAGCCTCGCCTGCATTGTTCAAGGGACAGACAATAGATGGGCCTGTGAAGATCTCAGTGATATACTTGTTCCAGTCCCGCAAGTCACTTTACCCTCCATTGCCTCAGGTACAGATTTAGATTGTGAGCCCCCTGGGGACAGGGAAATACCTGAGTGTAAACCCATGTGGTATCTCAGATTGAATGTCGGTATATAAAAATAATAATACATAAATAAATATTCAGCAGCAAAACCATTCATGGCCTTAAAAGCCAGTGTAAGCTATATAAATTGGTTTCAGTCAAATATCAGCAACCAATGTACATTCCTTAATATTGGTAAAGTATGATCTCTGAGGCCGAGGTGCCAAATTCTGGACATTCTGTTTGTCTTTTTGTCTTTTGGGTAACCCAACATATACTAAGTTACACTAATTGATGTTTTATTTATTTTATTTAGCATTTGTTTATATACCGAGGTACAGCTGACATAGCCTTCACTCCGGTTTACATTATAACAAACCAGTTACATTTAAATTCATAACAGTGTGACAGAGAATGAATCAGAACATTAACTTAAAAAGTCAATAAATACATTGAACAATACATTGAACAATAGTTATGAGTGTAAGCAACACTTGAAGTAGACGGTTGAAACCGTTAAAGAGAAAAAGGTTTCTGCAAGACAGGACGAAAGACAGAAGGAGGGGATTGCTGTGTGATGTGTGATATCACTAATGCTTGTACTAATGTAGCAAGCTCTTTTGGTTCAAAGAAAGAGCCTTACATGCCTCAGGCAGTGCAATTGACAGTACGCTTCCTATACAGCTGAGGTTATCTGGACAACCTGGATTCCCACGGACTCCAGAATGGACCGGTACCAACGTGCCAGCCACAATAAAAAGAATATCTGAGTCTGAATCTCCTTTCCCAACTCACAGCACTTTTCAATTTCCTGGGCTGAGTTTCAATTTACTGACCTTTAAAAAGTGAGAGACAGCCAGATTCTGAATGATGTACTGCACTGTGACACTAATATCCTGCTCAAAAGGAAGGAGAAATGGATTCTTACCTGCTAATTTTTGTTCCTGTAATACCACAGATCAGTCCAGCAAAGTGGGTTTTGCATCTTGTCCAGCAGATGGAGGCAGAGAATAAGCACTTTTCAGGCACTGCTACCTAACAGACAGGTCAATACAGTAAAGTGCGGCCGCGGTTACCCTGCTACTAACCCGCCTTTTACTCACAATTTGGCCGCGTTAGCCCAACCCGCGATTCACTATCCCTTTTAACCCATCCTTACCGCCTCTTTAAATCATCGGGTGACCCCTTCCGCCCGCGGCATGGATATGAGATGTAAACGATCGGATTAGCTATTCCCCCCCATTCAGTAACGCGTGCCCCGACTATCGCCTTTTTAACCTGCAGTTTAGCCGCACGTTTAACCTGCTAACTTACCGCCTACCCTTACCCCTGTGTTAGAGGCAGGGGTAAGGGTAGGCGGCAAACTTTCCCCCAGCCCTCGCTCACCTGCCCTGGCCAGTGAGCGAAAAAGGGGCAGCCCAGTCCTCTCTCCCCTCCTTCCGAAGCAACGAAAGCGAAAAAGGAGAAAAGCGACATGTGAAGTGTAACTTACTTTTCTTGCAGCCCTCCTCCGAGACGCACCGCAGCTCCCCTGCCTCCCGGGGCTGCCCCCTGCCTCCCGGGGGCAGCCGGCGGCGAAAAGACAGCCGGCGGCGAAAGACAGCACGGCGGCAAAAAGACAGCACGGGCCCTCTGACACGATCGCTCCAGCCGGCGGTGAAAGACAGCACGGGCCCTCTGACATGATCGCTCCAGCTGCGCCCACTTCTCCTGCGTGCATTCAGCCTGTGCGTGCAATTTGGCCACTCAAGGTGTGACGTCACGCCTTGAGCGTGGTACCTGTCATTTCAAATGTCATTTGAAATGACAGGTACCAGCGCACCCAGGTTACTGTATAGGCGCTGTATAGCGCTCTATACAGTAAAATGGATTGCGCGGGCCTAACCCTTCTCCGATGCTTCTTGGACGCGGCTTGCATTTGCAAGCTATTTAAATACAGTTTCGAGCGGTAGGTGAGCCGGACTGTGTGTGCGGCAAACGCCAGTGCGCCCGGCACTAATGCAGCTCTTCCTACCGCTCCTTACTGTATCGGCCTGAGAGAGTGCTACGTGCAGGACTTCAGTATTGACCTATGCCCAAGCCAAAATGTCCAAATCAACCAACCCCAAACAACTCTGGGCGAACAGAGACTCAAAGTTGGAGCCCCTTAAAACTAGGACCCCCTGTCTCAAATAAGGATTATACTAATTAACTCTAAGGCATGACCTATGTGCACTCTTAGCAACTCCGCATATGATTACACACTGTCTCAGCAATATCCAGAAGCGAGGAAGTCTTTCGAAAAGGGGATGGGTTTCTGGACTGATCTGTGGTATTACAGGAATGAAAAGTAGCAGGTAAGAACCAATTTTCCTTTCCTTTGCATACCCCAGAACAGTCCAGACACGTGGGATGTACTCAAGTCCCTCTATACTGGGCAGGAACTTGAAAGACCCATGCACAACACACTTTCCCCAAAAGCTGCCTCCTCTGGCACCCGCACATCCAATTGGTAATGTTTGGTAAAAGTGTGAAGAGAAGACTATGTCGCTGCATGACAAATCTCTTGCAGAGAAATCAAGTGGCACTCTGCCCATGAGGCTGCCTGCGCTCTAGTGGAATGCACCTGCAACCCTTCCGGAAACGACCGACCCTTACAGATACAGGCTGTATTTATCGCCTTTTTCAGCCATCTTGCAATCGTGCTCTTGGAAGCTTTATTTCCCTTCTTTGATCCACTGAACAGAACAAAAAGATGATCTGATTTCCGAAAGGCATTCGTCACCTTAAGACCCGGCAAGAGAATTCACCACACATCCAATAAGTGAAGCTCCCTCGCCAGAGGAGCATCTGATGACAAATGCGGAAAGGCTGGCAGCTCCACTATCTGGTTAACATGAAACAAGGAAACAACCTTAGGCAAAAATGAAGGAACCGTACGTAACGACAAATCCTCCTCTGAAAAGCGCAGGAAAGGGTCCCTAACGACAATGCTTGAAACTCTGATATCCTCATAGCCGAACAAATGGCCACCAAGAAAATGGACTTCAAGGTAAGATCCTTCAAAGAAGCCCTTCTAATCGGTTCAAAAGGAGGACCACAAAGAACTTAAGGACCAGATTATGGTTCCAGGCAGCACATATCTTCCAGACTGGAGGATGCAGATGTTTCACCCCCTTCAGGAAACACACCACATCTGGATGAGATGCCAATGGTGTTCCCTGCACCTTACCTTGAAGATACCCTAAGGCGGCCCCTAAACCCAGAGGGAATTATAGGCCAATCCCTTAGCTAAACCACTTTACAAAAAGGCTAAAACCTGAGGAACATCCACATTCAATGGCTGCAGTTTGTTCTGCAAACTCCACAACTTGAATACTCTCCAAACACAGATATAAGCCAAAGACATAGAAGGTCTCCTTGCCTGAAGCAAAGTCGCAATCACAGGTTCTGAGTATCCCTTCAAACAAAGACGTCGCCTTTCAAAATCCAAGCTGCTAGACAAAAGCAATCTGCCTGGTCTGAAAAGATGGGCCCTTGCCGCAACAACGCATGCAGATGGGCCAATCAAATAGGACTGTTCACTGAAAGATGAACCAGATCCGCAAACCACAGCTGGCACGGCCAATCTGTTGCTACCAGAATCACCCTGCCCGGATGATGTTTGACGTGATGCAACACTCGGCCTATGAGAAGCCACGAGGGAAACACGTATAGCAGCATTTCCGTTGGCCACGACTGGACGAGGGTGTCGATGACCTCGGAACCGACTTCTCTCCAGCAACTGAAAAACCAAACCACCTTCGTATTTCCTGGCAACACCATGAATTCCAATTCTGGCCTGCCCATCTGGCCTGTATAAGTGCAAAGGCCTCCGCCAACTCCCACTCCCCCAGATCCAGATGCTGCCTGCTGAGATAGTCTGCCTGCATGTTGTCCACTCTGGCAACGTGTGATGCCACCAGTCCCGCTAGATGATTCTCCACCCAAGCAAACAATTCCTATGCCTCTTGCACTACCAGATGACTCTTTGTCCCACCTTGATGGTTGATGAATACCACCGTTATCGCATTGTCCAAGAACACTTGTACTGCCCTTCCTTGAATGAGAGGAAGAAAGGCTTTGTGAACTGCTCTGATCTCCAATCGATTGAATGATCAGGACACCTCTTCTGGTGACCAATGTCCTTGGGCAGTTTTCCTTAACAAATCACCCCCCAACCTAAGAGACTAGTGTCCGTGGTCACCACCACCCAGTCGTGTACCTCCAGGTCCATCCCTTTCTCCAAACTGTGATGAGATAGTCACCATGAGAGACTGGACCTGGTGCCCCCTGAAGTGGTAAAGGATGCTGATATTCCTCTGAAAGTGGATTCCAATGAAATAAAAGCACCCTCTGAAGGGGTCGCATATGAGTAAGGCCCATGGAACTAACTCCAGCGTAAACACCATAGAACCTAGGACCTGCAAATAGTCCCAGACTCTGGGAACTGAAAATCACAGCAGTCGGAGCACCTGAGCCTGTAACTTGATCACCCTCTCCATGGTCAGAAACACCTTCCCGATTCGGCTATTGAACCGAGTTCCAGATACTCTGACTGGGACAGCTCCAAGTGACTCTTCACCAGATTTGTTACCCAGCCCAACGAACGCAGCAGCTGCATGACCTGTCAAACTGAATGATGACACTCCATTTCCGACTTCGCTATGATGAGTCAATCGTCCAGGTACAGGTGCACCAAGATTCTTTCCCTCCTGAGCAAAGCTGCCACTAACACCATTACCTTCATGAACGTCTGTGGTGCTGAAATTTGAAATGCTCCCCTAGCACCATGAACCTTAGGAATCTCTAGTGGTAGATAGACCTCTGTCAAATCCAATGATGCGGCGGACGTCTGAACCATGTTGTATAGGGTATCAGCCACATAGGCCACTCCCGCCTTCAAGCGGGCAGCCTGAGCAGTCTCGTTCATCACCCCCGACACCTTCTCTTGTGCCTTCTGGACCCAGCACAAGCAGGTTCTCTGCATCAAACTCACGCAGAACATTGCACAAAGGTTTAAAGCTGAAACCTCAAATAGCCTCTTCAACAGAATCTCCAGCTTCCGATCCAGGATATTCTTCAGAGCAGCCAAACCTGCCACCGGGATGGTGGTCTTCTTGGTCACCACTGACACTGCCTCATCCGCCTTGGGAATCTTCCATGACTCCAAAGTCTGTTCCGGCTAGGGATATAGCTTAGCCATAGCTCTGGCTACCTTCAGGCCTGCCTCAGGAGACTCCCACCCCTGATCCACCAACCTCTTCACCTTCTTCGGTAAAGGAAAGGCCTTAGATGGTCCCCGCAGTCTATCCAGAACCGGGTTCACTCCCTACTTGTCAGATTCCTCCTGCATGATCTTAATCCCCAACTCATCCAAAACCTGGGGAATTAGTGGACATTGTTCCGTAAGGAGAAACTATCTCACCACACTAGGATCATCCCCCTCTGCGAATGAGACATCCTCCGCATCCTGCATCGGATCCACCAAATGCTCACAGGGTCCTTGTCCGGATCACTCACTGGACCTCCCTGTAGCTGATTGGGATCATCTGCCTTGTCTGACGTGTCCCGATCATCACTAGTGGACCGCCTGAGGCCAAGAAGTCACAGAATTGTTGCAACCGTCGCTGCCCGACAGCTTCACTCCGCCTACCTTTCTTTTTCTGCGACTCCTCCTGCTCCTTGTGGACGTCTGGCTGCCGCAGCGTCTGCCTGCCATCCTCTCCAGCGTCCCCGGACCAGCTTGGGTACTGCCTCCCGCCATGCTCCTCAGGTACCTTAGAGCGTGCGCACCTCGCGACCCTCATTCTTATCTCCTCTATGGCGCGAACTTCAGGGGCGTCCCCCTGTGATGACGTCACGCTGCCCGGATATTTAAGCCTACTGTTTATTGCTAGCCGTTGAGTTAGCAAGGGATTTCCTACGGATGGGATTCGCTCTCCGTACCCAGCTACTCTGCCTCCAACTTCTATTGGACTCTTTTCTGCTAACGGGGAACCCGCTCCTCGGGGGCCTCTCTGCTTCTTTCAGGTCGCTATCAGGAACCAGTACCCGCTCCTCGAGGGCCCATGTTCCCCGACTCGCTGCCTGTGTCCATCTCCTCTTCTACTTGGAAGAATTCGCTACAGACACCATCTGTGAGTACTACTACCATCTACTCTTCAGAGCTGTTTCCCTGGAACCAGGTACTTGCTCCTCGAGGGCCTGCCTACGTTCCAGCGCCAGTGCCATCTCCTACATGGAACTGCTGCTTGAGTACTTGCCAACGAGTCTCTGCTCCCAGGGATCTGGTACTCGCTCCTCAAGGGCCAGCTCTCCCTATCTCGGGGCTTCTCCATACTGGGGATTCAGTGAATGTCTTATTGTACTCATTCTCTCAGTTATTTTCACTACAGCACTGCTACCTGAGGAACCACTGTTCCAATGCCCTAAGGAATACTAGCCCAGCCGGGATCCATCTTCTGTTCACTACCGCCACCTCTGGTGGCTTCACAAACTGTCTAAATAAAGATATAATCTGTGTTTGTGTGTCCAGAGCTGAGCCTGACCTGTGGCCCCTCACAGGACTTCCCCCATGGGCGTGGTCAGCTGCCACAGTGTCCAAGGGTCTACACAAACCTTACAAAACATAACAGATTGCTAACTCCATGGATCCGGCACAGCTCAATGCCCTTCAGGCTGTACCGGGCCTGGCTCGGCGCATTGCTGAACAACAAGACGCATTGGAGAAACTCACTTCTACGTTTCATCAACTACACGCACAGAAGAATCAAGGTGCTGCTTCCAGTAATGATGGTCAGTTACCTGAAGTAACTATAAAGACTACTGTACCTCTGGCTGCTTCAGTTCGTTTCTCTGGAGAGATTCAAAGGACTAGAGGTTTTCTAAATCAGTGCTGCATGCATTTTGCATTACAGCCTTCTCATTTCTCCATGGCCTACGCCAAGACTACTTATATTCTATCTTATCTTATCCGTGTCTACTAATGAGGATGTTGGGCAGATACCAGTTCCGGAGATGGTTTTCAGGGGTGATGAGTCAGACAAACTGAACGAAATCACTGTGAACCTGGAAGATGTAGTAGGCCAGATTGACAAACTAAAGAGTAGCAAATCACCTGGACCGGATGGTATGTATCCTAGGGTACTAAAGGAACTAAAAAATGAAATTTCTGATCTATTAGTTAAAATTTGTAACCTATCATTAAAATCATCCATTGTACCTGAAGACTGGAGGGTGGCCAATGTAACCCCAATATTTAAAAAAGGCTCCAGGGGCGATCCGGGTAACTATAGACCAGTGAGTCTAACTTCAGTGCCGAGAAAAATAGTGGAAACTATTCTCAAAATCAAAATCGTAGAGCATATAGAAAGACATGATTTAATGGAACACAGTCAACACGGATTTACCCAAGGGAAGTCTTGCCTAACAAATCTGCTTCATTTTTTTGAAGGGGTTAATAAACATGTGGATAAAGGTGAACCGGTAGATGTAGTGTATTTGGATTTTCAGGAGGCGTTTGACAAAGTCCCTCATGAGAGGCTTCTACGAAAACTAAAAAGTCATGGGATAGGAGGCGATGTCCTTTCATGGATTACTAACTGGTTAAAAGACAGGAAACAGAGAGAAGGACTAAATGGTCAATTTTCTCAGTGGAAAAGGGTAAACAGTGGAGTGCCTCAGGGATCTGTACTTGGACCGGTGCTTTTCAATATATATATACAAATGATCTGGAAAGGAATATGATGAGTGAGGTTATCAAATTTGCGGATGATACAAAATTATTCAGAGTAGTTAAATCACAAGCAGACTGTGATACATTACAGGAGGACCTTGCAAGACTGGAAGATTGGGCATCCAAATGGCAGATGAAATTTAATGTGGACAAGTGCAAAGTGTTGCATATAGGGAAAAATAACCCTTGCTGTAGTTACACGATGTTAGGTTCCATATTAGGAGTTACCACCCAGGAAAAAGATCTAGGCATCATAGTGGATAATACTTTAAAATCGTCGGACCAGTGTGCTGCAGCAGTCAAAAAAGCAAACGGAATGTTAGGAATTATTAGGAAGGGTATGGTTAATAGAACGGAAAATGTCATAATGCCTCTGTATCGCTCCATGGTGAGACCGCACCTTGAATAATGTGTACAATTCTGGTCGCCGCATCTCAAAAAAGATATAGTTGCGATGGAGAAGGGCAACCAAAATGATAAAGGGGATTGGAACAGCTCCCCTATGAGGAAAGGCTGAAGAGGTTAGGGCTGTTCAGCTTGGAGAAGAGACGGCTGAGGGGGGATATGATAGAGGTCTTTAAGATCATGAGAGGTCTTGAACGAGTAGATGTGACTCGGTTATTTACACTTTTGAATAATAGAAGGACTAGGGGCCATTCCATGAAGTTAGCAAGTAGCACATTTAAGACTAATCGGAGAAAATTCTTTTTCACTCAATGCACAATAAAGCTCTGGAATTTGTTGCCAGAGGAGGTGGATAGTGCAGTTAGTGTAGCTGGGTTCAAAAAAGGTTTGGATAAGTTCTTGGAGGAGAAGTCCATTAATGGCTATTAATCAATTTTACTTAGGGAATAGCCACTGCTATTAATTGCATCAGTAGCATGGGATCTTCTTAGTGTTTGGGTAATTGCCAGGTTCTTGTGGCCTGGTTTTGGCCTCTGTTGGAAACAGGATGCTGGGCTTGATGGACCCTTGGTCTGACCCAGCATGGCAATTTCTTATGTTCTTATGTTTAATAGATATTTAATAAATGTATTGAAGATGCAACAACAAAATATGCCAGTAATTTCAAAAATTTATTATTTGCCAGTAAAAACTGCGGCGGGTAATGCAGCTGAGCAAGGTACACTAGAGGAGTCAATTGATGTCTCTGAAATGTTAGAGATGTCATTGGACACTGAAATTAAGCAAGGGCTACACTTTCTATGACCTTTGTCTTTACAGCTGACCGGGATGCAGTTTTAAGATTGTTTCTAAAACAACGATTACAGCTGTTCCACGGCCAAAAGATTTGGATTTATCTACACCTGGCCAGGTCAACTCAGTTTAGAAGGAAAATTTTTCTGAATCTTAGTCTTGCTGTAGAAGCAATTGCTGCTAGAATGATTTTAAAATTCCCATGTAGATGTGAGATCTACTTCTCAAATCATAAATATGTGTTTTACAAAGTGACTCAGCTCCAAACGTTCTTGAGTTCTCAAACCCCAAGTATCACAGAAAATGGTTAGACGCAAGTTTATGGTATTACCCAGTTTAAAACTCTGTTAGTAATTTGGAAAAGGGGTATAGATTTCTATACTGTGTTGTTTAACCACTTAATTTTCTTAGTAATAGCTTGTAAATTACTTATAACAAAAGAGGTATTATGATTAGTATCATGAATTTATATTTACCTGGATGTACATTTTTTACTTTATTACCTGTATTACGTTTATAATGCAATGTTATAAAAATTTTGAAAAAATTCAATTAAAATAAAATAAAAAAAACAAATACTAGCCAGCCTCTAAGAACGTCCAGAAGTCCTCTCCCGGTCATTTCTAGCATAAGACACCCCTGACCCACCCAGGTGCATTATTGATCCAGCCCAGATCCTCCTAGCCTCCTCCATGACCATCCTTCCAGGGAAGACTGTAATTCCACGCCGACTCCGAGAGAAAGAGTTGAAGTGGTCTCACGACTCCCGTGTCGCAGGTCATTCTGGATGGGCCCGGACTCTCGCACTGCTTCAGCAGTATTACTTGTGGCCCCAAATGCAGAGCGATGTCAGAGCCTATGTGGACTCCTGTCCTGGTGGGATGACTCTGGGGGTTGTTACAGCCATTGCCAGCCCCCAGGCAACCCTGGACACATGAGTCCACCGATTTCATGGTGGACCTCCCCCTCTCTAACGGCTGCAGGATTATCTGGGAGTCGTCGATCGATTCTCAGAGATGGCTCAATTTACTCCTCTTCCAGGCATTCCAATGGCACCAGAGTTGGCCATATTATTCACTCATCAAATCTTCTGCCTGCATGGCCGGCCGAAGCATATTGTTTCAGATAGGGGTGCCAGTTCATAGCTAAGTACTGGTGCTCCCTCTATAGAAAATGTAATATCACCCTGGATTACAAGACAGCATGCCATCCTCAAGCTAATGGTTAGTCTGAGCAGACCAATCGGACATTGAAAGGCTTCCTTAGGGCCTATGCTCATGATCGCCAGGATAACTGGGTCGCCCTTCTTCCATGGCGGAGTTCTGCCATAATTCCCCCATCAGCTCTGCCATGGGGTTGTCGCCGTTCCAAATCTTGTACGGTGGACAGCTGTCACCCCCGTTATTGGTTCCACTGACCGTCTCCTCCCCAGCAGCTCAGCTAACCACTCAGGAGCTCCAGGAACTTTGGATCTGCACAGAGGAGATGCTCCAGAAAAAGGTTCAAAGAGCCAAGAAGGCAACAGATGCACACCGGAGGCCTGCGCTACAGTTCAAGCCAGGGGACAAGGTTTGGCTGAGCACCCGCCATATTCACCTCTGGATGCCTTTCATGAGACTCTCCCCCCATTACATCAGGCCCTTCTCTGTGACCGGTCCTGTGGCCTATCAGCTGCGCCTACAAGTCTCCTTGGGAGTCCATAACGTATTTCATGTCTCCCTTCACAAGCCTTTAGTCCTCACATGCCCCTCTAGGAAGATGCCTAGACCCCAGGAGGTGTCCACTCAAGAGGATACTATCTACCGGGTAAAGGAGATCCTAGATGTTCGATGTCAGAGCAAAAGGTGGCAGTGCCTGATCTCCTGGGAGGGGTATCTCCCAGAGGAAAATTTGTGGGAGCCTGCTGCCGATATCTTTGACAAGAGTCTCTTAAGAGAGTTCCACGTCTTGCACCACAAGAAAGCCAAGTCCCTCGGGGGAGGGTTTAAAGGAGGGGGAACTGTTGCATTTGTCTGCTCATGGGTCCGTCCCATGACTGGCCGCACTTACCTCTAGCGCCGAGCCACAGAGGGAACCCGCCGATGCTGCGGCAGGCCCCCTGAATGAGGACATGGCAGGCCGCCGCATCTGGGCAAGTCCAGCATGCCACACTAAGGATGCCGTTCCACCTGACTGGAGTGTCCCAAGGCACGCGCGCACCCAATTCTTCAGGATTTAAAGGGCCCGTGGCGAGAAATCCACTGCGGTGCCCCCTGATGACATCACGAGGCCTCCACTATATAAAGCCTGCCTGGACCTTCCTCTGACTCCATGGCAATAGGTCGACTCCCCAGAGTACTGGTTTGCCTCTGCGTTCCTGGTTCCTGATCCTGTGCCTTGTTTTCGTGTTCCTGATTCCGCTGTGTGCTATCTGAGTTCCTGCGTCTGTTCCTGGTCCTTCTCCTGAGTTCTTATCTTCATGGTCACTTGTCTATCTTTAGTGTCCAGCCTGCCCTGTTGTTCCGTCTGACCTCACCGCCTCGGTTTGGATCCTTGCTTGACTTCAGTTTGGACTCGACTCTGTTTTCGGTTGTATTCCTGGCTTGACTTCAGTTTGGACTCGATTCTGTCTTCGGTTGGATTCCTGGCTTGGCTTTGGATTGTTTTTCAACGCTGCTTGACCGCTGCCTGACATCATCCATATCCTGCTCATTGTCTTGCTTGAACTCTGCCTGTCCAGACCTCTGTTCAGACCTCGACACTGCACGAACTCCACCTGGCCCTGACCACAACCTGCTCCAGTCTCTGCTAACAAAGAACTTCCCTCCAAAAAAATCAACAAAGATGAAATACATTCAATCTAAGCAGAAAAAGCATTATACCATACTTCAGAAATCTCCTGAGTCCTATCTGAAATATGAAGGTTTTCCTTGTGTCACACAATACTGGGCTGTTGCATTCCATTACTTCTGAACTGGAAGCCACAATTGTACGCATGGCTCTGCTAATTCTCAGGTTCCCATCAACTTAGTCACCAAACTCACCGATATTGCATTGACTGAAAACTTTCTTATATTTTTCAGTGGGGAATGCAAAGGTTGTTTGCTATAGAGTTTCTTATCTGTTAATAGTATTTGTTGTCGATTTGTTCTGATATGGGTTTTCTACTCTGATAATTTTGATCTATTATATTACAGAGTGCCAAATATTACTTGCACATTTGTATTTTCTTATCTTATTATGACCCATTCAAAGGTTTGGCAAATCCTGTGCAGGTGTGCTACAGCTCTGAAGAATAATGACACACACTTACTTCTGTTGTGCTCTCCAAGTCAGCACCTTTTTCATTTTCCATCTTACTCAGTACTTTGTCTATTTCAATGTCTCTTAGTGTTTCAACGTCACCCTTCTCAGCCTGAGAAAAGGAACAAACGAAATGTCAGCTCCCATTTCAAAATGACCTCTAAGCGCTGCTTCTGTTGCTTCTTCCCTTGTGGTGATGCCCATCTCTCTATGTCACACCACCTCCCCATGCAATCCATCTCCTCTTCCCCTCAATACTGCCTGTGTGGCCACAACTCCTCGCAGATATCCACCTCATATACAATTCAGGGTGGGTTTTTTGGGGGGGGGGGGGGGTTGGCAGCGTTACATTGGTTTGCCTAAGGCGCAAGGGTCCGTAGACCCTCATAACACTACCCATCCAAACTTGAGTTGAAAGTGCCCCTGTTTCAGTGAGAGATATAAAGAGTGCCATATTGTCTCTCGTTCTTGAATACTTTGGACCTCACTGTTTCAGTCCCTGCCCCACTAGTGCTGCCTGTCTTCCCCTTCCACTCAGTGCTGCCTGTCTGGCCTCATCTCCCTTACTGCTGCCAATCTTCTCCCCATCTCTCTTCTCCCCCATTGGTGCTACTTGCCTCACCTGCTCCCTCTCCCTCAGCAATGTTTCCCCCAAGGTGTGTGCATGTATAGCTCTGCACAGCCTTTCTCCAGTGGCCACACACACTGCACAGGACCCTGAAAAGAAAGTATGAGAACCCATCTTGTGACTGCTTATTGCCCCAAAGCAGCTATACTGGCACTGCAAAAAGTTTCAAAGTTCATAGACCAGCACTCCCTGCTTGCTGAGCTTGTGTTTTAGACCTGCTGGAACAGACACTGTAGGGCAGTCAGCAGCTCTGGGATACACTCCTACCAGCCATTCACTTAACTGAAGAACGCAGATACTGGGAAGAAGACAGGGGAGAAATGCTGAAGGAGGGAGGGAAAGAGGCAGGAAGGTAAATATTGCAGAAAATGCGGTTTTTGAAACTTGCAGTCTGCTCTCTTGCAAATGTTATGTGCACAAGAGTAGTGCACATCCACAAATGCCTCACAACAAATTTGAGGAAACATTGCCCACCTGTGTTGCCCATTGCACCCAGACCCGGCATGACTGGATGTGCATACCATGCATTTGCACGGAGCGGCACACCCAGGAGAGGCTAACTAGCCGGTGGCCGAAGGAGAGCACCAGCGAAGGAAGGAGAGGCCTGACTTACGGGTATGGGCATGCGTGCATGCATGCTCACGTACAGCTTCCGCTCCCTCCCCTCCTCCAAGTAGGAAGATCGGTGAGCTTACGGCCCGAAGATAGCAGGAGACCCGTGGGGCTGTGGTGGAGCTCATCCCACCATGGCCTGAAGACAGCACAGGAGGCCTGCAGGACCGTGCTGGAGCTCATTCCACACGGCCCAATGATAACAGGAGACCATGTGTGAATGTGAGCTTGTATGTATGTGTGAATGAGCGAGAGCCTGTCTGTGTCTGACAGCCTGTTTGCGTGTGCATGTGTGTGTGTGTCTGTGTGAGAACTGTGTGCAAACTTGTGTGCCTGTGAATGTGTCTGTGTAAGTTTGTGTCACATATAGGCTCTCACAGGCGCACACACACACACACACACACATACTGTATCTGTGAGGGAGAAGCAGCCTGTGCATGTTAGAGAGAGGGAGTGTGTGAGAGAATGAATGTGTGTGAGAGAGAAGATACAATTTGTACGGCCCCACCTCCCCCAATCCACGACAATCTCAGGGTGACTGGAAATCAGAAGACCCTGGGTATGGAGAACAGGAGATTTTTTAATCCTTATTCATTTTAATTATTGGGTATAATTTGATGTTTCTGCTCTTTTGAAATATTTTATTTTTTTGGGGGGGGAATAGAATATTTTTTTAATTACTGGATTTTTCATTCATCAGATGTTTTGAAATATTTTATGGTGGTTGGGAAATTTTGGATATTCTATTCATTAACTGGTTTGAAATATTCTTTTTATGAATATGATTTTGCTGTTATTATTGTTTTATATTTCTTAATTTTATTTAATGTTTTATGAAGAATGGTAAAGGAAAATCGGTTCTTACCTGCTAATTTTCGTTCCTGTAATACCACAGTTCAGTCCAGACCAGTGGGTTATGCACTCCCACCAGCAGATGGAGGCAGAGAGCAAAGCTTCGAGGCACTGCACTGGTATCCCAAGAGTGCCACCTGCAGCTCTTCAGTATTAAGAGTATTAAGATACAATAGAAAAACATTTAACCCCACTAAGGGCGAACAAGAAAAAAACATCAAGGGTTGGATATCCCGAACCAGGAAACCCCAGCTCCGGCCCTTAGGTCATAACATACAAACTGAAAAAGGGATGATCCCTTATAGACTTCTTATGTACAGCGGCTAACTACCAGGCACCTCAGTCTTTTGGCAGTTTTACCAGGGTGGGCATCTGGACTGATCTGTGGTATTACAGGAACGAAAATTAGCAGGTAAGACCCAATTTTCCTTTCCTGGACATACCCAGATCAGTCCAGAACAGTGGGATGTATCAAAGCCACATTACACTGGGCGGGAACCCAAAAGACACACTCTCAGAACACTTTCCCCCAAAACTGCATTCTCTGGTGCCCTTACATCCAGGTAGTAATGTCTTGTAAAGGTATGCATAGAGGACCAGACTGCGGCCCTACATATTTCTGCAGGAGATACCAACTGACACTCTGCCCAGGAAGCCGCTTGTGCTCCTGTAGAGTGCACTTTCAAACCAGCTCGAATGGGCTGGCCCTTACAAATGTAGGCCAAACAAATGGTCTCCCTTCAACTAGCGAGCCAAGGAGGCCTTGGACGCCTTCTCACCTTTCTTCAGTCCCACAAGCAATACAAAAAGGTGGTCCGACTTCCGAAAGGAGTTAGTGACTTTCAAATAACAAAGGAGTATCCGGCGAACATCCAAGTGGTGAAGATCTCTCTCTGAAGGAGAATCTCGAGACTAGTCAGGGAAACCAGGCAACTCCACGGATTGATTCACTTTGGGCAAAAAGGAAGGCACCATACGCAAGGACACCTTGTCAGTAGAGATGTGTAGGAAAGATTCCCGACAAGACAGAGCCTGTAATTCCGAAATCCGTATAGCGGAGCAAATGGCCACCAGGAAAACCATCTTCAAAGTAAGGTCTTTTAGGGAAGACCGTCCCAGCGGTTCAAAGGGCGGATCACAAAGCGCCCGCAAAACCAGATTAAGATTCCAGTCTGGACACAACTTATGAACTGGAGGGCGAAGATGCTTTACCCCTTTCAGGAAGCAGACAACGTCCAGATGGCTGGCCAGGGGCTTGCCGCCTATCTGGCCTCTGAGACACCCTAGGGCCAAAACCTGAACCCGGAGGGAATTATAAGCCAAGCCTTTTGACAAGCCCTGCTGCAGAAAGGCCAAAATATGAGGTATGGTCACTGAAAACGGTACTATGCTTTGTTGATCACACCAGACCTCAAACACTTTCCATGTCCTAATGTACACCATCGACGTCGAAGGGAGTCTAGCCTGGAGGAGGGTGGAAATCACTGGTTCCGAATAACCCTTCATGCGTAACCCCCGCCTTTCAAAAGTCAAGCCACAAGAGAGAACCGATCCTCCCGATCTGAAAAGATAGGTCCTTGACCTAAGAGACCCGGAAGATGGGCCAGGCGCAACGGACCGTTGGTTGCCAACTGAATGAGATCCGCAAACCAGGGATGCTGTGGCCACTCTGGAGCCACCAGGACCACTTGACCGGGATGGTCCTCTATACGCTGCAGAAACCAACTGATGAGGGGCCAAGGAGGAAAGGCATACAGGAGAATCCCGGTCGGCCACTTGCAGACTAGGCCATCCAGTCCTACCAACCCGACCTCTTTCTTGCGACTGAAGAACCAAGTAGTCTTCGAGTTGGCTCGGGTCACCATCAGGTCCACCTGGGGAACCCCTCATCTGGCACAGATGTGATTCCAGGCCTCCCAGGACAGCTCCCACTCCCCAGGGTCTAGCTGTTGACAGCTGAGGAAGTCCGCCTGTACATGGTCTATGCCCGCTCCATGAGAGGCTGCGATTCCTTCCAGATTACACTTGGCCCAAGCAAACAGAAGTTGAGCCTCCCATCTATGGCCAGGCTCTTGGTTCCTCCCTGGAAGTTGAGGTAAGCCACCATGGTGGCATTGTCCGAGAAGACACAAACCATTCTCCCCTGCACCAGAGGCTGAAATGCTACCAATGCCCTGCGGACAGCTCTTGTCTCGAGGTAATTGGTGGACCAGGACTGTTCCGTCAAGAACCTGGTATCCTGGGCCGCATGACCCAGGCACACCGCTCCCCAGCCCTGGAGGCTTGTGTCCATCGACATGACCACCCAATCCAGGACTTCGAGGGGCATTCCCTTCTGTAAGTTGGTCTCCGACAACCACCACTCCAGGCTGAACCTGGCCTGCTTCAATAATGGTAATGGCAGCTTGTACTGCTCCGACACCAGTTCCATCGAGACAGCAGCGCTCTCTGCAATGGCCGCATATGAGCGAAGGCCCACAGTACTAACTCCAACATCAACGCCATGGAGCCCAGGATCTGCAGATAGTCCCAAACTCTGGGGATTTGAAGATGAAGGAGGAGAAGCACTTGCTGCTGTAATTTGTATATCCTGTCCTTTGTGAGGAACACCTTGCCCAGCAGAGTGTTGAACTGAGCTCCTAAGTATTCCAGGGACTGCGACGGGGTCAGATGACTTTTCGCTCCATTGATCACCCAGCCTAGTGACTGGAGGAACTGCGTCACCCGGTGGACCACACTCAAGCAGTCCTCCTCTGACTTTGCTCGAATCAGTCAATTGTCGAGGTACGGGTAGACCAACACCCCTTATTTCCTGAGGGCCGCCGCCATGACCACCATCACCTTAGTAAAGGTGAGCGGAGCCGAAGCCAAGCCAAAGGGAAGAGCCCGGAACTGGAAATGTTGACCCAGAATCTTGAAACGCAAGAACTTCTGATGATCGATGCAGATCGGAATGTGGAGGTATATCTCGGTGAGGTCCAATGAGGCGAGGAGTTCTCCTTTGTGGACGGCCGCAATGACAGTTCGGAGAGTCTCCATCCAAAAGCGTGGGATCCTCAAGCTCAAATCCACCTGCTGCAGGTCCAGAATGGGGCGGAAGGTACCCTCTTTCTTTGGAACCACAAAGTAAATGGAATACCGTCCTCTTCCCTGCTTGTATGGTGGGACTGGGACAGTCACTTCCAGACTTAGTAATCTTTGTAGGGTGTCCTCCACTGCAGCCCACTTGTTGCGGGAAATGCAAAACGATTCCAGGAAGGTGCCCTTGAGAGGGCAAGAAAATTCTAAGGCGTAACAGCTCCAGCACCCACTCATTGGAGGTGATCTTGGCCCACTCCTCGAAAACTGGGACAACCTGCCCCTGACCGCTACGCACAAGGAGTGGGCCGACCTGATTTCATTGGGCAGGTTTATGAGTACCAGCCCCCTGGCTGGAGCTGCAGCTTGAAGATCTGTTGGAGCCTTGAAAGGACTGTTGTCGAGCTGTGGGCTGTCTGGAACCAGAGGAGGGGGCACCCCTCCAAGACCTGATTTTCTGGGAATCCTGAAAACGAGTCCATGGAGTGAAGGACTTTTTGAAAGGTCTCTTATCTTCGGGCACCTTGTTGCCCTTGATTTCTCCCAGAGACTTCATAAGCTGGTCCAGATCCTCTCCGATTAGCAGCTTCCCCCGAAAGGGAAGGTTGAATAACTGAGACTTGGAGGAAGCATCCGCCGCCCAATTCCGAAGCTACAGCAGCTGCCTAGCCGCTACCGATGAAACCATATTCCGGGCTGCGGTACGCACCAAATCGTACACGGCATCTGCCACTTAAGCGACCCCTGCTTCCAGGCGGGCTGCTTGGGAAGGGGACATGACACCAGAGGAAGCCGGGTCCAGAGATTTTTGAACCCAGCACAAACAGGCACGCTGCATCATGCTCGCACAGACCGCCGCTCGAAGACTCAAAGATGAGATCAAACAAGCGCGTAAGATGAAGTTCCAGCTTGCGGTCCTGCACAACCCTAAGAGCCGCGGCCCCTACCACTGGGATGGTAGTCTTCTTAGTGACCGCTGATACTGCCACATCCACCTTAGGCATTTTAAGGCGCTCCAAATGTTTGTCAAGCACTGGATACAGCTTTGTCATAGCCCGGCCGACCATAAGGCCTGCCTCAGAAGAGTCCCATTCCCGACTAATAAGCGTTTGGATTTTCTTTGGGATAGGAAAAGCGCTGGGCGGACCCTGGAGACCGTCCAGGACCGGGTTAACACCCTCACTGTTGGACTCTTCCTGAGTGAGCTTCACCCCCAACTCCTCCAGCACCTGAGGGATAAGGGGTTGCAACTCTTCCTTTTTAAACAGACGAACCACACGTGGATCGTCCCCTTCCGATCCAGGCTCCACCTGAAGTTGATCATCCCCGCTAGTATCCAGATTTGGGGAGAGGGTCTCATCCGGGTCTATAGTGGAGTCCCCCGGGGGTGAGGGAACCTCTTTCCCCTGTGGGTCATCCGAGCCTTCAAGATCCCTATGGGCCATGGCTGCACGTGAGACCCGAGAGTCTGTACGCAATTTGGGGCGTTTCGGGAACCCCCCCCCCCAACTTCCCTCCTGGGGTCTGCGCTTCGCCAATTTCCTGGCCAAGAAGGCCTCATGCATGAGGAGTACAAACTCGGGTGAAAAAAACACCCAGACCCATCTCATCGTCACTGGAATCAGATTCCACGTCCCTCATGTCTCCCTGAACCGGTTCCCACACCACGGGAGACAGCGGGGGAGGGTCATCCTGGGACTCCTTCCTAGCAGGTGTAGCTGAGACCGCAGGAGACCTGCCCCTGGATCCAGCTCCTGAAGCTGCCCTACGTGCGGTCTTCTTGGGCTTTAGACCCTAAGAAGAGGACCCCCTCCCCTCCCGCAGCACAAGTAGTGCACAGGGAGAGGGAATCCAGGAAGGCAGAGCACACACCACAGGCCTTACAGGGCTCTACTAGAGGCTTTTCCACCATTCTCCCAACATGGTACAGACCCTAGAGATCCCCCCCAGGCAGGAAAGAGTACCGCCACTGAGATCGTGCAGGAAAAGCACAATGTTTTTCCAAAAATGGCGCACGCGCCAAAAATATCCCGGCACCGCCGAGCAGACACACAGGAAGGCAGCCAGCAGCAGAAAAACAAAACGGCTGCTGCACTTAAAATAGCTCTGTACCTCCGAGCAGTCACGTGCAGGGAGCTCCTAACCCAGCCGGGAAGGCTCCTCACTGGAAGCTGCCTGCTCTCCCCCCTTCAGTGCACGAAGGATTGCCGGGCTCAGCTCTGCCAAGCAGACTGAATCACCCAACAGAGCTGCTGACCTCAGGAAGCCTAGGGAACAATTAACTTTTTTTTTTTAAACTTAAAACTACCAGAAACACAAAAACACTTCCCCAAAGGGGATAGTTCCCTGAACTAGTGGCCACTTAGAGGGAGGCTTTGGGACCGCTGTGGGAGCAAGTCCCCTGGCTATCGGGGGTCCCAGGACACTGGGGCTATCACAGCCAGGTGTATCCAACCCCCAGTTCACCCGGCTCTACCTGAGGGATGGTCCCAAGACAGAACCTGGCACCTCGAGGAGCAAACTACTCCAGAGAAACTCAGCCAAGAGCTGCAGGTCTGCATCACCACCATCTGCTAGAGACAGAGAAATACTGAGGAGCTACAGGTGGCACATTTGGGATATAGCAGTGCCTCAAAGTTTTGTTTTCTGCCTCCATCTATCTGCTGGTGGGAGTGCATAACCCACTGGTCTGGACTGATCTGGGTATGTCCAGGAATGTTTCTATTTTTCCATTGTGGCTTGTTATGGGTTGCAGTTCAGTTCTTCTCAGCATGTTTCCGTTTATACTTTCTGATCTCTTTATTCTGTATTCGGTGAGAGTCTGATAGAGATGTTTAAAATCATGAGAGGTCTAGAACGGGTAGATGTGAATAGGAAAATTAGTTTCTTATCTGATAATTTTCATTCCTGTAGTACCATGGATCAGTCCAGGACACCTGGGTTGTGACTCCGCACCAGTAGATGGAGACAGAGCAAGATCTGTCGGACTTGGCTACATATAGCCACGTGCCTCACACAGCCCCTCAGTCTTACGTAATGTCAAAGTAGAACAAGCTAAATAACTATTCCCAATGGGTCCCGATTCAAAACCCCCAACTGGAACAAAGCTCCCCAACTGGAGAAGCGAACCAAGAAATCAGATTAGGTGAACAAACAAACAGCGAGCGGACTCTCCGTTACTTCAGACCAGCAAAAAACACGGGTGGGATCCTGGACTGATCCATGGTACTACAGGAATGAAAATTATCAGGTAAGAAACTAATTTTCCTTTCCCTGTACGTTCCAGGATCAGTCCAGGACACCTGGGATGTACCAGAGCCATCTTACCGAGGGTGGGAACCAGAGAGTCCCGCTCGGAGTACCCTCTCTTCAAAACCCCCCGAGTCAGTGGCCTGAACGTCCAACTGGTAATGCCTAGTGAAAGTGTGCAACGACTTCCAGGTGGCCGCCCTGCAAATCTCGAGACGACACCTGCGAGGACTCTGCCCACGAAGCCGCGTGCGACCGTGTCGAGTGAGCCCTAAGACCCACGGGCACAGGCTTGCCCCGTACCACATACGCCGAGCCAATGGCCTCCTTGAGCCAACGAGCGATTGTAGTCCAGGAAGCCGCCCCACCTCTTTTCGGACCAGAAAACAGAACGAAGAAGTGATCAGCACCCTGAAAGGATTAGTGACTTCCAGGTAGCGAAGGAGGACCCTCCGCACGTCTAGCTTCTGTAGTTCCCTGGATTTTGGATCCGACAAGTCTGCAACAGGGAAGGCAGGAAGCTCGATCGATTGATTCAAATGAAACGCCGACACAACTTTTGGTAAGAAAGAAGGAACCGTCCGTAAGGAAACCCCTGAATCCGAGATCCTCAGGAACGGCTCCCTACATGACAACGCCTGCAACTCCGAGACTCGCCTCGCTGAGGCGATCGCGACGAGGAACACCGTCTTCAACGTAAGATCCTTGAGTGTCGACCGCTTTATTGGCTCAAAAGGCGACGAGCACAAGACGGAAAGTACCCAGTTGAGAATCCAGGACGGACAAGGATGGCGCAATGGAGGACACAAATGCTTAGCCCCCCTAAGAAAACGCGCTATATCCGGGTGTAGTGCCAGAGACACCCCATGCACCTTGCCCCTTAGGCATCCAATTGCCACAACCTGAACCCGTAGGGTACTACACGAGAGACCTTTAGCAAGGCCAGCCTGAAGAAAAGCTAGAATATCGGAGACGGAAGCCGAAATAGGATCCACGCTGCGCTCCGCACACCAGTCATCAAAGACCGCCCAGACCCGGACATAAGCCAAGGACGTGGACTGTTTCCTAGCCCGTAACAACGTGGAAACTACCGCATCCGAATAACCCTTTCTCTTCAGGCGCTGCCTCTCAAAAGCCATGCCGCGAGACAAAAGTGATCCGCATCCTCCAAACAAACGGGGCCTTGACGGAGGAGCCCCGCAAACCCCTGAAGAAGAAGGGGAGCATCCACCGAAAGTTGGATGAGGTCCGCGAACCACCGGCGCCGCGGCCACTCCGGTGCCACCGTGATCACTGTGGACGAGTGCAGCTCTATGCGCCGAAGTACCTTGCCTATCAGCGGCCACGGAGGGAACACATACAGCAACACGTCCGTCGGCCAGGGCAGAACCAACGCGTCGACGCCCTCGGCCCCTCGTTCCCGCCTTCGGCTGTAAAACCGTGGGGCCTTCGTGTTCTGGAACGTGGCCATCAGGTCCATGTGTGGCGTCCCCCACCTTTCACTGATGAAACGAAAGGCGTCCTCCGCCAGTTCCCATTCTCCGGGATCCAGGTGATGACGACTGAGGAAGTCCGCCTGAACATTGTCGACTCCGGCAATGTGAGACGCCGCAATGTTGCTGAGATGTCGCTCTGCCCAGCCCATCAAGCATTGCGCCTCCTCCGCCACCAGTGGACTTCTCATCCCGCCCTGGCGATTGATGTAGGCCATGGTGGTAGCATTGTCTGACAACAGTCGGACCGCCTGTCCCCGAATCAGCGGGAGAAAGAACTGCAGCGCCAGGCTTATCGCTCTGGTTTCCAGGCGATTGATGGACCATTGAGATTGAGCCAAGGACCACCGGCCCTGCACTGACCTGCCCAGGCAGACCACTCCCCAGCCGGAGAGACTGGCATGCGTAGTGACCACCGTCCAGTCGGGCACTAGCAGGGACACTCCACACGTCAAGTGATCCGCTTCTAGCCACCAGCGCAGACTGACTCTCGCTTGAGCTGGGAGCGGCAGTGGTAGATGGAACTCTTCCGATACTGGCTTCCAGCGGGAAAGCAATGCTGATTGCAACGGACGTAGGTGGGCAAAGGCCCAGGGCACCAAAGCAAGCGTCGAGGCCATAGAACCCAAAACCGTCAGATAATCGCAAACCAGCGGAAGCCGAAGAGACAATAACCGGCGTACCTGACTCTGAAGCTTGCATACCCGCTCCCTGGAAAGAAACACCTTGCCCTGCTTGGTGTCGAACCGGGCGCCCAGGTACTCCAAAGACTGGGTGGGAACCAGATGACTCTTGTTGAGATTGACCACCCATCCCAGGGACCGCAACAGATGGAGGACCCTGTCTATCGTTTGCCGACACAGACTCTCGGACTTGGCCCGAATCAGCCAATCGTCCAAGTAGGGGTGTACCAGAAACCCCTCCCGTCGGAGCTGAGCCGCCACCACTACCATTACCTTCGTGAACGTGCGGGGAGCCGTGGCGAGACCGAAGGGAAGGGCCCTGAATTGATAGTGCCTGCCCAGAATGCAAAACCTGAGGAACCGCTGATAAAACAGCTGGATGCTGATACGGAGGTACGCTTCCGTGAGGTCCAAGGACGCCAGAAACTCGCCCGGGCGGACCGAGGCAATCACAGACCGAATCGTCTCCATTTTGAAATGGGGAATGCGAAGACATCTGTTTACCCCTTTTAGATCCAAGATTGGCCGTGCTGTGCCGTCCTTCTTTGGCACAATGAAATAAATGGAGTAACGGCCCTCGCCTCATTGACCGGGAGGCATGGGAAGTATTGCACCCAAGCTTTCTAGGCGCCAAAGAGTACCCTCTACGGCGTCGCACTTCCGTGGACACTTGCAGGGCGACACCAGAAACTTGTCTGTCGGCGTCCTTGCAAAATCTAACGTCTTATCAAGCTGAGGACCCACTGATCCAATGTTATTTTGGCCCATTCCTCGTAGAACAGCTCCAGCCGGGCTCCTAAGTTTGGGATGAACGACTGGAGCTGACACGAGGGATGGACCGACCGTATCTCATTGGGAGGTCTTGGACCCCGTTCCCCCCGGGGTTTCCCCCTGTCTACCGAACGTTTCCCTCGAAAGGACTGCGACCAGGAAGAAGATCGGGAGGAACCCGCACGGTATGAGGGACCGGAGGACCTCTGGGGGTGAGATTTCCTGTTTCCCTGGAACCTAGACCTACTAGGAAAAGAGGATCAAGTCCGGAACCTGTCTTCAGGCAGCTTAAAGGCCCTGTTTTCCCCAAGGGACAACATCAAATCATCTAACTCTTTGCCAAACAATAATTTTCCCTTGAACGGTAGCGCCCCGAGGTGAGCCTTGGACGACCCATCCGCCGCCCAGTTGCGGAGCCAAAGGAGATGCCGCGCTGAAACAGCCGAAACCATGGATCTGGCTGAAGTACGAAGGAGGTCATATAGAGCAGGGGTCCCCAACCACCGGTCCGCGGACCAGTACCGGGCCGTTGGGGTTTGTTGCCGGTCCGCGGCGCCGCGGCTGCTGCGGGGAGGCGGGGCGAAGCTGGAGACCCGCCTTCTCCAACCCCAAGAGACAAAAAGCTAGCGCGTCGCGGTGAACTATGTTGCTGGAGCCGCGCAGGTGCTCCTCCTACTTCCTTCCTGCCCGCCCTGGCCCGGAAGACAAAAGTTGCCGGAGCCGCACGGGCAGGAAGGAGGAGGTGCTTCAACCGCGTGCAGGAGAGGGCTGCAGGAGAGGCGTTTCAGCCGCGTGAGGGAGAGGCGTTTCAACCGCGTGCAGGAGAGGGCTGCAGGAGAGGCGTTTCAGCCGCGTGAGGGAGAGGCGTTTCAGCCGCTTGAGGGAGAGGCGTTTCAACCGCGTGCAGGAGAGGCGTTTCAACCGCGTGAGGGAGAGGCGTTTCAGCCGCGTGAGGGAGAGGCGTTTCAGCCGCGTGCGGGAGAGGCGTTTCAGCCGCGTGAGGGAGAGGCCTTTCAGCCGCGTGAGGGAGAGGCCTTTCAGCCGCGTGCAGGAGAGGGCTGCAGGAGAGGCGTTTCAGCCGCGTGAGGGAGAGGCGTTTCAGCCGCGTGAGGGAGAGGCCTTTCAGCCATGTGCAGGAGAGGGCTTCAGCCGCGTGCAGAAGAGGAGCAGCGGGGCCGAGGACCCAGGGCCGCTGCAGAGCCCTGCCTGTGGCAACCCATAAAGAAGAGGCCCAGAGGTGAGAGAGAGGTGTGTGCGAGTATGAGCTGAGTTGAGAGATTGTGTGTGAGAGTGAGTTGAGAGACTGTGTGTGTTTGCAGAAACAGCATGTGAGAACCTCTGTGTGTGTGAAAGAGACAGCATGTAAGAGTGAGAGCCTGTGCTTGAGCAAGGCAGCATGTGGGAGTGAGAGAAAGCCTGTGTGTGAGACTCAGACAGCATGTACCAGTGAGAGACTGTGTATGTGTGTGTGAGAGAGAAATGCATGTGAGAATGAGAACCTGACTGTGTGTTTGAGTTGAGTCACATTCACATTATAAATGTCATAATAAATGATAAGTATGCACTAAAATCCAACTCCATCCATAACCCCGCCCCATATGACCAAAGCCCTGCCCTCGCCCCGCCCTCGCCCCTGCCCCGCCCCCACCTCGCCGGGCCATGGAAAAATGGTCTTGCTTGAAGCCGATCCCCGGTGCAAAAAAGGTTGGGGACCACTGATATAGAGCATCAGCGCTGTAAGCTATCGCCGCCTCCAGACAGTCTGCTTGCGTGGCCTCTTCCTCCGAGAGGTGAGCATTGGCCTGGAGAACCTGGGCCCAGCGCAAGCTCGCCCGCATGGCGAAGTTACTACAGATGGCCGCACGGACCCCCAAAGCCGAAACCTCGAAAATCTTCTTCAGCTGCAGCTCAAGCTTTCTATCCTGTATGTCCCTGAGGGCTGTGGCCCTGTGACTGGAATCATCGACCTCTTCGTCACCGCCGACACCGCCGCATCCACCCTTGGCAACCGGAGAAGCTCCAGGGCATCCTCTGGTAGGGGGTAAAGTTTATCCATGGCCTTGCTGACCTTCAGGCCCAGCTCTGGCATATCCCATTCACGGAACAAGATATCGGATGCCGCAAAGTGGAATGGGAAAGCCACGGCTGGTCCGGTGAGACCCAGTAGCACCGGGTCCATGTTTGCGCCAGGTCGAGAGACCACTAGAGGCGCTTCCACCCCCAGCTCCTGGAGGATAGCCGGGATAAGTGGGAACAGCTCATCCCTCCGAAATAGGCGGACCACCTTCGGGTCATCTCCGTCGACGGCCTGCGTACCCTTGCCAGTACCAGGCTGAGGGGAACCGTCCCCCGTGGTACCATCGGCCCCCCCCCCGGGGGCTCCTCGGCCAGATCTCCCTCGTCTTGCGACGGAGAATCAGTGTCCGTGTCCTGAGGAATGCCTCTCAATGGACGCTTTTCTTTAGGGGGAGCTAAGGTTCTTCTCAAAGCAGCCCCGGATTTTCTTTTCCGGGATCTGGAGCCTCCGCCGGATCCCTTGGCGTGAGAAGATTTTCCCCCTCTGTGCCTGCGGCCTTTGTACTTGAGGACTTTGCGCAATAAAAGCGCAAAGTCCGAGGAGAAGGAGGAGTCAGACTCCGACGAATATTCACTCTCGCTGGCCTCCACTGGGGATTCAGCCCCCCCCGGGGGTGTCTGTTGCGGGGAAAGCGCGGGAGGCATGCCGCCATCAGCCGCGGCCTCCCGCGAAATTTCCCGGGCTCTCCCCAAAATGGCCACCACTCCCGCGCTGACTGGGAAGAGATCTGCAGGCCCATCTGCAGCCTTCCCTACACGCGGTGGCGAACGCGCCGGCCGGGACCGGCCCCCCGACCAGCCCCGGACGGTCCCTTACCGCCTGCAACGCAAGAAGAACAGATCCCCGCGCGCGGCAAACCGACCCCCTCGGCATCCGGCAGGACCGCGAGGCCGGAGAAAAAGTAAAACCAAAATTAAAATTAACACCGGTGCCGGAACAGCCCCCCCCGCGAAGGAGAGCAGCCCCCCCCCCCCGCGAAGGAACGGAGAGCCGAAGCAACAAAATAAAAGTAAAACTTTTTTTTTTTTTTTTTTACTAACTTCAAAAAAACCAAAGAACCCTAAGCCTGACTACCAGGACTAGGCCAGAGGCTGTGACTGCACCTGCACCATCAGCTGGAGACAGAGTAAGACTGAGGGGCTGTGTGAGGCACGTGGCTATATGTAGCCAAGTCCGACAGATCTTGCTCTGTCTCCATCTACTGGTGCAGAGTCACAACCCAGGTGTCCTGGACTGATCCTGGTACGTACAGGGAACGGTTATTTACTCTTTCGGATAATAGAAAGACTAGGGGGCACTCCATGAAGTTAGCATGCGGCACATTTAAGACTAATCAGAGAAAGTTCTTTTTTACTCAACGCACAATTAAACTCTGGAATTTGTTGCCAGAGGATGTGGTTAGTGCAGTTAGTATAGCTGTGTTTAAAAAAGGATTGGATAAGTTCTTGGAGGAGAAGTCCATTACCTGCTATTAAGTTCACTTAGAGAATAGCCACTGCCATTAGCAATGGTTACATGGAATAGACTTAGTTTTTGGGTACTTGCCAGGTTCTTATGGCCTGGATTGGCCACTGTTGGAAACAGGATGCTGGGCTTGACGGACCCTTGGTCTGACCCAGTATGGCATTTTCTTATGTTCTTATGTTCTGCATATGTGACCGAGGTGAGGTATTTCGCTGGCAAGTAATTTCTGTGTAGGGATCTATAGCAGCCTGGTTTAGCTTTTATTGGTGTTCTAGGGCCTGATGTAATATGTGCAGTGTTACCGTTTCATAGATAGGGTTGTTAGGATTGTTTTGGTGTGGGAGGTTTACTATATTGTAATGGTAATTCTGTTTATTCATGGCTTTCTGAGGGCCAAGGTCACACCCAATACGCATTACAAAAAGTCTAATTTGTCTTTTTTGCAGAGTTTTCTGGTTGGCACCACAGGAGTGCATGTAAATATAATATACATGTTGTGTTATTATTGCCTCAGAAGACTGTACACTTGAATGTACTTTTTCATGTAAAATTTGTTATAAATGCATAATTTGTATGTGTCTGGAAAGGGTGTGGGAGTGTGTGTAGGGGGAGGGGGGCGTGTGTTTAAGGCTGTAAGGTTTGTCTAGGGTACCTAACACACTTCCCTATCCATGGGTTCTGGCAGGGGTACTTTCAGGACAGAGCTGGGCTCGGGACAGGCACTGAATGAATCAGCATTGCTCTCTTTTGTGACAGCAGAAGACTTGTAACCTGTTGTATTTCTGTGAGCTGCTGCAGTTCCCTCTGCAGCTGGGCAATGTGCAGCAGCTTCCCTGGAAACTCCTTATCCTTGTATGTGCGTAACATGCGCAGTTCCTCCTCTGATGACTCCAGCCTACTGTCCAATTCATGCAGCTGCCCCTGGAGCTCTGAATAAAGAGAAAGAGGCAAAGTCAGGAATCCGTATTAAATCATGGACATCGCATGTCTTTCTCCAACCTGTCCCATTTGACATAGCGTATCTGCATTTCCAGAAAGCATTTCGCAAATTCCCTGATGAGAGACTTCTGGGGAAATTAAAAAGTCATGGGATGGGAGGCAGTGTACTGATGTGGATTGGGAATGGATTAAAAGATAGAAAACAGAGCTAAACAGAGCTAAAAGGTCAATTTTCTCATTGGAGAAAGGTGAATAGTTGAGTGCCCCAGGGATCTGTTCTGGGACTGATGCATTTTAATATATTTATAAATGACCTGGAAATGGGAACGAGGGAGGTGATCAAATTTGCCAATGACACAAAATTATTCAAAGTTGTCAACTCACAAGAGGATTGTGAGAAATTGCAAGAGGAGACTGGGGATGCAAATGGCAAATGAAATTTAACATGGACAAATGCAAAGTGATGCACTTAGGGAAGAGAAACCCAAATTATAGCTACAAAATGCAAGGTTCCACATTAGGAGTCACCACTCAGGAAAAGGATCTAGGTGTCATCACTGATAATACATTGAAATCTCCTGCTCAGTGTGCAGCAGCAGCCAGGAAAGCAAATAGAGTGCTAGGGATTATTAGGAAAGGAATGGAGAATAAAACAGAGAATATCATAATGTCTCTGTATCACTCCATGGTGCATCCTCATCTTGTGTTCATATATCATACACAAACAGAATGCTGGGGATTATTAGGAAAGGAATGGAGAATAAAACAGAGAATATCATAATGCCTCTGTATCACTCCATGGTGCATCCTCATCTTGTGTTCATATATCATACACAAACAGAATGCTGGGGATTATTAGGAAAGGAATGGAGAATAAAACAGAGAATATCATAATGCCTCTGTATCACTCCATGGTGCATCCTCATCTTGTGTTCATATATCATACACAAACAGAATGCTGGGGATTATTAGGAAAGGAATGGAGAATAAAACAGAGAATATCATAATGCCTCTGTATCACTCCATGGTGCATCCTCATCTTGTGTTCATATATCATACACAAACAGAATGCTGGGGATTATTAGGAAAGGAATGGAGAATAAAACAGAGAATATCATAATGTCTCTGTATCACTCCATGGTGCAACCTCATCTTGTGTTCATATATCGTACACAAACAGAATGCTGGGGATTATTAGGAAAGGAATGGAGAATAAAACAGAGAATATCATAATGTCTCTGTATCACTCCATGGTGCAACCTCATCTTGTGTTCATATATCATACACAAACAGAATGCTGGGGATTATTAGGAAAGGAATGGAGAATAAAACAGAGAATATCATAATGCCTCTGTATCACTCCATGGTGTGACCTCATCTTGTGTTCATATATCATACACAAACAGAATGCTGGGGATTATTAGGAAAGGAATGGAGAATAAAACAGAGAATATCATAATGTCTCTGTATCACTCCATGGTGCAACCTCATCTTGTGTTCATATATCGTACACAAACAGAATGCTGGGGATTATTAGGAAAGGAATGGAGAATAAAACAGAGAATATCATAATGCCTCTGTATCACTCCATGGTGCAACCTCATCTTGTGTTCATATATCATACACAAACAGAATGCTGGGGATTATTAGGAAAGGAATGGAGAATAAAACAGAGAATATCATAATGTCTCTGTATCACTCCATGGTGCATCCTCATCTTGTGTTCATATATCATACACAAACAGAATGCTGGGGATTATTAGGGAAGGAATGGAGAATAAAACAGAGAATATCATAATGTCTCTGTATCACTCCATGGTGTGACCTCATCTTGTGTTCATATATCATACACAAACAGAATGCTGGGGATTATTAGGAAAGGAATGGAGAATAAAACAGAGAATATCATAATGTCTCTGTATCACTCCATGGTACATCCTCATCTTGTGTTCATATATCATACACAAACAGAATGCTGGGGATTATTAGGAAAGGAATGGAGAATAAAACAGAGAATATCATAATGCCTCTGTATCACTCCATGGTGCATCCTCATCTTGTGTTCATATATCATACACAAACAGAATGCTGGGGATTATTAGGAAAGGAATGGAGAATAAAACAGAGAATATCATAATGTCTCTGTATCACTCCATGGTGCATCCTCATCTTGTGTTCATATATCATACACAAACAGAATGCTGGGGATTATTAGGAAAGGAATGGAGAATAAAACAGAGAATATCATAATGCCTCTGTATCACTCCATGGTGTGACCTCATCTTGTGTTCATATATCATACACACACAGAATGCTGGGGATTATTAGGAAAGGAATGGAGAATAAAACAGAGAATATCATAATATGTCTCTGTATCACTCCATGGTGCATCCTCATCTTGTGTTCATATATCATACACAAACAGAATGCTGGGGATTATTAGGAAAGGAATGGAGAATAAAACAGAGAATATCATAATGTCTCTGTATCACTCCATGGTGCATCCTCATCTTATTTATTTATTTATTTATTTATTTATTATTTTTGTTATACCGAGTTTCATGATAGGGATCACATCAACCCGGTTTATAAATAACAATGTGTGCAAAGTATAGCGTAACGTAATAAATATTTCCAATACAAATTTGAACTTTAAATACAGAGAATCAATTAAAAGGTGTGAGAAAGTTACAATATAACAGGGAAAATTAACTTGGAACTGGAAGAGGGGAGAGGTTAAACAATGTAATATTTACATTTAACACAATTAAAGTGATAGTGCAGCAGAGTAAGTAAATAAGCCTATTTGCATGAATGTGACGGTACATAAATATGAGCGGTAATATAAACAAGAGAATCAATATGACACAGTAGAGTATGGTGATGATATGATAAAACTCAAAACGTAATAGTGATAAGATTATGATAGGTGGATTCTTATTTGGATCCAGAGGTTACATGGCAGTTTGTGTTGATGAGTGTATTTTATTCAAGGCTTGGAAATGCTTTTTTGAAAAGCCAAGTTTTTAGTCTTTTCCTAAATGTTAGAGCGCATGGCTCTTGTCTTAGATCAGGTGGTATAGAGTTCCACAGAACTGGACCTGCTGTAGAGAAGGCTCTGAGACTCAAAGATTTATGTTGATAGGTTTTGTCATTTGGAATTTGGAGTGACTCTTTGTAGTATTCCCTAATAGGTCTGGCAGAAGTGTATTTTTTAAATGGTATTTGAAGATCTAGTTGCGTGAGTTGGTTGATGGTCTTGTATATGATGTTGATGGATTTATACATGATTCTATAGTGGATTGGTAGCCAATGAAGTTTTTGGAGGATAGGGGAGATGTGGTCCATTTTCCTGGAATTTGAAAGGACTCTGGCTGCGGAGTTCTGAACCATTTGTAGGGGTTTGATGTAAGAAGCTGGGAGGCCTAATAGTAAAGAGTTGCAATAATCTAGTTTTGAAAAAATTATTGCTTGCAAGATTGTTCTAAAGTCCATAGTGTGGAAAAGTGGTTTGATTCTTTTCAGAATGTGTAATTTGTAGAAGCAATCTTTGGTGGTTTGGTTAATGAATGTTTTAAGGTTGAGACGATTGTCTAAGATAGCTCCTAGATCTCTTACATGGGTAGATTGAAGGAGTGCGGTTGGTTTTGGAAGTGTGTTATTGTTTTCCGGTGATATGATTGTTCATATATCCGGTGATATGTGTTCATATATCATACACAAACAGAATGCTGGGGATTATTAGGAAAGGAATGGAGAATAAAACAGAGAATATCATAATGTCTCTGTATCACTCCATGGTGCATCCTCATCTTGTGTTCATATATCATACACAAACAGAATGCTGGGGATTATTAGGAAAGGAATGGAGAATAAAACAGAGAATATCATAATGCCTCTGTATCACTCCATGGTGCGACCTCATCTTGTGTTCATATATCATACACAAACAGAATGCTGGGGATTATTAGGAAAGGAATGGAGAATAAAACAGAGAATATCATAATGTCTCTGTATCACTCCATGGTGCATCCTCATCTTGTGTTCATATATCATACACAAACAGAATGCTGGGGATTATTAGGAAAGGAATGGAGAGTAAAACAGAGAATATCATAATGTCTCTGTATCACTCCATGGTGCATCCTCATCTTGTGTTAATATATCATACACAAACAGAATGCTGGGGATTATTAGGAAAGGAATGGAGAATAAAACAGAGAATATCATAATGTCTCTGTATCACTCCATGGTGCGACCTCATCTTGTGTTCATATATCATACACAAACAGAATGCTGGGGATTATTAGGAAAGGAATGGAGAATAAAACAGAGAATATCATAATGCCTCTGTATCACTCCATGGTGCATCCTCATCTTGTGTTCATATATCATACACAAACAGAATGCTGGGGATTATTAGGAAAGGAATGGAGAATAAAACAGAGAATATCATAATGCCTCTGTATCACTCCATGGTGCATCCTCATCTTGTGTTCATATATCATACACAAACAGAATGCTGGGGATTATTAGGAAAGGAATGGAGAATAAAACAGAGAATATCATAATGTCTCTGTATCACTCCATGGTGTGACCTCATCTTGTGTTCATATATCATACACAAACAGAATGCTGGGGATTATTAGGAAAGGAAGGAGAATAAAACAGAGAATATCATAATGTCTCTGTATCACTCCATGGTGCATCCTCATCTTGTGTCCATATATCATACACAAACAGAATGCTGGGGATTATTAGGGAAGGAATGGAGAATAAAACAGAGAATATCATAATGTCTCTGTATCACTCCATGGTGCAACCTCATCTTGAGTATTGTGTGCACTTCTGGTCACCGCATCTCAAGAAAGATAAAGCAGAATTAGAAAAGGTACAGAGAAGGGCGACCAAGATGATAAAGGGGATGGAACAGCTTCCCTATGAGGAAAGGCTGAAGAGATTAGGGCTGTTCAGCTTGGAGAAGAGATGGCTGAGGGGGATATGATAGAGGTCTATAACACATTACCACACAGCAGCTCACCTTACTGAGAGGCCTAAGTATTCCGCAAATATGACCTTCTCTCTATACCTGATGATCTGATTAACTTTTAACTTCACATCCTATTGACTCATCTATTATTATAACAGTCATTATGTTATTTAATTGTATTGCTGTTCCTTGTTGCACTGTAAAGCAGTTCTTAGTGTTACATTATAAAACTATGTTGCTTTCGCACTGGTTATGAATGGAGCAGGTGAACGCAAATCAGTTGTTTACCCTTTCAAAAAGTGCAAAGACCAAGGGACACACGATGAAGATACTGGGTAATACATTTAAAACTAAAAAGATAAAATATTTTTTTACTCAATGCCTAATTAAGCTCTGGAATTCTTTGCCAGAAGATGTGATGGAAGTTATTATTATAGCTGTGTTTAAAAAAAATTTGAACACGTTTCTGGAGGAAACGTCCATTAACCATTATCAAGGTGAACTTGGGAAAATCCACTGCTTACCACTGGGATAAGCAGCTTGGAATTTATCAATGTTTTGCAATCCTGCCAGATACTTGTGACCTGGATTGATCACTGTTGGAAAAAGGATACTGAGCTTGATTGACCTTTGGGGTCTGACCCAGAATAGCAAATCTTATGTTATGTTCTTATGCAACCTTATATATATGCACCTACCCCCTTCCTGACCTTGTGTGTATTTCTCCAAGCTGTTCACAACCTCATATACAGGGCACAAACCTGGTTCCTGACTTTGTGTGTATTCTCCCACTTCCTCTCCAATGTATACTCCTCCCTTCCTTCCCAATCTCACGTGCACGCCCTGTCCTTGCAAACACTGCCATTTTTCCTCTTCTTCAGTTTCATGCACAGTGCTCAGTCTCTTTGCTTCATCAACCTCCCCCTAATATCATAGACATTGCGTTCTTCTCCCACCTGACACATGTGGTCTCATACCCACTTCCCTCTTCCCCCAACCTGATTCTGTGCATGGTCCCTTCTTCCCTTTCCTGTCCTCATGCATATCCTCTCCCATCTCAACTCTAATCTCATGTCTTCAATCCTGTGGGATTCCACAGGGTTCAGTTTTAGCTGCGGTGCTGTTCAATATTTGCATGAGGCCACTATGTTCCGTGCTTGAATTGCAGTGTATAACTTTTAGACTCTATGCTAATGACCTGCAATTGTATTTTCCCCATAAAGAGTAACTTGTCAGCTACCTTAGCTCACATTGCAGACTGTGTATTGCTTATCAATCATTGGATGCAAAGGAATCATCTGTTATTGAATGCTCGCAAAACTGAAGCAATATGTTTTTCCTGTGACCTGGATTATGTAAATAAACACAGCATTGTCTCTTTGTCATTACTGGATACTGATATCCATTTTCAAACTCGGTGCAAAATCTGGGTGTAATTTTTGACAGTCGGCTTACTTTTAAGACTCACTTGCAGAATATTTTGAAGGGCGGTGATTTTAAATTGCAACTGTTAACATCATTTGAAATATGTACTCGATAAGGATGACTTTCGGACCATTGTTCAAGCTTTTGTATTGTCTTCTGTAGATTATTGTAATTCTCTTTTTGTTGGCCTGCCTGTTGTGTTGAGAGCAGTGCAGGTCCTGCAAAACTCAGTTGCTCTGTTGATATTTGGGGGAAAGCAATGTGACCATGTTACCCGTTGGCTTAAGGAACTTCATTAGCTCTCTGTACATTTTAGATTGAGGTTTAAATTATTACTTGTTTTAATGTTTTGAAATTCAATGATCCCTCTTACCTGGCCAATCAGGTGCAACAGTACACTCCAAGGCCCAATTCATGCTCTGCTGATAAGTCTTTTAGTGATTCCTTTTATTAATCATGCTCAATTACAAGAAACACGCAGTAGGTCATTTACGGTTGCTGAGCCAAACTTATGGAATGCCCTATCTGGGGCATTACGAGCTTGCGAAGACAAAGATATTTAGGAAACTTCTTAAGGCACATTTGTTTGTTTAGGCAATTCCTTCTATTTGATTTTTATATTTTTGTTTAATATTCAATGTATTTTGTTATGTGACTTTTTATTGTTAATTTTACTTTGTTGTATTTTTTTTTTATTAATTTTCATTTTAACTGTTTATATTACTTTGCTACTGTTTTAATCCATCTAGCACATCTTCTGTTATAGACGGAACAGAAACACTTTAAAACAAACAAACAAATAAATAAATAAATGTGCACTTTCCTGCAACTCTTCCTGAGCCTTATATACACTGCCCCTTTGCTAACTTGACTATGTTCTCCTGCTGTCCTGAAAGATGAGGAGAGAGAACCTTGGACTCCTGGTATGCAAACAGATTAGAGGAAATACTTCTTTACTGAAATCACTCACCAAAACAGTGACAGAATTTAAGTGACCAGAAATCGAGAAGGGAGAAGCAACTGGACAGAGTGGGGGCATAGGAACAATTGTCGGAGAATATCTTAAAGGAGCTTGTTCTCTCTTGATCCAAACAAAAATGGAAGAAGAACAGCAAAAGTATTATGGATATTTTTCTATACAAGACGGAAAGAAAATTTGTTCTTACCTGCTAATTTTTGTTCCTGGAAAACCACAGATCAGTGTAGATTAGTGGGTTTTGCATCCCTGTCAGCAGATGAAGGCAGAGAAGAAAAGCTTTATTGATACTGCTGCTTAACGTAGAATGCCACCTGCAGTCCCTCTGTACTGACTTGTACCCAAGCCAAGATGAGAACCTCACTAATTAACAACAAGAGCAGAGGAAAGGTGGGACCCCGATCTGGAGACCCCCAACATCAATAATGGGGATTGCAACACCCAAAAACCACCTCAGAAAAACAACTCTCCATCATTTACAAAAGATCAAAGAACAGATTTTGCAGAAAGGGTGGGATTCTGGACTGATCTGGGGTATTCCAGGAACAAAATTTAGCAGAAAAGAACCACATTTCCTTTCCTGTTCATACCCCAGATCAGTCCAGACCAATAGGATGTACCCGAGCTTCCCCAAAAATGGGCAAGAACACAAAAGGCCAGTTCGCAACACAACTTCTCCAAACTGCGTTTCCTCCAGCATCTGAACATCCAGTCAGTAATGTCTGGTAAAACTGTGTAGACATGACCAATTCGCTGCCTGACAAATTTCCTGCAGAGAAAGCAATTGACACTCTGCCTAGGAAGCCGCTTGCATCCTAGTAGAGTGCGCCTGTAACCCCTCCAGAAAACGACTTCCATTAAAAACATACGCTAATACACTCACTTCCTTCAGCCACCTCACAATAGTCACCTTGAAAGTTGTACCTCCTTTCTTTGCTCCAATAAAATGAACAAAGAGATGGTCAGATCTCCTGAACTCATTGGTCACCTTAAGATAGTGTAACAAGTCCCTATGAAGGTCCAACAAATAAGAACATAAGAACATGCCATGCTGGGTCAGACCAAGGGTCCATCAAGCCCAGCATCCTGTTTCCAACAGTGGCCAATCCAGGCCACAAGAACCTGGCAAGTACCCAAACACTAAGTCTATTCCATGTAACCATTGCTAATGGTTACATGGAATAGACTTAGTTTAGACTTAGAATAGACTTAGTCACAGCCGGATCCTCGCCGATCCGGCTGTGACCGAAGACCTGCGCGACCGGCGCCAGAGCCCCGCCGGGGGAAGGTCAGGTCAGTGCTCGTCCTCCCCACCCGGGGGGCCCCAAAGCCAGCCGCGCACCGAGGCCCGAAACCTAGAAAAGAAAAGCAAAGGAAAAAAAAACCGCAGGGACCCGAGAAAAAGCCCGCCCACAGTTAAGCCGACAGCCAATCAGCAACAGCCCGGCTGGACTTTAAATCCCACGCCCTGCTAGGCGTCGCGCGCCGAAGGAGCGCGACAAAGGGGCCTGCCCCTTTGTTCGTCCCTTCGTGTAGCCCGAGTGCAGCCAGAGAGACTTCTCATCTCCAGGATTAATACCCCCCATACATAAAAAATCCAGCATCCACTCCAGGAGTTCCAGCATCCACTCCAGGAGTTCCAGCATCCACTCCAGGAGTTCTAGCATCCACTCCAACAGTCCAGCATCCACTCCAACAGTCCAGCATCCACTCCAACAGTTCCAGCATCCACTCCAGGAGGTCCAGCATCCACTCCAGCAGTCCAGCATCCACTCCAACAGTCCAGCATCCATCCTAGCTGAGTCTGAACTTAACAGGTCACAGACCTACCCCAATTTAGAACCCCCAGCAATTCATAATACAATGATACACCGCCACTCCATCCCCATACTCAAGAGAAAACCCAGAAACAACTCTCCACCAGACCCCATTCAGACACCCAGACAACAAAGACTCATCAACATCATAACATCTCCCATTACACAACTCCTAGGCCTCTCATTATTCACTTTAACTTTATTCAATGCACAGTCACTTTCCAAAAAAATGCACCTTCTCAATGATTACCTCATTGACAACAACCCTGACATATGTGCAATAACAGAAACCTGGTTAAAACCCACGGGCATATCATTAACAAACCAATTACCTATACAATCCTTCGACCTCTTCTCAATACCTAGACCAAAAAAGAAAGGAGGAGGAATTCTACTTGCTGCAAAAAAACAACTGGGCATAACCCTACAACTATCATACGCCACTTCAAAACTTGAATGCTCCATATTCAAAGCCCAACATCTACAAATATTCCTCATCTACGCCACACCGGGAACTCTAGAGGCTAACCCCTCCCCTCTAATAGAGATGATATCAAAACACTTAAACTCAGACAAACCAACCATCATATTGGGAGACTTTAACATTCACGTGGACTCCATCCCTCAATCCACTAACTGCGAAACCTTCCTTTCCTCCCTCAGTCACCTTGGATTCTCACAAATAATCAGCGGGCCCACCCACAAAGCAGGTCATACATTAGACCTCATATTTATCAACGATAGCTGGTCCATCCATACCAATCCCACCTGCACGCCAATCCCCTGGTCAGACCACCGGATCATAGACACAACCCTCAAAATGAAAAACACACCACCTCCAAACATCTCCAAAACCACCATTCATTTCAGGAAACCATGCTCACTGGAGTTACTCACCGAACATTGCTCCAAAGATCTCAAACAAATAGATCTCTCAGATGCCAATTCAGCCACCACTTCATGGATCAAACTCACGAACAAAATAGCGGATCAACTCTGCCCAACCTCCTCTAAAGTTATCCAACCGGCACGAGACAACAGAAAACCATGGTTCACCCCGGAACTCAGAGCCCTAAAACAAAAATTACGAAACAAAGAACAAATCTGGAGAAACAACCCTACACCCACAACCAGACTGGACTACAAAGCCACCCTCAACACTTACAGAAACGCCATACACAAAACCAAAAAGGACTTCTATGCAAAAAGAATTCATAACTTCATCTTCGACTCGAAGGCTTTATTCTCTTACGTATCATCTCTCACCAAACCAACACCACCATCCATTCCAGACCAACTAGCGCTCAGCAAGGCCAACGAATTAGCCAACTACTTCAAAACAAAAATTTCAAACCTCACTCGCTCCCTTACAATCCATCAAACTCTTCCAACACCTCTTAGCTCATACCAACCCACGCTGACTTCTAGACTAGAGTCATTCGAGCCCACATCCGCCTTGGAGATTGAAAATTTACTTAAAAAAATTAAACCATCTGCACATCCCTCGGACCCACTCCCTACTAATCTGCTCACCGCCATCCCTAACACCGTCGCAAAACCTATTGCAGAAATCATCAATACCTCTTTAGCCATGGGCACAGTCCCTAATCAACTAAAACTTGCAATCATCAAACCCCTACTGAAAAAACCAACTGCATCACTAACGGACCCAGCTAACTTCAGACCCATTGCAAACCTGCCCCTGATCTCCAAACTGATGGAAAAAGCCGTAAATAAACAACTGTCCGAATATCTCGAGGAGCACAACATTCTTTCCCCGGCACAACATGGTTTTCGAAAATCACGAAGTACAGAGTCACTTTTGCTCTCTCTCACTGATAATTTACTTTTGAACCTGGAGAAAAAACAGTCATTCTTACTTGTACTTTTAGACCTATCCTCAGCGTTCGACACGGTAAATCACCCACAACTCCTAGAACAACTTTCAAACATAGGAATAAAAGGCACAGCTCTCAGTTGGTTCAAATCGTTCCTATCTAACAGGTTTTACAAGGTCAGAATTAATAACAAGGAATCTGCCCCCATCCTATCAGACCAAGGCGTACCTCAAGGTTCATCCCTCTCTCCCACCCTATTCAACGTCTACCTCCTCCCCCTCTGCCATCTGCTATCACAACTCAAACTTACTCATTACCTCTATGCAGACGACATCCAGATCCTCATCCCCATTACAGAATCTATTCAAAAAACCTTCGCCTACTGGGAGAATTGTCTTCAACCAATTAAACAACTACTCTCCAGCCTGAACCTGATTCTAAACTCTAGCAAAACAGAGTTGCTACTGATCTCACACAACCCGAACACCCACACACCCAGCCTGACCCAAACCACATCTTTTAACATGGAGCTCTCTGCCGACGTCAGGAATCTAGGAGCATGGCTTGACAACCAACTTAACCTAAAAAAATTCATAAACACAACCACCAGGGATTGCTTCTTTAAACTACAGGTCCTAAAGAAACTAAAGCCACTCCTTCACTTCAATGACTTTCGCCTCGTTCTTCAATCCATTATTTTTTCGAAACTTGACTACTGCAACTCAATCTTACTGGGCCTTCCCGCCATCAGCATCAAACCCCTACAGATAGTACAAAATGCCGCAGCCAGAATCCTAACTAACTCTAATAAAAGAGACCATATTACCCCTATCTTGAGCAACCTCCACTGGCTACCCATCAAACAGAGAATCCTATATAAAACATTAACCATCATTCATAAAGCAATTCATAACGACGCACCTATATCTCTACAAACCCAACTTCGTCCACACTCATCTGCCAGACCCATCAGAAGCGCCTACAAAGGCACATTAGTCGCAGCTCCGGCCAAATCAACACTAAGAAAAAGAGCACTCTCCACTGCGGGACCACACCAATGGAATGCGCTCCCACCAGACCTTCGACTCGAACCCAATCTACTAGAGTTTAAAAAAAGGTTAAAAACCTGGCTTTTCAGGCAAGCGTTCCAATTCCCAGAGTGTAACTAGGCACCTCCTCCTGACTCTCAAATCCTGACTCTTAACTAGGCACCTCCTCCTGACTCTCAAATCCAACCATTGCAGGGTGTCACTAACACATTGACACTTAATTTCATACCCGCACTTACTTATTCTCATGTCTATTTAACAGTCGTTATTCACCTTTATATAGCCGCTTTTTGCAGACCATATTCGTTACTAAAATTCCTTGTAAAAAGATGAACTCACACATACTATTCATTACACGGTTAAGGTTTTGTTAATTGTTAAATTTGTTAAATATAATTATTATTACTTTCAATGTTCATTGTAATAAGGTTAAATAGTTGTAATAAGGTTCAATGGCTGATTGTTATTGTTCAATGTTCCATGTAAAAAAAAAACCCTGGTCTAACCTCCCAGACCAGGGCAACCTTTTCGTTACTTGTAAACCGGATTGATTTGTATTGTATACAGGAATTCCGGTATATAAAAATTAAAAATAATAATAATAATAATGGCAGTGGCTATTCTCTAAGGGCGGATTTTCAGAGCCCTGCTCGCCTAAATCCGCCCAAAACCGGGCGGATTTAGGCGAGCAGGGCCCTGCGCGCCGGTGAGCCTATTTTACATAGGCCTACCGGCGCGCGCAGAGCCCCGGGACTCGCGTAAGTCCCGGGGTTCTCCGAGGGGGGCGTGTCGGGGGCGGGCCCGGTTGTCGCGGCATTTCGGGGGCGTGTCGGCAGCGTTTTGGGGGCGGGTATGGGGGCATGGCTACGGCCCGGGGCGGTCCGGGGGCGTGGCCGCGCCCTCCGTACCCGCCCCCAGGTCGCGGCCCGGCGCGCAGGAGGCCCGCTCGCGCGCGGGGATTTACTTCTCCCTCCGGGAGGCGTAAATCCCCGGAGAAAGGTAAGGGGGGGTGTAGACAGGGCCGGGCGGGTGGGTTAGGTAGAGGAAGGGAGGGGAAGGTGAGGGGAGGGCGTTAGAGGATTCCCTCCAAGGCCGCTCCGATTTCGGAGTGGCCTTGGAGGGAACGGGGGTAGGCTGCGCGGCTTGGCGCGCGCCGGCTATACAAAATCGATAGCCTTGCGCGCGCCGATCCAGGTTTTTAGCAGATACGCGCGGCTCCGCGCGTATCTACTAAAATCCAGCGTACTTTTGTTTGCGCCTGGAGCGCAAACAAAAGTAGGCCTATTCGCGGAGTCTGAAAATCCGCCCCTAAGTGAACTTAATAGCAGGTAATGGACTTCTCCTCCAAGAACTTATCCAATCCTTTTTTAAACACAGCTATACTAACTGCACTAACCACATCCTCTGGCAACAAATTCCAGAGTTTAATTGTGCGTTGAGTAAAAAAGAACTTTCTCCGATTAGTTTTAAATGTGCCCCATGCTAACTTCATGGAGTGCCCCCTAGTCTTTCTATTATCCGAAAGAGTAAATGCAGTTCTCTCGCATTCAGATGCCCGGAATCCAGATTCTTAATCCCAGGCAATTCCGCCAAGTGACCAAGGTGAAAAGCTGAAGCCACCTTGGACAAAAAAGATGGAACCGAGCACGATACTCCACTCTCAGTAAACTGGAGAAAGGACCTCGACACAATGGAGCCTGAAGTTCTGAAATTCTTCTGGCCAAGCAACTTGCCACCAGAAAATAACCTTCAAAGTAAAATCCTTCAGAGATGTCCATCTCAACAACTCAAACGGAGCCCCACAGAGAACCAAATTAAGGTTCCAAGAGTGACACATCTTTCTGATGGATGACATCCAAGTGCAATGCTAAGGACCCTCCACACACCTTCCCCCGAAAACAGCCTAGAGTTGCCAATGGAACTCTAAGGGAATTGTATGCGAGTCCTTTTTGTAATACCTCTTGCAGGAAAACAAAAATTTGAGCTACTGATGTCAGAGTAGGCTCCACTGCTTCTTTGAGACCTGGCCCAGATGAGAGCCCCACCTGGCCCAGATGAGAGCCATTGCTTCCATTGACAGTTCCCATTCCCCAGGGTCCAACACCTGCCAGCTAAGAAAATCTGCTTGCACCCTGTCCACCCTGGCCACATGGGATAATGCCAGAGTTGCCAGATGTTGCTTCGCACAACTGAACAATGTTTGCACTTCTTGGACACCATTCGACTTCTTGTTTCCCCTTAGTGACTCGCCTTAACTTATAGTTTTAGAACCCAGTTACAATTATGTTCCTTTTATTATATTGCTCAATTTGATTGTTCCTTTCTCCTTCTGCCCTATTCTTTCTTGCTGCTCTTCCTCTGCCCCCCTCTCACCCTTTTCTCGCCTGCTCCCATCTCCCCCACCCCTGTTCATTGTATTTTCCATCTGCTTCAATTTTTTGTAAACCGGCATGATATGCCCCATGAATGTCGGTATCTTAAAAGTTTCATAAATAAATTAAATAAATAAATAAATGTATGCAGCTGTTGTTGCATTGTCTGAGAAAACCCAAACCACCCGACCTTACAAACTCGGAAGAAAATAGAGCAATGCCCTGCAAACTGCCCTCGTCTCCAAACGATTGATAGACCATGATGCCTCTGTGCTTGACCTTAGATCCTGAGCCACCTGTCCTTGGCACACAGCCCCCCCAGCCTTTCAGACTGGCATCTGTGGTTACCACCACCCTACATGCAGACAAAATGGCCACTGTTGCTGCATCTCTAGAGAACCTGGGCTGGCTCCAGCCGATGACCAAGTCACTCTCTTGGTAGCCTGATCACCACTGGCCACCTTCAAACCACCTTTTCCTACAAAGACACACACCAAGGACACAGGCCTGACATGGGAAGTTGCGATCACGAGTTTCCACATGCCCTGCAACTTTTCATGCAGTTTGCCAACGCAATTATGCTTGCACACCTACTCCTAGACCTTGTCACAATGCTGCCGCCCGCCTCCCCCCGGAGGTCCCTTGCCAGTTCAGCCAACTGCCTCTGATCGAGCCAGCAGTCACAGGAACCTTTAGTGGTTCTCCCAAGCTGCACAGCTCTGTGTTTTTTTTTTAAATAAAACCTTACTACTGTACAGCCCTGCTCCAAGCGCCTCAGTCAGGAAAAAGAAAAGTGAATACTTCCCTGACCACTGGCCGAAGGGGTCCACCAGAGGAAAGAGGGACTGCTGGGAGGTGAAGGAAGCCAGACCACTGGCTTTTCAACCCCCTTGATTGAGTGCAGGCAGAGCCTCCTCAGGGCCACCAATCTTCTGGTCGCCCTGCTCTAGCAGGGTTATAGTCTGACCAGGCATCCAACCTCTGGGAGCAACCTAAATGGAAAGGAGAAATTACTTCTTAACTGATAATTTAATTTCCTCTAATGAGGGCTGGTCAATCCCACCAGTGGGTTATGCACCTCTGCCAACAGATGGAGACAGAGCAAAAGCTGACACCACGGATATATTTTCCCACCCCAACATCAGCCTGCCAGTATTCTCTGGAAAAGCCAAACTATGGACAAACTGATTATGCTTGAACATTATCATTTACAACCAACCACTCATGCTTCCAACTCAACGAAAACACTGAGTTCAGACAAAAGAAGTAACTTATTCACTAAACTAAGGGGCTAGAAAAGCCATTTACCAGTCTTCAATGAAGAGCAGGAATCACTCCTTAAAAGGCTAACCATAATAGAAACATTGGCAGCATAGAGAAAGTACTACTTACCTGATAATTTTCTTTTCTTTAGTGAAGACAGGTTAATCCATGACCTGTGGGTTATGCAACTCTACCAGCAGATGAAGATGGAGCAAAGCTGTCATCATGGTATATATACCCCTGCACTGACATCAGCCCTCCAGTATTTTCTGCAAAAGTCAACTAATAACACTTGATTATAACTTTTAACAGACAACTACTCAAGTCCTTAGTCAACAGGAAACATTGAGCTCAGCAAAGAGGGTGTAACAGCATAAAAAATATATAGTTTTGTAATCCAGAGGTGAGCTTTTTGATTGTTTATGACTGGCAGGGCAGAGGATGTTGATCCAGATGGCTGGGTGCTCGGCCAGCATCCTGTTTGGATCGTGTCTTACTCTTCTGTCTGTTCTCAACATCAGGAAAGGAAAATTAGTTTCTTACCTGATAATTTTCGTTCCTGTAGTACCAAGGATCAGTCCAGGACACCTGGGTTGTGACTCCGCACCAGTAGATGGAGACAGACTAAAACTTGTGGGCGGAGCCATATATAAGCCCCTGTGCCAGTCACAGCCCCCCAGTCATACGTAATGTCAAAGTAGAAAAAAATCCAAAAGCCAACATAGCTAACCATAGAAAACTTACTAAGTAAACGAAAATAACTCCAACACCCCTACAGGAAAACAGACTCCCCAACCGGGAGAGCGAACAAAACAAGGGGTCAGCGTATTAAAAACAACAATGAGCGGACTCTCCGTTACTATAGTGTAACACTGTGGGTGGGATCCTGGACTGATCCTTGGTACTACAGGAACGAAAATTATCAGGTAAGAAACTAATTTTCCTTTCCCTGTACGTACCAGGATCAGTCCAGGACACCTGGGATGTACCAGAGCTAAGTTATCGAGGGTGGGAAGCAGAGAGTCCCGCTCGGAGAACCCTCTCTCCAAAACCCCCAGTATCAGTGGCCTGAACATCCAATCGGTAATGTTTAATGAAGGTATGCAACGATTTCCAGGTAGCCGCCCTGCAAATCTCTTGAGGCGACACCTGAGAAGATTCCGCCCAAGACGCAGCATGAGATCTCTTCGAATGAGCTCGAAGACCCACCGGCGGAGATTTACCGCGCAGAATGTACGCGGAACCAATGGCCTCCTTGAGCCAACGGGCGATCGTTGTGTGGGACGCCGCAGAACCTTTCTTCGGACCCGACGTCAACACAAACAGATGATCCGTCACACGAAAAGAATTTGAGACCTCTAGATAGCGAAAGAAGAGACCTCCGCACATCTAGTTTTCTCAAGTCCCTCAACTTCGGGTCGGAAGAATCCCCAACCGCGAAAGCGGGAAGTTCAATCGATTGATTCAAATGAAAAGGCGATACGACCTTAGGCAGGAAAGAGGGAACGGTCCGCAAGGAAACCCCTGAATCAGAAATGCGCAAGAAGGGCTCTCTACAGGACAGAGCCTGCAACTCGGAAACCCGACGAGCGGACGCAATCGCTACCAGGAATACAGTCTTCAACGTGAGATCTTTGAACGTAGAACGCTTCAAAGGCTCAAACGGAGCTGAGCATAGGGCCGAGAGCACCCAGTTGAGGTTCCAAGATGGACAAGGGAGCCGTAAAGGAGGACGGAGGTGCTTCACTCCCCTAAGAAAACGGGAGATATCCGGGTGGAGAGCCAGGGAGACTCCCCGGATTTTACCACGCAAACAACCAAGCGCCGCGACTTGGACCCGAAGGGAACTGCATGCTAAACCTTTGGCCAGCCCAGCCTGGAGAAAAGACAAAATATCAGGAATAGAAGCGGAAGTGGGATCCAGACCCCGCTCTACGCACCATTCTTCAAAAACTACCCAGACTCTAACATAAGCCAGAGATGTAGACTGCTTCCTGGATCTCAGCAACGTGGCAACTACCGCATCTGAGTAACCTTTGCGCTTCAATCGATTCCTCTCAAAAGCCATGCCGCGAGACAGAAGTGATCCGCATCCTCTAAACAGACGGGACCCTGACGAAGGAGCCCCGGAAACCCCTGTAGACGAAGGGGCGGCGCCACCGACAATTGGATCAGATCCGCAAACCACGGACGGCGCGGCCATTCCGGCGCCACCATGATCACGTTGGACGGGTGCAATTCTATGCGCCGCAGGATTTTGCCGATCATGGGCCACGGTGGGAACACATACAGTAGCACCTCCGCTGGCCAGGGAAGAGCTAACGCGTCGACCCCTTCTGCTCCTCTTTCTCGGCGTCGACTGAAAAATCTCGGAGCTTTTGAGTTGTTCCACGTGGCCATCAGGTCCATATGGGGCGTTCCCCAAGTCCTGCAAATGAGAAGGAACGCTTCTTCCGCCAGCTCCCACTCTCCCGGATCCAGGTGGTGCCGGCTGAGGAAGTCCGCCTGGACATTGTCGACTCCTGCTATGTGAGACGCAGCGAGATCGCTGAGATGCCGCTCTGCCCAGGCCATCAAGGAACGCGCTTCCTCCGCTACTTGAGGGCTTTTCGTCCCGCCCTGGCGATTGATGTAAGCCACGGTGGTAGCGTTGTCCGACAATACTCGGATCGCCTTTCCTCGTACGAGGGGTAGAAAAGCTTGCAATGCCAGACGGACCGCCCTGGACTCTAGGCGGTTGATAGACCACCGGGTCTGATCTTCTGACCACAGACCTTGAACCGATTTCCCTTGGCAAACTGCACCCCAACCGGAAAGACTGGCATCCGTGGTCACCACTGTCCAGTTGGGAAGGAGAAGAGATACTCCACAGGAGAGATGTTTGGAATCCAGCCACCAGCTCAGGCTGGAGCGCGCCTGACTGTCGAGAGGCAGTGGAAGATAAAATTCCTCTGAAATCGGTTTCCAGCGGGAAAGCAATGAAGACTGCAGCGGCCGCAGGTGAGCGAATGCCCAAGGGACTAACGCCAGCGTGGAGGCCATAGATCCGAGAACCGTCAGGTAATCGCAGACTCGCGGACGGTGCTGAGACAAAAGACGTCGCACTTGAGACTGTAGTTTGCATATCCGTTCCTGAGAGAGAATCACTCTGCCCCGTTTTGTGTCGAAGACAGCTCCTAGATACTCCAAGGACTGAGTGGGTTCCAGATGACTCTTGTTGTAGTTGACCACCCAGCCCAGGGACTGCAAGAATTGAAGCACCTTGGCTACCGCCTGCCGACACAAGCTCTCTGACTTTGCCCGAATCAACCAATCGTCGAGGTAAGGGTGAACCAGGAGGCCTTCCCGACGTAAGTGCGCCGCCACCACCACCATCACTTTCGTGAATGTCCGAGGCGCTGTCGCCAGGCCGAACGGAAGAGCCCGGAACTGGAAGTGTCTTCCCAGAATGCAAAACCGCAGGAACCGCTGGAACGCTGGTTGGATGCCCACATGAAGGTATGCTTCTGTGAGATCTAGTGACGCAAGGAATTCTCCTGGCCGCACTGACGCGATCACCGAACGAATGGTCTCCATCTTGAAGTGAGGGACCCGAAGGCATCTGTTGACTCCTTTCAGATCCAGAATGGGTCGGAAAGTGCCGTCTTTCTTGGGAACTATGAAGTAAATGGAATAACGGCCCTTGCCGTACTGATTGACCGGAACCGGAGAGATGGCCCCCAAGCTTTCTAGTTTTCGAATGGTGTCTAGCACCGCCACCTTCTTCATGGGATCCTTGCAGGGCGAGATCAGGAACTTGTCCGCTGGAATGCGAACAAAATCTAACTCATAGCCGTGTCTTATCACATTGAGGACCCACTGATCCGACGTAATGCTGGCCCATACCTCGAGGAACAAGGATAGACGCGCCCCCACGTTTGGGACAACGTGGTGAGGACGCAAGGAGGGATGGGCCGGCCGAACTTCATTGCGAAGGCTTGGACCCCGCACCCGATGGGGCCCCTCCTTGCCTGCCAAAGCGTTTATCTCGAAAGGACTGCTGCCAGTGAGTGTTTCGAGAAGAGGACGATCTATAAGAGGACCCGGTGGATCTTTGCGGCCTGGACTTTCGGGGTCCCCGGAAATGAGCTCTGCTGGAAAACGAAGAGCGCGCCCGGGCGCTATCCTCTGGCAGCTTAAACGCTCGGTTCTCGCCTAGCGAAACCATCAAGTCATCTAACTCCTTTCCGAACAGCAATTTCCCTTTAAAGGGTAACGCCCCGAGGTGAGCCTTGGACGAACCATCCGCTGCCCAGTTGCGCAGCCAAAGGAGACGGCGTGCCGACACTGCCGAAACCATGGACCTAGCTGAAGTGCGTAAAAGATCATGGAGCGCATCAGCCCCATACGCAATAGCTGCTTCCAACCTATCTGCTTGGGAAGACTCCTCCGGAGAGAGATCTGCATTAGCCTGCAGAACCTGGGCCCAGCGCAGACTAGCTCGCATGGCGAAGTTCGTGCAAATGGCGGCTCGCACTCCCAGGGCGGAAACCTCAAAAATCTTTTTGAGTTGTACCTCCAACTTCCGGTCTTGAATATCCCGGAGGGCCGTAGCTCCCGTGACCGGGATGGTAGACCTCTTCGTGACAGCGGACACCGCCGAATCCACCTTAGGAAGTCTGAGGAGCTCCAGCGCCTCCTCCGGTAAAGGATAAAGTTTATCCATGGCCTTGCTGACTTTCAAACCCAGCTCCGGAGTATCCCATTCCTTGAATAGGATATCCGTGGATGAAAAATGAAAAGGGAAGGCGACCGCCGGCCCTGTGAGACTGAGCAGAACAGGATCCATATTCGCCTCCTGGCGGACCACCACCGGGGGAGCCTCAATCCCCAGCTCCTGGAGAATGGCTGGGATGAGAGGTGACAGTTCCTCCCTGCGGAATAGCCGAACTACTTTGGGGTCGTCCCCGTCTAAGGCCTGTGCACTTTTCCCTGCACTGGGCTGCGCCGTTCCATCCGGTGCTGCCGTCCCGGCCCCCATCAGGGGCTCTTCGGAGGCCTCAGAATCCGTTCCGGAAAAATCCTCGGAATCCGATTCTTGCGGGAGCCCCCGGGGAAGTCGCTTGTCCCTGGACGAGCCCTGGGCCATTTCCGCACTCTTCCTGGCCTTCTTTTTCCGTGGTGGGGACTTGCGGACAGCCGCACGCGAGATTTTCCCCCGTATGCGCTTGTTGCGCTTATATTTGAGGACTTTGCGCAGCAACAGCGCAAAGTCCTCAGAAAATTCTCCGGAATCCGCTGAATCGCTACACGAATCCTCCCGGGACCGAATCCCCTCCGAGGGGACCTCTCCCGCCTTGGCACGCTGCGGGGAAAGCGCGGGAGGCAGAGACGAAGCCCCCACCGTCTCCCTGGAAATTTCCCGGCCGGTGGCCAAAATGGCTGCCACTCCCGCGCTAAGCGGGAACAGCTCCTGAGGCGTGTCAGAGGGGCCCCCACCTCGCGGCGGCGGCGGCGGCGGCGGCGGCGATCGCGCGACCCTGGACCGAGCTCCCCGAGGTGCTGCTGAGGTGCCCTCATCACCTGGGACACAAGCCGAACAAAGGCTGTCCCGGGAGAGACGCGCGCGCGCGCGCCGAGCCGCAGGCCCTGCACTGCGAACCGCGAGGCATGCCGGCGAACGCGGGAAACAGAGGCGCGACGAAAAAAAAGTTACATCAGAGGAAAAAAAAAATTGAAAATTTAAAAAATGATCAAAACGGCGCAATTCGGCGACCTCCCCCCAGCTGGCGACGCCCCCTCACCGACGAAAACGGAGCGGCAACGCCAAGGAACGGAGAGCCGCAAGAAAATAAAAGTAAAACTTTTTTTTTTTTTTTTTTACAGAAAAAAACACGCTGTCCCTGGTTCTGAAAGCCCTTTTTTTTCCTGCAGGGGTGAGTGAACCAGGCTCCCTGGTGTCACCCCTGACGCTGCCACTAGTTTAGCCGGGTCCTCAACCCTGGCAGCGGCCTCAACCGGGGGAGGGTAGTCCCCTCAGGACCTCTCAACTCCCCTGGGAGGCAGGGCACCCGGGAAAGAATTAAAAACAAAAACCCAATTTAAACAATTAAACTAAGACAAAAAACTAACTCAAAATCAAACCTGACTAAACACCAGACTCAGGTCAGGCAGAGGCTGTGACTGGACCTGCACCATCTACTGGAGACAGAGTAAGACTGGGGGGCTGTGACTGGCACAGGGGGTTATATATGGCTCCGCCCACAAGTTTTGCTCTGTCTCCATCTACTGGTGCGGAGTCACAACCCAGGTGTCCTGGACTGATCCTGGTACGTACAGGGAACAAGGATGAAAAGCAAACTTGTTTTTGCTGTGGTATTTAAGGAAGGGATTTTTTTCTGCTAAGCCAGAAGTCTCACCTGTGGAACGGATGCATTGCCCGGGTCTTTTTCAGAACATTGAGGCTCCTGTCTTCGGCTGAAATACGGGCTTCCCAGCCTGATGTTTGACGGGATGCGGTAAGGACTCTTTGTACATTAAAGTGCTTGGTGTTCTGGTGATGTGATAACTATTAGCTGATGTCAGTGTTCAGTGTTACATACTCAAACTTAACTCTTCAGGAACGTCAGGCCTGCAGTTCATTGGCACATGATCCCAATATAGTTATCTGCCCCACTGATAAGGGCGGTGGGATAGTAGTACAGAACATTAGTGATTATAATGAAGAAGTTCTGCGTCAACTATCTGACACTACTTTTAATGGAGAAATTACTTACCTGATAATTTCGTTTTCCTTAGTGTAGACAGAAGGACTCAGGACCAGTGGGTTACGTGCTCTTCTGCTAGCAGATGGGACACAGAGTCAGATTTCAAAGCTGACGTCACTCTAGATATACCTCTGCAGTAACCTCAGCTCTTCAGTATCTCTCCGTCTCCTAGCAGATGCGGACACTATCCCACACACTAGAATAGTGTTAAGAATTACAGCAAAGAAGAAAAGGAACAACATTTTACCTTAAAGAAGATCGAGCCCCGCTCTCCTGCGGTGAAACCTAAGGGTCCCTCCCCCAGTTGAGAATTCCTGAGGTGATTTCCGATATCCCTCAGAGGTGTGCCTTGGTCCGGTAGCTGGTTCCCGGCGTGGACTTAGTCCCCAGAGTGGCTGAAAGGCAGTGGGATTACATAAGCTATGGGAGTAGAACATTTCCTGGCCTGAAGGAAGGTGGAAATCATAGCAGGCGAATAACCATTCTTTAACAACCAAGCCCTTTCAATAACCAAACTGTAAGACAAAATGGACCAGGATCCTTGTGAAGAATGGGTCCCTGCCGCAACAGATCCTTCTGAGGAGACTGCCCCCACAGCCATATCTGAAGATCGGCAAACCATGGCCTCCGAGCCCAACCCGGAGCCACTAAAAGGACAGTGTTGGTTTGATTTGCAATCTTCTGGACAATCCTGCCCACCAGAGGCTGGGGGGAAATGCATACAACAGGGCACCACGTGGCCACTCCTGAACGAGAGCGTCGATGCCCAGTGCTTTTGAATCCTGCCTGCAACTGAAAAAATGTGGAACTTTTGCATTTTTGAAGGTCACCAACAGATCTAGGTCTGGTAGGCCCTAGTGGTTCACAAGGAGCTGAAAGGCTTCGTCTGCCAGCTCCCATTCTCCTGGGTCCAAGTTTCTCCTGTAGAGGAAGTTGGCTTCAATATTGTTCTTTCCAGCAATGTGAGAGGCAGAGATACCTAGTATTTATTTATTTTTCTATGCCGACATTCGATTTGGCTTATCACATCGGTTTACATATAACAAGATGTCTAAGGCCAGCCTTATAGTGACCTGACACAGTGTAACAGGTTTAATTGAGTAACTAGCTAAGTACATATAACTTTTACAGGATAGTATTATAATATAACGTGTATATTAGCATAACTTTTTACTGAATATATTAAGAGTTAAATTAACTTTGTACAGTGGCGGGGGGGGGGGGGAACTGGTGGGGTAAGGGGGCAGGGTGATGGGGAATGTTATTTGGTGGTGGTGGGGGGGGGGGGGGGTGGCTATGGTGGGATTATTTATCTGGTGTGAATGCTTTCCGGAAGAGCCAGGTTTTGAGGTTCTATGGGAAGGTGGGTGTAGAGGGGTCAGTTCTGAGAGCGGGTGGAAGGTTGTTCCAGAGGTGAGGGCCCGCTACGGATGCAGCGCATTCTCTGGTGCAGACTCTATGTACTTCTTTGGCGGGGGGAATGGGGAGTAGGCCTGTGTTGGTTGAGCGGAGATTTCTAGTGGGGTTGCAGGGGGTTAGAGGTCCTTGTAAGCAGCTGGCTTTGTCACTATGGATAGCTTTGTGTATGAGCATAAGTGTTTTGTATTGGGATCTGAACGGGACGGGCAGCCAGTGGAGCTGTATGAGTGCGGGCGTGATGTGATCTGATTTTTTCTTATTCGTTAGTGACTGTGCGGCAGCATTTTGTAGAAGCTGGAGGGGCTTGAGGGTGGAAGCGGGAAGGCCGGTTAGGAGGGTGTTGCAATAGTCTATCCTGGTGAAAAGGAGGGATTGCAGTACCGTCCGGTAGTCTGGGGAATGGAGTAGAGGTTGGAGTTTCTTAAGGATTTGGAGTTTGTAGAATCCTTCTTTTAACAGTGTCTTGATATGATGTTTGAAGTTCAGTTCCTGGTCCAGGGTGACTCCGAGGTCTCTAACCGTCGAGAGCATGTTGTAGTTGGATAGAGTTGTGGGGTTAGAGATGGGTGTTGAGGTTTTTCTGGAGAGGTGGAGAATTTCTGTCTTGCTCTGGTTGAGTGTTAGTGCCATTTCAGAGAGGATGGAGGTTATGTCTGTCCGGGATGCTTCCCATCGGTTTAGGGTGTTGCTGATGTTGTCTCTGATGGGGAGCAGGATCTGTACGTCATCGGCGTAGAGAAAGTAGGTGAGCCCTGTTTTGTCTATGTATTTGCAAAGTGGCAGCATATAGATGTTGAAGAGGGTGGGGGATAGGGATGAGCCTTGTGGGACTCCCTGTGAAAGGGGGATTCTTTCTGATGTTGTATTTCCTTGGGCTACTTTAAAAGATCTGTTGGTGAGAAATGATTGAAACCATTGGAGGATGATGCCACTGATGCCTATTTCTCTTAGTCTGTGAATTAGGATCTTATGGTTGACGGTGTGAAATGCGGCGGAGATGTCCAGTAGGATTAGGAGGAAGGATGTGCCTTTGTCAAACCCTCGTAGTATTGTGTCTGTGAGGGTGAGTAGTAGTGTTTCGGTGCTGTGGAATTTTTTGAAGCCGTGTTGAGCGGGGGCCAGTATGTTGCGGTTTTCCAGGAATTCTGAAAGTTGGTGGTTGACTGTCTTCTCAATGATCTTGGCCAAGAACAGAAGGTTCAAGATGGGTCGGTAGTTGGATGGGATGGTCGGGTCAAGTTGGGCTTTTTTTAGGATAGGGGCGCACAGAGGGGGAGGCCCCTTTGTTGCACTCTTTAGGTGCGCGGTGCCAGAGACGCTCTGCTTTGCCTTTGAAAGGGCTTTTGGATGTTCAATCCGGTCCCAGGTCGCGGTCTTGGGTGCATCGGTGGGAGGGGTCGGGGGCGAGCTGGCAGGGGGAGAGCTTTCCTGGGACTGCGGGGTGGCTTGTGGTGTTAGTCGGTCGACTGTAGAGGGCGATGGTGCCCAAGGAGATGCGGGAGGTAGGTCCGGGTGGCGATCTGTGTGGAATGCCCGATTGATTGGGTCTGGGGGTGGACGTGCCGGTCTGGGCCTGCCGAGGAGGTTGGTCTGGGTAGCAGGATCTGGGCACTGGGCTTGCTGTGGGGGAGGCCTGGTCTTCGGTTTGAATCTTGAGTCTCCCTATCCCGGTCGTGGATGTTGTTCCACTGACACCATGAGCACATCTATTTCCTTCGACACCTGTTGACTCTTGGTTCCACTCTGATGATTGATGTAAGCCACCATTGTCGCATTCGGATGGCTCAAGCCTCTAGACACTTGGGGTACCACCTTTGCTTCCAATTTGTTGATGTTCCACTGTCACTCCTCTGCATTCCAGCGACCTTGCACCATCAACTCTTGACAGTGAGCTCTTCAACCCAGCAGGCTCACATCTGTTGTGAGTAAAAAAATCACAGGCTCAGAGTATCCTTTTTGTTGCAAGCACTTATTCTCAAAAATCAAGTTGCAAGTCAAAAGTGATCCACCCAATCTGAGAAAATAGGACTTTGCCTTATCAGCCCCTGCTAATGAGCCAATCTCAGGGACCGTCAATTGTGTGATGAACTAGATCCGCAAACCACAGATGACACAGCCTCTCCGGTAGCCCCCCCCCCCCCCCCCCCCCCCGTACCACCTGGCCCAGATGCCTCTCGATGTGCCTAAACACTCGACCTATTAACGGTCACAGAGGGAACACATACAGCAGGATTCTTGTCAGCCATGGAAGAAACCGAACTTCTATGCCCTTGGCTGCGACCTATCATTGCAGCTAAAGAAACTTGCTCTCTTGGCGTTGCTCCTTGTCACCATCAGATCCAGACAGGGACTGCTTCAACGAGACTGGATAAAGCCGAAGGCCTCCTTCAACAGCTCCCATTCTCCCAGGTCCAACTGTTACCTGCTGAGATAGTCCGTTTGCACATTGTCCAATCTTGCAACATGTGAAGAGGCTATCCCCTGCAAATGTTGCTCCACCCAAGCAAAAAGGTCCTGGGCTCCTCGGGCAACCGTGCGATTCTTCGTTCCCCTTGCCAGTTGATATAAGTCACCATTGTCACATTGTCCGAAAACACTCTGACCAATCGATCTTGGACTTGTGGAAGGAATTCCACCAACGCCCTGCACACTGCTCTCGTTTCCAAGCAATTAATAGACCAGGATGCTTCCACTGGTGACCACAGTCGTTGTGCCAGCTGTTCTTGACAGATCGCCTCCCAACCCTTGAGGTTGGTATCCATGAACCCTATAACCCAGTGCAGAACTTCCAGGCCCATCCCTTTCTCCAAATTGGGCCAACATAGCCACCACGAGAAACTGGACCTGGAAGTATTCTGCAATGGTAAAGCCCAATGAAACTCCTCTGACAATGGATTCCAGTGCGACAGCAATGCCTCCTGTAGAGGGCGCATGTGGGCAAAAGCCCATGGCACCAAATTCAATGTGGATGCCATTGAACACAGGTCCTGAAGATAATCCCAAACCTGGGCACTGGAATCTGCAAAATCCGCACCACCTGGGATTGTAACTACCGAATCCTCTCCGAGGTGAAAAATACTCTGCCGAGCTGAGTATCAAACTTTGCCCCCAAGTATTCCAGCATCTGGGTAGGGCTCAAGTGACTTTTCACCATATTCACCACCCAGCTCAAGGACTGCAACATATCCATCACCGTGCGCACAAACTACCAGCATACCTCCTCCGATTTCCCTCAGATAAGCCAGTCATCTGGATAAGTATGAACTAGGATCCCCTCCCTGCGGAGAGCTGCTGCCACCACCATCACCTTTGTGAATGTGCGAGGTGCAGTTGCCAAATCGATTGGGAGAGCCTGAAACTGGAAAAGTTACCCCAGAACCATAGCACGAAGAAATTTTGATGTTCTTCCTGAATGGGTATGTGCAGATAGTCTTCCATCAAGTCCAGCGAGGCCCGAAAAACGCCACGAGACAAACTGCTGCTGTCACCGTCCACAATGTTTCCATATGGAAAAATGGGGAACTCGCAGTATCACATTTCACCTTTTGCAGATCGAGGATGGGATGAAAGGATCCTTCTTTTTTTGGCACAACACAGTAAACTGAGTACTTCCCATGACCTCGTTTCCTGGCTGCTACCGGTACTATCATACCAGCAACTGAAGGCGACACAACATGCTCTGAATCATAGAAACATAGAAACATAGAAGTGACGGCAGAAGAAGACCAACGGCCCATCCAGTCTGCCCAGCAAGCTACGCAGTTTATCCATTTTTTTTTCCCCTTTTTCTCCCTCCCACCCATCTCTATTGGCTTCCAGTACCCTCCGGCCCCAATTCCCTTCCACCCCTCCACCAATGCAGAGAGCAGCGCCATCCTAGTGAACATCCAGCTCAATCAGGGGTAGCAACCGCCGCAACCAGCAGGCCACACCCCTGCCCCTTACCCACCCGTTTTGTTTGCTTGTTTGTTTTTTTTTTGTTTTTTGAGATGGCAGCCCTCCATCCTTCCGCTCCGTGAAGGTGGAACACCAACCACTGGCCACTGGCATCCCGCTCCGTGAATGCCTCTGTGGCTACTGCCGCTCCATGCATTGTTTTGTTGCATGAAAGTGGAACACCAACTACTGGCCACTGGCATCCCGCTCCGTGAATGCCTCAGTGGCTACTGCCGCTCCGTGCAGTGTTTTGCTGTCTGAAGGTGGAACACCAACTACTGACCACTGGCATCCCGCTCCGTGAATGCCTCTGTGGCTACTGCCGCTCCATGCATTGTTTTGTTGCATGAAAGTGGAACACCAACTACTGGCCACTGGCATCCCGCTCCGTGAATGCCTCAGTGGCTACTGCCGCTCCGTGCAGTGTTTTGCTGTCTGAAGGTGGAACACCAACTACTGACCACTGGCATCCCGCTCCGTGAATGCCTCAGTGGCTACTGCCGCTCCGTGCAGTGTTTTGCTGCCTGAAGGTGGAACACCAACTACTGACCACTGGCATCCCGCTCCGTGAATGCCTCAGTGGCTACTGCCGCTCCGTGCAGTGTTTGCTGCCTCCTCTCTATTTATGCCCACTAGACTTGATGGATCCACAGTGTTTATCCCACGCCCCTTTGAAGTCCTTCACAGTTTTAGACTTCACCACTTCCTCCGGAAGGACATTCCAGGCATCCACCACCCTTTCCGTGAAGAAATACTTCCTGACATTGGTTCTTAGTCTTCCTCCCCGGAGCCTCAGCTCATGACCTCTGGTTCTGCTGATTTTTTTCCTACGGAAAAGGTTTGTCGTTGTCTTTGGATCATTAAAGTTTTTCAAGTATCTGAAAGTCTGAATCATATCACCCCTGCTCCTCCTTTCCTCCAGGGTGTACATATTTAGATTCTTCAATCTCTCCTCGTACGTCATCCGATGAAGATCCTCCACCTTCCTGGTCGCCCTTCTCTGTACCACTTCCATCTTGTCTTTGTCTCTTTGTAGATACGGTCTCCAGAACTGAACACTGTACTCCAGGTGAGGCCTCACCAAGGACCTGTACAAGGGGATAATCACTTCCCTTTTCTTACTCGATATTCCTCTCTCTATGCAGCCCAGCATTCTTCTGGCTTTTGCTATCGCCTTGTCGCATTGTTTCGCAGACTTCATATCATTAGACACTATCACCCCAAGGTCCCTCTCCTGCTCCGTGCACATTTATTTATTTTATTTTATTTATTTCGGGTTTTTATATACCGGCATTCGAGAACGCAGTCCCATCATGCTGGTTCACATAAAACAAGGGTGTATCGTAAACATAAACTAAAACAATGGTGCAGAAAAAGGCAGTTACATATAACAGGGTGATTAGAACTTGGCAGAGAAAGAAGAGAAAAGACAGGTCATTAATTCAAACATATAAACGATAGTGGAGATGGTTAATCATGGTGTAGGTGAAGGTAGGGATTGGTATGGATGAAATAGATCAGTTTGAGTCCGGGAATGCTTGTGTGAATATCCATGTCTTTAGTCTTTTTTTGAAGGTTGAGATGCATGTTTCCAGTCTGAGGTTTGAGGGGATGGAGTTCCATAACGGTGGAATGGCTGTAGAGAATGCCCGATCTCTTAGTGTGATGTGTCTGGTAGATTTGGGCGGTGGTGTTGAATATGGAGGCATGTGGTACCTGTAGCGTTCCTTTGTATGCATCTCTTGTTGGTCTTGATGAATTATGTAGTTGGAGAGGGATCTGTAGGTCGATGGGAGCCAATAGGTGGATATTTTTGTATGTGGTAAGGATGGCCTTGTATATTATTCTAAAGTGTATAGGTAACCAATGGAGGCTCTTTAGGATGGGGGTTATGTGATCCCTTCTCCTGGAATTAGTCAGTATTCGTGCAGCTGCATTTTGTACCATCTGAAGTGGTTTGGTATAAGAAGCGGGAAGACCAAGTAGGATGGTGTTACAATAGTCTAATTTTGAAAAAATGATTGCTTGCAGGATGGTTCTGAAATCTTGGGCATGGAAAAGCGGTCTAATTCTTTTCAGCACTTGTAGTTGGTAGAAACAGTCTTTGGTTGTTTTGTTGATAGTGGCTTTGAAATTCAGGCGATTGTCAATTAGGATTCCTAGGTCTCTCACTTGTGTGATTGTTGGTGTGTCTTGTTGTGTCGAGGTGATGGTGCTGTTCTCAGAGGTGATGAGCAGGAGTTCAGTTTTGCCGGAATTTACTACCAGGTTTAGGCTGGTGAGGAGGAGTTGAATCTTTTGAAGGCATGTGTTCCAGTAAGTCAGCGTTTTTGCAAGGGAATCCTTAATGGGGATCAGGACCTGGATATCATCAGCGTACAGGAAATGTTTGAGGTTGAGGTCGGTGAGAAGTTGGCATAACGGTATGAGGTAAATATTAAATAAAGTAGGAGACAGGGAAGAGCCCTGTGGGACTCCTACTGATGAAGGGTGTTGTGCGGATTCTTTGTTCTGTAGCTTGACCTTAAATCTTCTGTTGCTGAGAAATGATATGAACCAGGAGAGTGCTGTGCCTGAGATACCTAAGGAGGCTAGTTGGTTAATGAGTAGGGAATGGTTAATGGTGTCAAAGGCTGACGAAAGGTCCAGTAGGATCAGTAAGAAGGCTTGTCCTTTATCAAGGCCCAGGATGAGGTGATCTGTCAAGGAGATGAGGAGGGACTCCGTGCTAAGTGTTTTGCGGAATCCGTATTGTGATGGGAAGAGGAGGTTGTTTTCTTCTAAGTAGTTTGAGAGTTGGGTGTTCACCAAATTCTCCATGATCTTGGCTATGAAGGGGAGGTTGGCGATCAGTCGGTAGTTGTTTGGGTCATTAGGATCTAGGTTTGGTTTCTTGAGTAGTGGTTTGAGCGAGGCCAATTTGAGGTCATCTGGGTAAGATCCTTGTGTTATTGAGCAGTTTATGATGTCTGACAGGGATTTGGAGATAGTGTCCGGAATTGATAGAAGCAGTTTTGAGGGGATGTGATCTGATGGGTGAGAGGATGGTTTCATTTTCCGTAGAATATCTTGGATCTCGATGGAGGAAGTGAGTTCCAGTTCAACTAAGCGGGTATTGTTGACGGCAGTCTGAGGTGAGGTTGATGTAGAAACTGTGTTAGGGGGAAGCTGCTTTAGAAGTTTGCTGATTTTGTTGTTGAAAAATATTGCTAGTTCTTCCGCTTTAGATTTAGCTTGGGTGAGAGCGATTTCTGGAGGGCTTGTTTGTGTGAGATTAGAAACGTAGCTAAAGAGGGCTTTAGCGTCAAAGACTAGGTGGTGGATCTTGGATGCGTAATAGTTCCTCTTGGATCTTAATGTATTGGATTTATATTGGTGAAGAGTTGATTTATAGGTAGATAGGGTGATGGTGCATGGGTTTTTGCGCCATTTAGCCTCTTTTTGTCTTAGCAGTAGTTTAAGCTTTTTTAGCTCTGGTGTAAACCATGGTTGTCTTTTGGATGAATTGGGGTGTGGTTTTTTTGTTGTTAGAGGGCATAGCTTGTTGGCAATGGATTCCGTGATGGTGTTCCAAGATCGTAGAGCTGAATTCGGATTGGTGAGATCTACTTGAGTGAGATGTGATGATATGTGATTGCTAAGATCTTCCATGGAGCATGTTTTCCTGTAAGTGAAGCAAGGGGAGGGTATGCGAGATAGACTGGTATCTTTTATTGAGAATGAAGATGTTATGAGGGAATGATCTGACCAAGGGACCTTCGTGCACGTGGGGTGCTGAACAGGTTTAATTGCTGTATTGACATCAGCCTTCCCCCCCCCCATCAAATACAGTTCATTCGGATTTCCACTCCCCATATGCATGACTTTGCACTTCTTGGCATTTAATCTCAGCTGCCATATCTTCGACCACTCTTCCAGTTTCCTTAAATCCCGTCTCATTCTCTCCACTCCTTCCGGCGTGTCCACTCTGTTGCAGATCTTAGTGTCATCCGCAAAAAGACAAACTTTACCTTCTATCCCGTCCGCAATGTCGCTCACAAAGATATTGAACAGGACCGGTCCCAACACCGATCCTTGCGGTACACCACTTAAAACCGCTCTCTCTTCAGAGAAGGTTCCATTTACCATCACACATTGTCTTCTGTCCGTCAACCAATTTGCAATCCAGGTCACCACCTCGGCACTCACTCCTAAGCTTCTCGTTTTATTCACCAGTCTCCTGTGCGGAACCGTATCAAAAGCTTTGCTGAAATCCAAGTAGATGACTTCGAGCGCTCTTCCTTGATCCAATTCCTTGGTTACCCAGTCAAAAAAGTCAATCAGATTTGTCTGACAGGATCTTCCCCTGGTGAATCCATGTTGCCTCTGGTCCATCAATTCTCCGGACTGTAGATATTTCACTATTCTCTCTTTCAGCAGGGACTCCATTACTTTTCCCACCACTGAAGTGAGGCTAACCGGTCTGTAGTTACCAGCCTCCTCTCTGTTCCCACTCTTGTGAAGCGGGACCACCACCGCTCTTCTCCAATCTCTCGGTACCACTCCCGTTTCTAGGGATCTATTGAACAGGTCACACAGCGGACCCGCCAGAACATCTCTGAGCTCCCTCAGTATCCTTGGATGAATCCCATCAGGCCCCATGGCTTTGTCCACTTTCAGATTCTTTAGCTCTTCCCATACATTTTCTACTGTAAAAGGATTTTCATCTATTCCACTTCCCTCCAGTTTCTTGTTGTGTAGAGATGGTCCTTCTCCAGGGTCTTCTTTAGTGAACACAGAACTGAAGTATTCGTTTAATATTTCTGCCATTTCTTCGTCTCTCTCCACACATTGATCATTACCACCTTTTAATTTCACAATACCACTATGGACTTTTCTCTTTTCGCTGATGTATCTGAAAAATGTTTTGTCACCATTTTTTATCTCCTTGGCAATCCTCTCTTCCGCTTGACTTTTTGCCAACTTGATTAATTTCTTTGTCTCCCTCAGTTGAATCAAATATTCTTCTTTGTGTTCCTCCCTTTGGGATCTTTTATATTTCTTGAATGCTGTTCTTTTAGCTTTAATTTTGTCAGCTACCTCCTTTGAGAACCAGATAAGTTTCAATTTTCTTTTGCTTTTCTTTACATTTCTAACATATAGAGTAGTTGCCTTGGTGATTGCTCCTTTTAGATTGGTCCACTGCTGATCCACATCTCTCTCGTTCTCCCATCCTTTTAGTTCTTCCTCCAGGTACTTCCCCATTTCCTCAAAGTTTGTGTTTTTGAACTGTAAAACTCGGGTCTTTGTGGTTCTTTTCCCTATTCTTTTAGTGATATTAAACCATACCGTTTGATGATCACTGGTGCTGAGGTGGGTGCCCACCTGGACATCGGAGACATTATCTCCATTAGTGAGCACTAAGTCGAGTATAGTTCCTTCTCTCGTGGGTTCCAATACCATTTGTTGGAACAAAGATACTTGCATGGCATCCACTATCGCTCTACTATTTTTAGTTTCTGCAGATGGGAATTTCCAGTCTACATCTGGCATATTAAAGTCACCAACGATCACCACTTCTCCCTTCTTACCTATCTTATGGATGTCTTCAACCAGATCTCTGTCCAGCTCTTCCTTTTGGTTTGGAGGCCTGTAAACCACTCCAATATAAATGGATGCTCCGTCATCTTTTTTTAGGTCGACCCATAGTGCTTCTTCCTTGCCCCAACTTCCTTGCAGCTCAGATGCTTGGATGTTGTTTCTGACATAAAGAGCCACACCTCCCCCTTGTCTATCCTCTCTGTCCTTCCTTAACAAGTTGTAGCCTGGTATTGTTGTATCCCAATTATGAGATTCTGTGAACCATGTCTCTGTGATAGCAACAATGTCCAATTCTGCCTCAGACATTAGGGCCTGCAGATCTGGGATTTTATTTCCCAAACTATGAGCATTTGTGGTCATAGCCTTCCAGGTACTCTCTTTAAGGTTATTGCTTTTCCTGGACTCCTTATGAGACTTTATTTGAGATTTGTTATTCACTTCACTCTTTCCTTTTGCAGTTGTGCCACTGTTGACAGAGTTGTCCATCTCAATTAGATTTTTCTTTTGTTTATGGATCTTGAAATTCTGCATGCATTGTGTTTGTTTTCTCTTTTCTGGTAACACTTCTGGTAACACTTCAAAGTTTTTCTCAAGAACTTCTTCAGTTTTTAATATAGAGAAGGCTTTTTGTTCTTTTTGCATTCGGTACATTGTGTGTCTCCTCATCACAGGTCTAATTCTACCAGAGCCCACTGTAATCCTGGATATTAAAGAATTTCTTAATGACCTGTTTGAGTGGGAGGGTGTACCTGTTGGCTGTCCATCTGTCAAGAATGGGTGACTGTGGGTCCTACCTGAGCCTAATGAATCACTTTTTCTTGACTTCTGGTTTTTCTGCTTGCTTGCTTGCTAAGGACACTGCAATGAGACACCACGAAAGCTTCTGTGATGGGGCGAAAAAATTCTAAAGCATAGCCATCCCTTATTACTTCTAGGACCCATTGGTCTGAGGTAATCCTGATCTACTCATCATAAAACTGTGATAGACGGTCTTCCACCACCATCTCGAGAGAGTGGACCAGCCTGGCTTCACTGGGAAATTTTACCTCTGCCGGCCCTCTGGTCGGAGCCCTCTCAGGGAAGTCTACTGGCACCTCAAAAGGACTGCTTCCTACCAAAACCCTGGTTCTGCCCTGAAGCAGTGCAGAACCCTTATTGGGACAAAAACCGCCACAACTCCCAAAACCTAGAGTGAGGCGGAAAAGACTTCCTGACTGTCATCTTATCCTCCGGTAGCTTATTATTGCAATGCCTTCTTGTTGGGCCTCCCGTTAACCACCATTAGACCACTACAGCTTCTTCAAAATGCAGCTGTGAGAGTTTTAACTGGCACCAAGAAAAATGATCACATCGCTCCTGTTTTAAAACATTTACACTAGCTGCCTATCTTTTATAGAATCCAATTCAAAGTTTTATCATTAATCCATAAATCATTGTTTAATGATAACGTGGAATGATTTAGCAATGCACTTTATTTTCATAGCCCACAACGTAATTTGCGTTCTGCTAATAAAGGTTTATTGATGATTCCGTCTCCTAGGTTAGCCCATTTAAATTGTGTTAGAGAGAGAGCATTATCACTTGCTGTAACTAAATTATGGAATACATTACTGATCGAACTAAGGCTTGAGGGAAATTTTCAGACCTTTAAGAAGAACTTAAAAACTTGGTTATTTTGGCAGGCTTTCGGTGAGCAAATGTGAAGTACTGAAGTCCCCAGAATTATTAACAGGTATCCTTTGCCTATTTCCTCTCTTCTTTTTTCTTGTTTTATTTTTTCTTTCTGTTTTAATGTGATTTATTTTATCACATTGTTTATTTTATCATGGTATATATTTTATATGTGATTATTATCAATGTATTATGTTATGATGATATATATTTTAGTTGTGATTGTTATTTATGTATTTTATAAATTTTTGTGAACCGGTATGATTATCTCTGAATATCAGTATATAAAAATAAATAAATAAATAGACTCCCCCAAAACCTTCATCAATTGTTTCAGGTCCTCCCTGAACAATAATTTTCCTTCCTTTAAAGGGAAGATTACAGAGCTGAGACTTGGACCATATATCAGCTGAACAATTCTTCAACCACAGATGATGTCACACCGAGACAGCCACAACTATATTCCTGGTCGAAGTCCAGCTCAAGTCATAAAGCGTGTCAGCCTCATATGCAATCCTGGCCTCCACCTGAGTTGCCTGGCTATTAATATCAGTGTCTGCTTAAGACTTCTCCTGAGACTTCTGGACCCAGCATTAACAGGCCCTCTGCATCAGACTTCCACAGATCGCTGCTCTCAGGCCAAGACTTCAAGCATCCTCTCCCAATGAATCTCCAGCTTACAGTCCTGTGCGTCCTTTAACGCTGCCAAACCAGCAACCAGAATGGTGGACTTGTTAGTGACCACCAAGATGGAAGCAGCACCTTCAGCAATACCAGCAGCTGCAGGATATCCTTCGTGAGGGGATACAATTTTACTTTGGCTCTAACCACCTTGGGGATTGCCTCTGGGAAGTCCCATTCCTGGGTCACCAGCTTCTTGATCGTTTTAGGGAGAGGAAAGGCTTTCAGTGGGCCCCAGAGTCCAGCCAACACCAGATCCACCCCTTCATTGTCAGACTCCTCCTAGATCACCTTAACACCCAGTTCCTTCCGAACATGGGAAAGAAGGGGCCTCATTTCCTCCTTATGGAACAGATGAACCATCTGCAGGCCATCTCCTTCCATTAATGGGACCTCTTCGGGATCAGCCTGATTGAGATCTGCTGGGTCATCCTGATCCGCCCCTGGACCATTACCATCTTCTGGTTCATCCAGGTCCGAATCATCTGAGCTGCCAGGCCCCTCAGGATGGTCCAGGCCCAGCTGGCGAAGGAGGTTCCCTTACCCTGGCCAAGGAGCCCCTCAGCCTCTTTGCAGCAGGATGAGACGGCTGACAGAAATCCAATTTATAGCCAGTGATTTTCCTGGTTAAAAAGGCTTTATGCATAAGCAAGATGAATTCTAAGTAAAATTCCACTTCAGCCTCTCCCCTGTCCGGCCCAGAGCTTGCATCTCCACCTTCCCTCCCACCCCCTCGACATTTATTTATTTATTTATTTAATGGCTTTTATATACCGACGAACATTGGGAACATCTCATCGGTTTACAGAGAACACAAAATTTAGCAACAGGCTTTACAATTAACGCATGATTATATGAAGAACAGTTAAATGAAGAACAGTTATATGAAGAACAGACATGATTGCTAGAGACAACAGGGGAGGGGAGTCCCTGGGCTACAGGGAGTCTGTTACCTTCTGAGCTATAGCCCTTCTCCTGCGTGATAGGTTGTTTAGGCTCCCAGTGCTGATCCTGTCAGGGCCATGGGAACCTGTGGCTCTCCTACCAGCCTCGTTTCCGCCTGGAGGGCCCCTCCCCTCCAGAAACGAATCGCAACAAAGCACTGCTGCATTTAGCTGTTCCCAAGCCAGGCTTCCGGCCTGATAAGCTTTCCTGCACTGGGAAACTGCTGTTGGTGACATCTTGTCTCCATGTGGCCGGGCCTGCTGCAGAGGAACAGAAGCCGTGTGATCGCGCACGCAGGAGAGGAGGGGCGCACTGCCCAATGCAGACTCTGGCTCCCAAGCAGCCCGAAGTTTTCCCACGCTGGGAGATCGCTGTCGGAGCCTTCTTGTCTCTATGCGGCTGGGCCTGCTGCAGAGGAACAGAAGCCGTGTCATTGCAGCGCACAGGAGAGGAGGGGAACAAGGCCCAATGCTCCACGAGCAGCCCGAAGCCGTGAACAGAGGAGATACACTGCTCCCTTCCCCCAGCCCGGGCCTGCCCTGATGATCAAACCAGAAACAGCTGGAGCAGTTGCTGCTGAAGGAAAAATGTAACACAATTTTTTTTCTTTAATGAAACAGCAGCCAGAGCAAAGCAAGAAAGTCAAGCAAAAGAAGGAATACTTCCCTGCTGCTGGCAACACCTCTGGGAAGGAGCCTTCAGGGGATAAGAGGAAACCCGGACGCCTGGCTCTCAGACCCCTGGCTCTGCTATGAGCTAAAGCTGATCAGGGATTACAAACCCCCCACTCGCCCGGCTCAACCTGAGGGATGGCTCATGAAGGAACCTAACACCTCAGGGAGCGACTTCTAACTGCTCGTCTTCTGTCCCTTTCTTCTTAACTGCAGGTTTGCACCTCTGCCATCTGCTGAAGAGAGATCAATACTGAGGGAGTGCAGGTGGCACTCTCGGTTATGTAGCAGTGCCTCAAAGTTTTGTTCTCTGCCTCCATCTGCTGGTAGGGAGGCAAAACCCAGGAGTCTGGACTGATCTGGGGTACAGGGATCACCAAGCTCCCGCTCGCCCTGCTCTATTCGAGAGATGGACCACAAAGAAATCTAAGAGACACTTCCAGAAGTCTTCTTTTCTTCTGTCCAATTTATTTTCTCTTTCTTTTCTAATTTCTTTTAAGCTCAAAACTCCAGAATGCAGGTTAGCAACTCTACCATCTGCTAGAGACAGAGAAATACTGAGGGAGTGCAGGTGGCACTCTCGGTTAGGTAGCAGTGCCTGAAAAGATTTTATTCTCTGCCTCCATCTGCTGGTAGGGAGGCAAAACCCAGGAGTCTGGACTGATCTAGGGTATGAACAGGAACTGAGAAATGATGCCTAAAGCATGTCTTTGGCCGTGCTGCCACTTGGTCTGCTGTCATTTTGAGAGCATGCAGTTCTCTATACTAAAATGAATTCTTCACTTCTTATAAAACATCAGCGAGCACTGCTTAGCCCTCATCCATACGTATTCCCTCTGCATCTAGTATGCCTATTCCCCTATCAGAAATGAGATCAAGGAGTCTGCCTGCATCTCGCCACCAAGCTTGCTGAACACAGAGAAGCTGGCCCTCTCTTTCAGCCACTGTTTGAACAAACTAACTTTTCATTAATTAGTTTTGGGCACAAAGCCTGTGATTTCTCTGAAGCAAACTGTTGATCAATAATCTGTTGTGTTACCTTAGAAAGTGTGACTGTGCATATAGCTGTCTAAATCACTGAACTAATCACTTTTAATTAAACTCTCAATAAAATGTCTAATTCTAGAAAACAAATCCTTGTTCTGTTTAATAACAGTTTGAACAATCAGTTCATAAATATTGTAATCTGTACAGTTTGAATATTCCGAGGAATAATTACTCTCTGTTTGCTACAGGTGTCCAAAAGGTCCTCATCTGTCATCAATTACTGAGCGATTCGATTATTAGGTGGAGACGGGCAAACCTCTTGGCCTGAGGATTATGTGGGAGGGGGCCAATGAGAGTGAATGGGGCCCCGGAGGTCCAATTCCAGCCCAATGATGCCACTTCTGGCTGTGGCCCTCAGCAGCACCGACTGGATTAAAAGCTCCTGCAGGCCTCTGAATTAAAATCATCTCTTACCTCCCAACTGCTTCTGCACCATTTCTTCAGCCTCCTTAAGGTCTCCTTTTGCCATCTTTACTTGACGCTGATTCCACTTCTGCATAGATACGGTGGATTTCTACAGAGACAGAAGCTCGAGTCACTTAGACCAGGGCTTCCAAACCTGTCCTGGGGACCCCACAGTCAATTGCATTTTCAGCATATGCAGAATGAATATGCAGGAGAAAAACTTGCATATCATGGAGACTCCGTGTATGCACATTTATCTCCTGCACATTCATTGTGCATTGTGGGCTCTCCAGGACAGGTTTGAGAAGCCACATCCCATACCAAAGTGACATTACAGTAGCAGTGCTGTACCAGATAAGCGGGGAGCCCGGGGGGGGGGGGGGAAGGGAAACATTCAGGACACATAAGCGCTCACAGGAATGGTGGAGAGTTGTGGGATAGCTGTCAGGAAGTGCATCTGCAGAGGAGACCTGCATAGCAAGAGAAAGAGCTCCAGGCAGTGGGAATGGCAAGTTAAAAAGCTTGGATTGGGAAGAGTGGGAGGTAGTAACTGGTACGTGGAGGGATAGGCAGTAATATATTATTGTAACATTCTGTTTGTGTATCTAAGTCTATTCTGAACAGGGGGCACTTGTATGTATTGTTTGTGCTGTTAGAAAAATAAACAGTTAAAAAAATAAGCTTAGATTGAGAAAAGGAGCTGAGAAAGAGGATTGGGCTGAGCACTGGTGCAGGAGGAGACATATAGAGAAATAACTGTCTCTCACACACACACACGCAGGCTCTGTCTCTCACACACACACATGCAGGCAGAAAAGGTCTGATTCTCAAACACAAACACACACACAGGCCAGCAGGATCTGGCTCGCTCACACACACGCACACACACACAGGCCAGCAGGATCTGGCTCGCTCACATACACACACACGCACAGAGGCAGGCTCTGTCTCTCACACACACACATACAGGCACACAAGGTCTGATTCTCAAACACAAACACACACATAGGCCAGCAGGATCTGGCTCGCTCACACACACGCACACACACACACACACACACAGGCCAGCAGGATCTGGCTCGCTCACATACACACACACGCACGCACACAGGCCAGCAGGATCTGGCTCGCTCACACACACGCACACACACACACACACAGGCCAGCAGGATCTGGCTCGCTCACACACACGCACACACACACACACACAGGCCAGCAGGATCTGGCTCGCTCACATACACACACACGCACAGAGGCAGGCTCTGTCTCTCACACACACACATACAGGCACACAAGGTCTGATTCTCAAACACAAACACACACATAGGCCAGCAGGATCTGGCTCGCTCACATACACACACACGCACACAAACAGATGCAGGCTCTGTCTCACACACACACACATACAGGGACACAAGGTCTGATTCTCAAACACAAACACACACATAGGCCAGCAGGATCTGGCTCGCTCACATACACACACACGCACGCACACAGATGCAGGCTCTGTCTCACACACACACACACATACAGGCACACAAGGTCTGATTCTCAAACACAAACACACACATAGGCCAGCAGGATCTGGCTCGCTCACAAACACACACACGCACACACACACAGAGACAGGCTCTGTCTCTCACACACACACATGCAGGCAGACAAGGTCTGATTCTCAAACACACACACACACAGGCCAGCAGGATCTGGCTCGCTTACATATACACACACACAGAGGCAGGCTCTGTCTCTCACACACACACATGCAGGCAGGCAAGGTCTGATTCTCAAACACAAACACACACATAGGCCAGCAGGATCTGGCTCGCTCACACACACGCACACACACACACACACAGGCCAGCAGGATCTGGCTCGCTCACATACACACACACGCACGCACACAGGCAGGCTCTGTCTCTCAAACACAAACACAGGCAAGCAGGATCAGTCTCATTCTCTCTCACAAATACACACAGACAGGCTCTGTCTCTCTCTCACACACACACAGAGGTTTAGGGACTCCTCTTCTCCAACTGGTCTCTTCTTCAGCCGCCAGCAAGATGGGCTTCCCTGGCTGCTGTGGGGTCTTCTGTTTCTTCGGCCACCACAAGACTGGGTCCATAGTATCCTGCTGGTTTCCCTCCTTCAGCTGCCAACGGGATGGGCTCTGCTGGTGGCCGCTGGGTCATGGGTCCTATTACATTTTTTTTTCTGGCATGAGCATGCAGCAGGAGTTGTGTTTAATTAACATTATCTCCTGTTTCCATGGGGGCCGAGATCCACTCTGCAGCAGCAAGAAATGACATTAACTTAACCCATTATGTCCCAAATTTTTTAAGATGCTAACCTCTAAATAGGACACTGGGACATAATGGATTAAACGGGACTCCTGCTGCTAGGCTGGAGGGTGGTGGGGATTGCTGGACTGCCACCCCATATAAGAACATAAGAAAATGCCATACTGGGTCAGACCAAGGGTCCATCAAGCCCAGCATCCTGTTTCCAACAGAGGCCAATCCAGGCCATAAGAACCTGGCAAGTAACCAAAAACTAAGTCTATTCCATGTAACCATTGCTAATGGCAGTGGCTATTCTCTAAGTGAACTTAATAGCAGGTAATGGACTTCTCCTCCAAGAACTTATCCAATCCTTTTTTAAACCCAGCTACACTAACTGCACTAACCACATCCTCTGGCAACAAATTCCAGAGTTTAATTGTGCGTTGAGTAAAAAAGAACTTTCTCCGATTAGTTTTAAATGTGCCCCATGCTAACTTCATGGAGTGCCCCCTAGTCTTTCTACTATCCGAAAGAGTAAATAACCGATTCACATCTACCCGTTCTAGACCTCTCATGATCTTAAACATTTCTATCATATCCCCCCTCAGCCGTCTCTTCTCCAAGCTGAAAAGTCCTAACCTCTTTAGCCTTTCCTCATAGGGGAGTTGTTCCATTCCCCTTATCATTTTGGTCACCCTTCTCTGTACCTTCTCCATCGCAATTATATCTTTTTTGAGATGCGGCGACCAGAATTGTACACAGTATTCAAGGTGCGGTCTCACCATGGAGCGATACAGAGACATTATGACATTTTCCATTTTATTAACCATTCCCTTTCTAATAATTCCCAACATTCTGTTTGCTTTTTAACTGCTGCAGCACACTGAACCGACGATTTTAAAGTATTATCCACTATGATGCCCAGATCTTTTTCCTGGGTGGTAGCTCCTAATATGGACCCTAACATTGTGTAACTACAGCAAGGGTTATTTTTCCTTATATGCATCACCTTGCCATTATCCACATTAAATTTCATCTGCCATTTGGATGCACAATTTTCCAGTCTCACAAGGTCCTCCTGTAATGTATCACAATCTGCTTGTGATTTAACTACTCTGAATAATTTTGTATCATCCGCAAATTTGATAACCTCACTGTTGTGTTCAAGGTGGTTTTCGTGTGCCCATGGGCCTCAGCCCGGCCCAGGCCGTCCCGAGCCGAACCAAGGGTTGACGGTGGCCCCACATGGCAGAACACTCTACCCTCTGCCAGGCCGGCAAGCTCCCATGGCCAAACATCTGAGGATGTTGGAAGGTGAATGGTCCTCCGACCATTCCGGGCCCTTTCGGACCTGCTGCGAGCAGCATGGAGCAGCAGGCCTGGCCTGAGGTTGAGGGCAGACGGGCCTTGACACGAAGACACTGTGGTTGATGCAACGGCATCACATGGAATGAAGACACTTGGCTGAAGACATGACGCCAGGGCTATGAAGACATAACTGTGGATTGATTCGACGGCATCCAGGAACAACAGACATGGCTGATGCAACGGCATCCAGGAACAAGACACATGGCTGATGCGACGGCATCCAGAGACGAGACATCCAAAGGAAGCAAGACAAGGCATGGACATTGGCACTGTCTCTCAGGGCGCCCTACTCAGGCCACCCGCGGGACTGAGTCGCGGAACACCCTGTCCGTTACGCGCCCTACACAGCCCCAAGGCTGGTCATGGACCACGACGGGAGCGGGACAGCACAGGAAGACACATCAGGACCAGACGGCTCAGGAGCACAGGACAACCGTCCACCGGCAGGCAGCCCACCCAGGAATACTGCATCTGAGGGACTCCCAGCCTACCGGTACCAGAAGGCTCAAGAGCAGAGACGAGGCATGGCGTCGGGAAGGAACATCCAGGAAGGCAGGAACACCAAGACGAAGGCTGAAGAAACCTGGACATGGACCTCAGGCGAAGACATGGAACAAGGAACAAGACATGGCATGGCAAAGCATGACGAGATGACATCAGTGAGGAGCTCCACAAGAAGACGACCTTAGTCTCTGGCAGGCCGGAGCATCCAGAGCGAAGACTGGAACACGATGCAAGGCCAAGCACAATGAGCGAAGCAGCCCTTTATAGGGCTCAAACAGGAAATAGTCCACAAGGTCGGGCCCAGACACTTCCTGTGTCTGGCCCTTTAAATAATAAAGAGAGACACGGCCGCGCGTCTAAGAAGCAGGAGCAGGGCTGTGCAGGACTGTGGACAGCAGCCTGCACGCCGGCAGCGTCAAACGCTGAGAGGAGGCAGGAGAGAGCCTGGACGCAGACTCCGACGAGTGCAGCGGCTCCAGCCGCTGCAGGAGGCCCTGAGGGCAGCTCCAGCCGCCAGGAAACACCGGGGCTTTTGCGGCCTCCAGCCGTGAAGATCAAGATGACGTCGGGAGCGTCCCAGCCCCAAAGACAGCCGCGGCTCCGGCCGCAGAGGTTGAAGATGGATGCAGGAGGCCTCCGGGCTGCGTGGGCAGGCCGAGGGCGGCGTCCTGCCGCCTCGGCGAAGATTTCAGCGTGGTGAGTCTGTGCCTGCTCGCGGGGGAACCCGCGGGCAGAGCAATTCATAACACTCACTCGTCATATTCCTTTCCAGATCATTTATATATTTATTGGAAAGCACCGGTCCAAGTACAGATCCCTGAGGCACTCCACTGTTTATCCTTTTCCACTGAGAAAATTGACCATTTAATCCTACTCTCTGTTTCCTGTCTTTTAACCAGTTTGTAATCCACGAAAGGACATCGCCTCCTATCCCATGACTTTTTAGTTTTCTTAGAAGCCTCTCGTGATGGACTTTGTCAAACGCCTTCTGAAAATCCAAATACACTACATCTACCGGTTCACCTTTATCCACCTCTGCTTCCTATTCGCTCAGTTCCCCAAGTTGATACAATACCTTGTTTTTTGTAACTTCTCTCTTCTCGTTATTGTTGTTGTTAACACCCCCCAGTTCACTGTACACCGATGTGATATGATACTTTTCATGAATGTCGGTATAGAAAAGAGTTAAATAAATAAATTAATTAATTAACCCCTTCAAGAAAATGAAGCAGATTTGTTAGGCAAGACTTCCCTTGGGTAAATCCATGTTGACTGTGTTCCATTAAACCATGTCTTTCTATATGCGCTATGATTTTGATCTTGAGAATAGTTTCCACTATTTTTCCCAGCACTGAAGTCAGGCTCACTGGTCTATAGTTACACGGATCACCCCTGGAGCCTTTTTTAAATATTGGGGTTACATTGGCCACCCTCTAGTACCCTTCAGGTACAATGGATGATAGGTTACAAATTTTAACTAATAGATCAGAAATTTAATTTTTGAGTTCCTTCAGTACCCTAGGATGCATACCTTCCGGTCCAGGTGATTTGCTAATCTTCAGTTTGTCAATCTGGCCTACTACATCTTCCAGATTCACAGTGATTTGGTTCAGTTCATCTGACTCATCGCCCCTGAAAACCATCTCCAGAACTGGTATCTCCCCAGCAACCTTATTAGTAAACACGGAAGCAAAGAATTCATTTAGTATTTCTGCATCTAATGGTCCATCTAATGGTCCAACTGACTCCCTCACAGGTTCCTTGCTTCAGATATATTTTAAAAAGTTTTTATTATGAGTTTTTGCCTCTATGGCCAACTTCAATTCAAATTCTCTCTTCGCCTGTCTTATATATTTTCCCTCAAGATGGTAGAACCTAAACAACTCAGTAATTTCAGCAGGTGACTTCACATGCATGTTGCAAGTCCTCTCTGATAACTGAGGGATGGCGGAAACAGCCTGCAGAAACAGCTCTCTTCCTCTCTACACAAATGGATAAATTAGGCTTGTGAAGCTGTAAATTGCTGTAAAAAAAAATCCCAGGTGTTCCTGCCTGGGCAGCATCTTTAGATTCTCAAGCCTTTCCTAGCCCTTATCCATGTCTCTGCAGAATTTGGGATGCTAGAGCACTCCGCTGGCTGGGACAGTCCTAGGGAATTGGCTGGACCAGAGGAGGAGGAGAAGAAGATCACTGATCCAACAGACCTTCTCAGAAGGGGATAATGCCTCAGTGGGGAGGCTGTTCAGAAGAGAGAAGCTGGTGACCCTTACTTCTAGGGCATAATCTCCTGCAGCTCTTGGATGAGCAATAAGAGGCAGTAATTTGGAGGGGGATCCCTTATTTCTGGGTGCTCTTAGGCCCCCCTTTCCAAGTGTTTCCCACTACTTCTGACTGTTGAAGATGGGATTTCCTCAGTATGAGACACTTGGTTCCAGCCATAAGGTGGCCAAGATACTGAATGATGTATATTCCCTTCCCAGGCAAGAGAAGGTTATGGTATTGGATCACATAACCTTCTCATCTTTTAAGACCAAAGTCGGTGGATGGAACCACAACATTCAGGGCCCCCATAATTCAAAAACTGAATCTCTGCTTAAACAATCTTTCTGTTTCCCCAGGAAGCAAGATACAATGACTTTGTGACTCAGGTCCAGCATCCCTTAGGCGGCCATGGTGACCTTCCCCACAGGTAACAGTAATTTGAGAGAGAAGGTCTTGAACCTGCAGCTCCTGAATGGATTCAAGGCTGGAAAATCTCATGCAGTGGAGGTAAGTGTTGCTAGGAGCTCCTACATAAGAACATAAGAACATAAGAACATGCCATACTGGGTCAGACCAAGGGTCCATCAAGCCCAGCATCCTGTTTCCAACAGTGGCCAATCCAGGCCATAAGAACCTGGCAAGTACCCAAAAACTAAGTCTATTCCATGTTACCATTGCTAATGGCAGTGGCTATTCTCTAAGTAAACTTAATAGCAGGTAATGGACTTCTCCTCCAAGAACTTATCCAATCCTTTTTTAAACACAGCTATATTAACTGCACTAACCACATCCTCCGGCAACAAATTCCAGAGTCTAATTGTGCGTTGAGTAAAAAAGAACTTTCTCCGATTAGTTTTAAATGTGCCCCATGCTAACTTCATGGAGTGCCCCCTAGTCTTTCTACTATCCGAAAGAGTAAATAACCGATTCACATCTACCTGTTCTAGACCTCTCATGATTTTAAACACCTCTATCATATCCCTCCTCAGTCGTCTCTTCTCTAAGCTGAAAAGTCCTAACCTCTTTAGTCTTTCCTCATAGGGGAGTTGTTCCATTCCCCTTATCATTTTGGTAGCCCTTCTCTGTACCTTCTCCATCACAATTATATCTTTTTTGAGATGCGGCAACCAGAATTGTACACAATATTCAAGGTGTGGTCTCACCATGGAGCGATACAGAGGCATTATGACATTTTCCGTTTTATTCACCATTCCCTTCCTAATAATTCCCAACATTCTGTTTGCTTTTTTGACTGCCGCAGCACACTGCACCGACGATTTCATTGTGTTATCCACTATGACACCTAGATCTCTTTCTTGGGTTGTAGCACCTAATATGGAACCCAACATTGGGTAATTATAGCATGGGTTATTTTTCCCTATATGCATCACCTTGCACTTAGCCACAGTTGGATCCCCATGTGGCCTGGCCCAGACTAGATCAAGATGCGGCTACAATTTTTACATCTGTGCCTTTTGGGAGCTCCCCGACAGCTTGATGGCTATTGCAATCTCAACTTTTTTCTACTTTTACTCTCACTAAGAGGTTACCTGTCCTTTAGAGTAGTGCTGAAATTTAAGGTCCAAAGTTCAGCTAAGGGTGCTTATAGGAAGCCTCTCTAGCCCCCCCAATACCAGTCCTGGTTAGGGCCGTTTCAGAGGCTCAGGCAGCTCTCTCCCTTCTTCAAAGACGTATTTCAGGACACTGGGTTCGCCAGTAGCATACTTGGCATGCTCCCTCGCAGTGACATTTGAGAGTCTTCTGCTCTGGGTGGTCGGATGCCACTCAGGGGGACTTCCTTGGTGCCCTCAGTGTAAGCTTTGGGGGTGATTGCAATTGGTCAGCCACATGCTTTGGGGTCCTGCATCTCCCTTGAAGAGAGGTCAGGGACACAGTATTATTTATTTCAAGTATCCCAGAAAAGGGTGTGAGTTCTCCTATTCTTTGGGTCCCAATACAAAATGGCAGACTTCTTCTCAGGCAGTTCCCCACGTAGTTACACAGGGGTATTCACTCTCATCTTCTCCAATGATTATTACCAGATATTTCCCAAATGCATTATCTTGGATCTATTAACAACAGCTATCAATCAGACAGTCCCCTTGTGGTAACCATGACTCCATGGGGAAATGTGGAAAAGAGGATTTACATTCAGACAACATCCAACAAGGCATTGATCTGTGCAGTCTGGGAAACCAAGCATCGGGGTAACTTGCTTGATGCGGCGGTTACAACCCTTAACCATTAAGCCTTATTCTTCACTTTTGATGCAACTCCAACATTACTCTCTGCATCAATGACGGGGGATGGCAGGAAATTTGAATGAAACAGTTACCAACAAGGGCCTGAACTTGGTGGTCGGTGAAACAGCTAAGTATGGGAAAATAAGTGTGGAAGCTTGCTGGGCAGACTGGATGGGTCTTTTTCTGCCGTCATTTCTATGTTTCTATGTAACTTCTAGTCAAGGCATAGTAAAGGTCTCCCTATGCAGGAAGGGCTCTGATTCCTCCTTTAGTCAAATGTCTGGCTATTCAGGCTGAGCCGGAATAGGAAAGCCATTCAGCCGCAGCCAGGGTTATGTAAGTGTGGAGCCCCTAAGCTCACTGATGATGATCCCAAACAGCATTTAGTCCTTCCCAGTCTTTGCTGTATAGAAAAGCCCTCTTGTACCCAAAACAGAAAGTGATCTTATGGCCTTACTCCCAGTGCCAAGCTTTCCCATTTCCATGACCACCCTGAGCATGGCCCATTCTGCAGGTACTAGGTTCCAGGACAAGAGACCTCGCTCAGTTCGCACCCTTTTAGGGTGACAGCCATAGGCCAGTGCTGCAAGGCTTTGATGATTTTGATCAATTAGCAGTCCACCAAATTAAATAAATAATAAAGGCTATTTTCCCTATCTCTTGGGAGGCTAGAAGCCTAAGCCTGAACCTGAATTAGTCGTCTCCTGCAAGGAATGGATTTGCAGTCTCCTTCATGATTGTTTCGCATTGTGGTATGTGCTTTATAGGTTAGGAGTGGAATAATGATCCAGTTCAGCTGAAGTGAAACAGGATGGGGCCAGGTCTGGAGCAAGGGCCAGAGCCAGCCATCTCTCCAGAAATGCTGGTCTCTAGCTCAGGAGAAGACAGCTTGGTGGCAGCAGTCAGAGTAATGCCAGTAGCTGATGTGATCTAGTAGGCCTCAAGTACCTTGGTAAGTGAGTCAGAATTGGTCTGGGATGGAGTTAATGCTAAAGAAAATGCAGAGTAATGCATTTAGACTGCAAAAACCCAAGAGAGATACAGTAATGGAGGTGAAATTCTTCTAAGCACCAAAAAAGAGCAGGATCTGGAGTGATTGTATCTAATGAAAGGAAATTGGTTCTTATCTGCTAATTTTCATTCCTGTAGTACCCCTGATCAGTCCAGACTGCTGGGTTTTGCCTCCCTTCCAGCAGATGGAGACAGAGAAAAAGTTCAAGAGCGCCCTCTCTTAACATGGTGAGCCACCTGCTGTTCCTCAGTATTTACTCCTAACTTTTATCCCCCTAACGAAAACCCAGAACTTTGATAACAGACCAAAGAACGGTCTCCAACGGATAGGACAAGCCTACACCACTCTTCAGGAAAGACTAGAAAACATAGACCAGTTTGAGCAGACTCTTCTTCTACCCCCTTCAAACTCACAGTAGGCAGGCGTCTGGACTGATCCGTGGTACTACAGGAACGAAAATTAGCAGGTAAGAGCCAATTTTCCTTTACATGTACGCACCCAGATCAGTCCAGACTGCTGGGATGTACCCAAGCTTCTTCTAAACAGGGTGGGACCGCGAGAGTCCCGCTCGAATGACACTGGCTCCAAAATTGCCAAGAAGGCCTAATGCATTAATAAAATAAACTGTGGGGAAAATAATATGGGCCATGCCAAACTACCCTCTAGAGGGTCAGGAACATCATCAGGGAAGCCCCCTCCCCCTGGCTCCATGGGCCACCCCGGGACTCGAATCGACTGGGGAGAGGGCTGGAGGGAGATCCCCTCCCAACGCCCTATTCTCAGTGGTGCGAAAAGCGCCCAAAATAGCCGCCGTTCCCACACTGAGCGGGAATGGGTCAGTCGGGGACTCTGAAGCAACAAGCAGCCTCCCGGTGCTGAGCTGCTGCGATTCTGCTGTCTTGGCCCCACCGGAGCTGTCCTCCCCACCGGTAAAGCACCAGCAACAGACCCCCGAGGAGGCTTGGCTGGAGAGCCGATCACCGCAGCTGGAACAATGGCTCGCTCCTGGCATGCTAGGGAAGGAAAAAACGCTGCGAGGTAGCTGGCAGCCGACTCGGGAGAAAAATCAATAAACCTAAAATTAGCAAATATTGCTTACCTGTAACAGGTGTTCTCACAGGACAGCAGGATGTTAGTCCTCACATATGGGTGACATCACAGGATGGAGCCCAATCATGGATCACTTCTGTCAAAGTTTCCAGAACTTTGACTGGCCCCTACTGGGCATGCCCAGCATGGCACCAACCCTGCAGCCAGCAGGGGTCCCCCTTCAGTCTTGTTTAAAAGCTACAGGTAGTGCCGAAAATAAAATAAGAAAACGTTACGAACCCAACACCGTGGGGTGGCGGGCGAGTTTCGTGAGGACTAACATCCTGCTGTCCTGTGAGAACACCTGTTACAGGTAAGCAACATTTGCTTTCTCACAGGACAAGCAGGATGGTAGTCCTCACATATGGGTGAGTACCGAGCTGAGGATGTCCTAGTATGCACCAAATGTACCCAAGACGTGCAACAGGCACAACAACTGGGGTGGAATTTGGCCGAGGGCATCCTGAACCCTAACGGGCAGGCGGAAGGGTGTTGGTACGTCAGGTTGTGAATAGGTTACGCAGGACAAATTGGCCAAAGATGGAATCTTGTCTTCCGGCTTTGTCCAAGCAATAGTGGGCTGTAAAAGTATGGAGAGAACTCCAGGTGGCAGCCCTGCAAATGTCAGGAAGCAGCACCGATCGTAGGTGTGCTACTGAAGTCACCATGGCCCTCACAGAGTGTGCTTTAACACGGTCTTGAAATGAATTGCCCGCTTGCTGATAGGAAAAAGATATGCAGTTCGCCAACCAGGAGGAGAGAGTCTGTTTACCCCCAATTTGATAGGATGAAAAGAGACAAAAAAATTGAGTTCTTTTCCTGTGGACAGCTGTACGGTCTAGATAGAACACTAGAGCCCGTTTGCAGTCAAGGGTATGCAGAGCCTGTTCCCCTGGACTGGAATGGGGCCTGGAAAAAAAGGTAGGTAGTATAATGGATTGATTGAGATGAAAGTCCGAAACTACCTTAGGCAAAAATTTAGGGTGAGTGCGGAGTACAGCCCGGTCCTGCAGAAGTTTAGTGTAAGGCGGATAGGTAACTAGAGCCTGTAATTCACCAACTCTGCGAGCCGAAGTGATTGCCAGAAGGAAAATCACTTTCCATGTGAGATAGCGAAGATCACAGGATTGGAGAGGCTCGAATGGTGGTTTCATGAGCCAACCCAAAACCAGATTGAGGTCCCAAGAAGGGGCCGGAGGACACAGTGGAGGCTTGAGGTGAAGCGAGCCCTTCAGAAAACGTATTACAAGGGGTTGTACTGATATGGGTACATCCCCGACACCTTTATGGAAGGCGGCTACCGCACTGACATGCATTCTGATGGAAGATGTTTTGACACCTGACTCTGATAAGTGCCAGAGGTAGTCCAAAAACTTCATGATTGGACAGGTAAAGGGGTCAAGGGACTGAGAAGAGCACCATGACGTAAACCTGTTCCATTTGTAAGAGTAAGATTTTCTCGTGGAAGGCTTCCGTGAAGCAATCAGGACACGGGAAACTGGGTCAGAAAGGTTAAGTGGCTGAAGGATTAACCTTTCAACATCCATGCCGTCAGGGACAAGACTTGAAGATTGGGGTGGCGGAGGCACCCGTCATTTTGAGTGATCAGAAGTGGGTCTTTTCCCAAGGGAATGTGCCTGCGAATGGAGAGATCCCAAAGTATTGGAAACCACACTTGGAGTGGCCAGTGAGGTGCTATCAGGATCATGGTTCCCTTGTCCTGACATAACTTCATGAGAGTCTTCGAGAGAAGAGGAAGTGGAGGGAATGCATAAAGTAGACCAGTTGTCCACAAGAGGGAGAATGTGTCTCTGGGCTGAGAGTATTTGCTGCGAATGAGAGAGAGCAGAAGTTCTCTACTTTGCGGTTTTGAGGAGACGCAAAGAGGTCTATCTGAGGATATCCCCATTATTGGAAGATGGAGTTTGCTACTGAGGGGTTGAGAGACCACTCGTGCGGTTGAAAGATGCGACTCAGCTTGTCTGCCAACACATTGTCCACTCCCAGCAAGTAGGTGGCCCTGAGGTACATCGAATGGGACAGAGCTTCCGCCCATATCTGTGCAGCTTCCTGACACAGAAGGAAGGAGCCCGTGCCTCCCTGTTTGTTGATGTACCACATGGTCACCTGGTTGTCCGTCTGGATCAGGATAACTTGATTTGATCCTGAAATGCCCTGAGAGCATATCTGTTTGCTCGAAGCTCCAGGAAATTTATTTGGTGTTTGGCTTCCTCTGGAGACCAAGGTCCTTGTGTCTGCAGATTGGCCACATGGGCTCCCCAGCCAAGGTTGGAAGCATCGGTGGTGAGAGTTAATTGAGGGTCTGGAGCCTGAAAGGGCAAGCCTTGGAGGAGATTGATCTGATTTTTCCACCAGGCTAGAGACTGATGGAGTGAGTCGGTTACGTGGACAATGGTCGACAGGGGCTAAATGCTTTGAGTCCATTGAGACCTTAGAATCCACTGCATGACTGTCATGGCCAAATGGGCCATTGGTGTGACCTGAACTGAGGATGCCATGTGTCCCAGGAGGATGAGAAAGTGGCGTGCAGTCGCGGAGTGTTGAGACTGCAGCTGGTGTGCAAGAGACACAAGGGTGAGAGCTCGCTGTCGAGACAGAAAAGCCTTTGCCTGCAAGGTGTCCAAGTCTGCCCCAATGAACGACAAGGTTTGAGATGAGACTAAGTAGGATTTGTCATAGTTGACGAGAAATCCTAATGAAATTAGAGTGTGTAAGGTTAGATTGAGGGCCGACAGAGCAGCTTGCTGAGTGGGAGCCCTGATTAACCAATCGTCTAGATAGGGGTAGACGTGAACACCTTGAGTCCTGAGAAAAGCTGCAACTACTACGAGGCATTTTGTGAAGACTCGTGGCGCAGACGCTAGGCCGAATGGAAGCACTTGGTACTGATAGTGCTTGGGGCCTTCTAGAAACCTCAGGTATTTGCGATGAGATGGAGTTATCGCAATATGAGTGTATGCGTCCTGGAGGTCCAGAGAGCAGAGCCAGTCTCCTCTTTGTAGAAGAGGAAGAAGCGAGCCTAAGGTTACCATCTTGAATTTCTCTCGCTGGAGGTACTTGTTGAGAGCTTGTAGGTCCAGAATAGACGAACGCCTCCTGATTTTTTGGGGATTAGAAAGTACCGGGAATAGAATCCTAGGCTGTGCTGAGAGTAGGGTACATGTTCTATTGCCTTGGACTGGAGAAGGAGGGAGGCCTCCTGATCCAGAAGGTTGGTGTGATCGGATGTTCTCCACATCGGTAGAGGTGGGGAGTCTGGTGGCATGGAGAGAAAGTTCAGATGGTAACCTTGAGCAATTATCGCCAGTACCCATTGGTCTGAGGTGATTGAGTGCCATAGGTTGTTGAAGTGGCACAGACGACCTCCCACTGGTACGTGAGGCAATGGAAGCTGGCTGCTGCTGCTCTCTAGGTAGAAGTCAAAAACCTGAAGCAGGACCTGGTTGAGGAGCTGCTTGCAGTTTTTGTTTCTGTGTCTGACGAGACTGGGCTTTTTGAAAAGGTCTCGTAGAACGGGATCTGGTTGGTGGTGGGTAGGACTTCTTCGGGCGGAAGAATGACTTCTTAGAGTCCTTTCGGAAGGGCTGTTTTGAAGAGTAGTCAGAAGGCATCAGAGAGAGCTGTCTTAGGGTCTCATGATGGTCCTTAAGTTCCGCCACCGTCCATTGAATCTGTTCGCCAAACAGATTATCTCCTACACAGGGTAGGTCGGATAACCTGTCTTGTACCTCAGGGCGAAGTTCAGAAGACTTGAGCCTGGCCCATCTCCTTGCTGAAATAGCGGCTGCAGGTACCCTAGTAGCAATGTCAAAGATACCGTAAGATGATCTGATCTCATGCTTGCCTGCCTCAAAACCCTTGTTTACTAGGGTTTGGAGCTGAACTTGAAATTGCCGAGGCAGGGAGTCTGTCAAATCTTGTATCTGCTTAAAAATGACCCTATTATATTAGGTCATATAGAACTGATAAGCGGCAATTCGGGAGATGAGCATTGATCCTTGGAAGACATGGCGACCAATGGCATCTAGAAACTTCTGTTCCTTGCCAGGGGGAAAAGAAGTGTGAGGCTTTGATCTCTTTGCTCTTTTCTGTGCAGATTCTACCACTACAGATTGGTGATCCAATTGAGGTTTCTGAAAACCCGGAGCTGACTGCACCAAATAGGTAGTGTCAGCTTTTCTGTGGACTGGAGCAATGGAGCCAGGATGTTCCCAGTTCTTCTTGAGGAGATCCAGAAGAACCTGGTGGATAGGGATGAAGGTTATTTCCTTGGGAGCATCCAGGAATTGTAGCAACTTCATCATCTGATGTCTATCATCCTGTTCAGTCTGTAATTGGAAGGGAACCAATTCAGACATTTCCTTCACAAAATTTATAAAGGAAAGGTCCTCTGGAGGAGAACGTTTTCTACTTTCAGTGGGTGAAGGTGGTGAAGGCAAATCATCGGTGTCTGGGGAGGAATCATCAGGCCAGGTATCTTAGGGATCAGCACCTGCCCCTCTAGGAACTAGAGGAGGACGGGGTGGTGGGATACCCGAGGGTCCTGGTCTAGGCTCCAAAGGAATCGAAGGAATAATTGGAGGCACTGATGAAGGCATCGAAGGCACTGGCGCAGGCATCGAGGGCATCGATGGATGGCTCAGTAGTGCTGACGGGCGTATCGGCATCAATGGTTGGACCGGTGGCGATGGACGTATCGGCATCGATGGCTGAGGTAGAACTCCCGATGGAGGGATGCGGAACGGTGTTTCTCCTCCCGATGACAGAGTAAGTGGGGAGGGCACCGGAGCCATCGGCGACCTGGGGTCCATCAGTGGAAAAGCAGCAATAAGCGCTTCCATCCTGGCGAGCAGCAGTGCCAACGCTGCTGGAATCGGGTCGGTGGTCGGTTCCACAATCGGTACCGGTGTTGGTGCCGGAGGAACCTGGAGTCGTTGCATCGCCTTTTCAATGGCCTCCTGAACCATCCGGTTCAGTTCTTCTCGGAGACCTGGAGCAAGCAGCCCCGGCTCCGGAACAGAAGACGGAGGCAGAGGCATAGCCGGAGGGACCACCGTTAAAGGCGGAGTCGCGGCTCCCAATACCCTGTCGGGTGAGGATTGCCTCAGTGACACGGTCCCTGAAAAGGTCGGTGCCTTTTCTGGACGGGGTTTCTTTGACGGCAGCTTGGACGATGGCGAGGTCGATGATTTCGCTCCCTCGATGGTCCGAGACTTTCGATGTCGATGGCGATGTTTGTCTCTGCGATCCCCTCGGTCCTGAGGGGGAGTAGAGGGTGTCAAAGGCTGAGATGTCGTCGATGCCGGACGATCACCGGCCGGTGGTCGATGCTGGTGCGAAGTTGATGGAGCCGGTTCTGACGACGTCGATGTAATGGACGGAGTTGGGGTTTGAGCATGGAAGAGAAGTTCCATCTTCTCCATTCTGGCCTTGCGACCTTTTGGTGTCATTAGGGCACATTTGGTGCAGGTCAAGACATCGTGCTCTCGTCCAAGACACATTACACAGACTTTATGGGGGTCTGTGATGGACATGGTGCAATTACAGTCCGGGCACTGACGGAACCCCGATGCCATGGCTATGGCAAAAATTGAGCCGCGGTACAGTCGACGGCCAGTAGGCCGCGAGGGCCAAACTCAACGGTAATCAACGGAGAACGGGTAAAAACTTACCAGAGTACCGCAGCTTGAAAAAGTTAAAGGAGGGACCCCTGTGGGGCAAATTAACTTTTAGTAATTCCGTGAGGAAAATTCCTGTCAGGAATCTCTGCAGAGCTCCTTAACCGCGTGGCTACTGCTGCGCAGAAAAAAGAAGACTGAAGGGGGACCCCTGCTGGCTACAGAGTTAGTGCCATGCTGGGCATGCCCAGTAGGGGCCAGTCAAAGTTCTGGAAACTTTGACAGAAGTTTTCCGTGATTGGGCTCCATCCTGTGATGTCACCCATATGTGAGGACTAACATCCTGCTGTCCTGTGAGAAAAACCTGAGCTCCCCACTTCTGAAAAAAAAACTCCTGTCCTACCTGCTGCCGAGGGCAAGCCCCAGCAAGCAACTCCCCCTACCGCTCTTCCTGTTTCTCTAGGTTTTTGGTTTTTTTTTTAACTTCCTTTTTTTTTTAAAATAAACTTTAACAACCATACCAAAAAAAAATAAATCAACTACTTCCCTGAAAAGTCCGGTAGAGGCAGCAGTAGAGGAGAGAAGGAAGAGGGGAAGGAGCTGGACCACCAGCTATCACCCCACCGGCCGATAGGAGGACAAAGATGGGGGTTCCCAACCCCTGCTTGTCCAAAACTTCTACGACCAAGGGGGATGGTCTCACCAGGACCTCACAACCCTCGGGAGGCTCCAAGAGAATACTAAATCCCTTTTTTTTTTTTTGCTTGGATGAGAACTGAGGTTTTTGCACCACCTCCATCTGCTGGAGACAGAGAAATACTAAAGAGCAGCAGGTGGCTCACCAGGTTAAGAGGGGGCGCTCTCAAACTTTTTCTCTGTCTCCATCTGCTGGAAGGGAGGCAAAACCCAGCAATCTGGACTGATCCAGGTACGTACAGGGAACTTACAGTGGCCAAACAGATGGATAAAGTGATGGTAAAAGTCTGAAAGATGCTTGGCTATATAGGGAGAGGACTGGTCAGCAGAAAAAGGGAGGTGATATTGACTCTGTACAGGTCCCTGGTGAGACTTCATTTGGAATACTGAGTACAGTTCTGGAGACCTCACCTTCAAAAGGATAGAAACAGGATGGAGTCATTCCAGAGGGGGCTACTAAAATAGTCAGTGGTCTTCGTTCTAAAGTATATGAGGATAGATTTTAAGATCTAAACAGGTTTACCTTAGAGCAGTGGTTCTCAATCTTTTTTTGGCCGGGACACACCTGACAGATGGTTCTCACATGCATGACACACTGAACATGTGACCGTCATGAGGCTAGATGTAAACATGCACTCTGCATCAACAGGAATCCCCTCAATCCCCAGCAATGAGTGCAGAGCAGATCTAGGGCATTACCCTGTACAACTCGCCATACAAAAAAGATATTCTGGTTCTGGTGACATCTCAGTAAAAGCAAAACAAACTCCCTCTACTACCAGGCACAATAGCCTTCCTTATAAAAGAAAGTAATTTACCACTAATGCATATCCTATTGAGAAAACACATCAAATAAGATTGATCCAAATGCCTACATGCTAGTAAAATACCTCACCTCGGTCACACACCCTTCACCAAGTACAGAAAAACCACAAATTATAAATATGGAGACAGAAACTGGAATGGAAAACCAAAAAAGCCACTCTGCATACAGTGCGAACCTGGAGAAATGGAAAGAGAAATATAGCACCTAACAGACTCTCAGGATTTGCAATAATGCACACAAACTAACCCACACAAAGTTACACCTGCATTATGGAACACACGCAAACAGTAACAACCCTATCTATGAAAAGGCAACACTACAACTATCAAACCAGGCCCTAAACACTAATATATTTCCTATTGGGAAAACAGAATAAGCCAAGCTGCTATAGAGCCCCACACAGAAATAATTGTAAAGCTATACTAAAAATGTTACAAAACAGCTGCTGAACAGAATAATATCCAACAATTAGAAACTCATAAGAATTATTAAAACATGTTCAAATATCAATAAAATATTTCAAAACAGCAGACATTGCATAATACCCAATAATTAAAATGGCAGTCAATCAAGAAAAGAAAATTATTTCTTACCTGCTAATTTTCGTTCCTGTAGTACCATGGATCAGTCCAGACCGTGGGTTATGTCCACCGTCGTCCAAATACGGATGTACAAGAATGCCCTCTCTCCTGAGGGCTGCCGCTAGCACCACCATTATCTTGGTGAAGGTGCGAGGGGCAGTTGCCAGACCGAAGGGAAGTGCTGTGAACTGGAAGTGCTGACCCAGGATCTTGAAGCGAAGAAATCGACGGTGAGCTGGAAGGATGGGAATGTGCAGATAGGCTTCCGTCAAATCCAGGGAGGCAAGGAACTCCCCCGTGTGCACTGCCGCAATCACCGAGCGTAGCGTCTCCATGCGGAACCTGCTGACCCGCAGGGATTTGTTGACCTCCTTCAGATCTAGGATCGGCCGGAAGGAACCGCCCTTTTTGGGCACCACGAAGTAGATGGAATAGTGGCCCGAGCCCACCTTGCCGAAAGGGACGGGAGAGATGGCTGCTATAGCCAGCAACCTGTCCAGGGTTTGCTGTACGGCCTCCCACTTGAGCTCCGAGCCGCAGGGAGAAAAGAGAAATCTGTCTCTCGGGGGGCGGGCAAATTCCAAAGCGTAGCCGTTTCTTACCGTGTCCAGGACCCACTGATCCGCAGAAATTCGCACCCACTCCTCGTAAAATTCCGCAAGCCGACCCCCAATTCTGGGAGTAGAGGAGTGGGCGACCCTGGCATCATTGCGTAGCCTTCGGAGTGGGGTTTCCCTGCCCCACTCCGTCCCGTGTGGGCCTGCGTCCCTGAAAGGACCGTGACCAGGACTGGGATCTGGAGGGGGCTTGCCGAGGCCCCGGCTGTCTGTAAGACCTGTAGCGCCGCTGTGCTCTGGCTCTGGTTTTGGAGGAAGCAAAAGACCGGGAAGATCGCTGCCTGTCCTCGGGCAGTCTGTGGACTGCATTTTCTCCGAGGGACTTGATAATTTGATCCAAATCTTCTCCAAAAAGAAACTTGCCCCGGAAGGGCAGAAAGCCCAGGCTTGACTTGGAGGAGGCATCCGCCGCCCAATTGCGCAGCCACAGTAGTCGCCGAGCCGCTACCACCGAGACCATGGACCGTGCCAGCACCCGGAAGAGATCATACAGAGCATCCGCCCCGTAGGCTATGGCCGATTCCAGGCCTGGGCAGTCTCATCGGGCGGTAAATCTTGCGAGGTGAGGAGTTGCTGTACCCATCGAAGGCTGGCCCTTTGAGCGAGCGAACTACACATGACGGCCCGCATCCCCAGAGCGGAGACCTCAAAGACCCTTTTTAGAAAAACTTCCAGCTTGCGGTCCTGGGTATCCCTCAGGGCCGTCGCGCCCGTGACAGGAATCGTCGTCCTCTTGGTGACCGCCGAGTCCACCTTGGGGACCCTGATGAGGTCTAGGAAGTCCTCCGGCAGGGGATACAACTTTTCCATAGCGCGAGTGACCTTCAGGGATGCTTCAGGCGCGTCCCACTCTCTGGTGAGGAGCTGAAGAAAAGAATCATGAGTGGGAAAAGCCCGCGCTCTAGGCCGGAGGGCAGCGAGGACTGGATCCCCCTTCTTAGATGACGTGGAGACAGCGGGAGCGACTGGCGCTGGTGGATCCGGTGGTGGATCAAGGTCCAACTCCAAGAGAATCTGGGGAATGAGATCATCCAGCTCCTCCCATTGGAAAATCCTTAGTGCACGGGGATCGTCCCCCTCAGACTGCGCGTCCGGGTGCGCGGGGTCCGGTGGATCCAGGGGGCCCTCTCCCAGGGACGTCGGTATCCCTGCCCCCCCCCCCCCCGCGGTAGCACTTGTCCGTATTGGCAGACCCGTTGCCCCCGAGCCCGACCCTAGGCGGGCAGGGGGGGATCCAGGCGGAGGGGCGGCAATCCTGGGGGTCTTGGAGGGGGGGGGGAACTGAGGGGAGCCCCCCGGGGGCCTCCAGGCCCTGTAAATAGGCACTGTGCATGAGTAAAATAAATTCCGGCGAAAAACGTGGCAAGCCGGGGGGGGGGGGGGTCCTGGGGCAGGAACATCTGAAGCCCCCTGGTCGGAAAAGTCCCCCACCGGGGATAGATTTGGGGGGGAAACCTCCTGAAAGGCCTCTGGAACCCATTCTGGGAACGTGGGCGCATCGCGCTGAAGATCCAACATGGCCGCCGTTCCCGCCAATGGCAGCCATGTGGCCGGCCCGCGCCGCCCTGGCCGCGGAGGGGGAAGCCCGGCAGGAGCGCTGCCTGGCTGTGAGGTGCCCTCCCCGCCGGGAAGGCACCTGGAGCAAATCCCCTCCCTTGAGATTCGCGACCCCGGCTCGCCGCAGGCCACACAACGGGACGGCCGCGGCATGGCAGCAGCCGGGGTCGAGCGACTGAGGCCTCGGGGGGGGGGGGGGGCCCAACGGATGGAGAGGTGCCGCGGGGGGGCCCAAAGGCCAACACAACCCGCCCAAAATCCCTGCTTTCCGCGAACGAGGCTCCCTGCGGCAGCGGGCCCGAGAATAAAATAATCAGCCCGGGAGCGCGGGACAGCAGTGGTCTCACGGAGAGGCCGGCCCCAGCGGCTTCCGCGGGGCACCTGCGACGAAGGAACGCTGAAAAAACGTAAAAAGCTGGAAGGAAAGAAAAGAAGCAAAGAGAACAAAACCCCTCACTTACCCCTCCAGGAAAGGAGCACGGACGCAAGAGGAAGGCAGGACAGACTGAAGAGAGCCACGCCTCCCCAAAAACTGAAGGGCCTGGTTTTTTTTTGTAAACCAAAAACTTGATCCAAATTAAAGTGGCAGGAGAGGAAAGAAGGTAAAGAACTGAAAAGCCCCTGCCACCCTGGGGAAGCCGCTGGTTCCCCAACTCTCATCTGCTGGAGTCAGAAAGATACTGGGCTCCAGCAGAGGGAGCACTGGTTATTATGGTAACGCCCCCTCGAAGTCTGTTCTGACTCCATCTGCTGGACGGGGGACATAACCCAGCGTCTGGACTGATCCTGGTACGTACAGGGAACATGGGATCTTCTTAGTGTTTGGGTAATTGCCAGGTTCTTGTGGCCTGGTTTGGTCTCTGTTGGAAACAGGATGCTGGGCTTGATGGACCCTTGGTCTGACCCAGCATGGCAGGTTCTTATATAATGGGTCTCCCTGGTGATGCCTGTCCTGGAAAAGAGAACAGGACAGTTTTCCCTGTCACCAATACCCTACAAGGGCAAAAGAAGGAATTAGGGCTGAGATGTAGTTGGGGAGGAAAGAGAGAAGGTGTTGCTAGGTGGGGCAGGAGCGGTGTTTCTCTGTTAAATAAGGAGAGAGAGGGTGCTGGGTGGTGCTTGTTACATGAGAAGCGGGGATAGTGCTGGATGGCAGGGGGTTGTTTCTACCGCATATTTCATGAGGGCTGAGAAAAAGGCACAGCTTGAAAGTAACATGGGAGTCAACTCTTGAGGAAGGAATGCGAGAGAAGGAGAAGGAGCCTGAACTCTGCACTGAATGGAGGCCAGAGAGAAATGGGGCAGGGATGCTTCCTTCCCAGCTACCTCAGTCAAGTGGTACTGCTCCAGCAAGTCCCGGGCGTACGTCACAGAGCTGCTGTCCATCTGCTTGATACTCTGCGCCAGGCTGCGGTTCTTTTCCAGGAGGCTTGCACAGTGCTGCTCCAGTTCTTCAATGGCCAATTGTTTGGATTTTATCAGGATCTGACAGATATAAATATATTACTACTGAAAGTACTTCAGGGATGAGTCTGCAATATTAGAAACTGCCTGAGGCATTCCTACACCCTCAGCCCTGCCTCAACACCCATCTGCTGCATCCCTGCTCCCACAGCCCTCACCTGCTGCATCCCTGCACCCACAGCCCTCACCTGCTGCATCCCTGCACCCTCAGCCCTCACCTGCTGCATCCCTGCACCCACAGCTCTCACTCACCACCCGCCTGCTGCATCCCTGCACCCACAGCTCTCACTCAGCACCCGCCTGCTGCATCCCTCCTCCCGCAGCCCTCACCTGCTGCATCCCTGCACCCTCAGCCCTCACCTGCTGCATCCTTGCACCCTCAGCCCTCACCTACTGCATCCCTGCACCCTCAGCCTCCCTCAGCCCTCACCTGCTGCATCCCTGCACCCTCAGCCCTCACCTGCTGCATCCCTGCACCCTCAGCCTCCCTCAGCCCTCACCTGCTGCATCCCTGCACCCTCAGCCTCCCTCAGCCCTCACCTGCTGCATCCCTGCACCCTCAGCCCTCACCTGCTGCATCCCTGCACCCACAGCCCTCACCTGTTGCATCCCTGCACCCTCAGCCCTCATCTGCTGCATCCCTGCACCCACAGCTCTCACTCAGCACCCGCCTGCTGCATCCGTCCTCCCGCAGCCCTCACCTGCTGCATCCCTGCACCCTCAGTCCTCACCTGCTGCATCCCTGCACCCTCAGCCCTCACCTGCTGCATCCTTGCACCCTCAGCCCTCACCTGCTGCATCCCTGCACCCTCAGCCTCCCTCAGCCCTCACCTGCTGCATCCCTGCACCCTCAGCCCTCACCTGCTGCATCCTTGCACCCACAGCCCTCACCTGCTGCATCCCTGCACCCACAGCCTCCCTCAGCCCTCACCTGCTGCATCCCTGCACCCTCAGCCTCCCTCAGCCCTCACCTGCTGCATCCCTGCACCCATAGACTCCCTCAGCCCTCACCTGCTGCATCCCTGCACCCACAGCCCTCACCTGCTGCATCCCTGCACCCTCAGCCCTCACCTGCTGCATCCCTGCACCCACAGCTCTCACTCAGCACCCGCCTGCTGCATCCCTGCACCCACAGCTCTCACTCAGCACCCGCCTGCTGCATCCCTCCTCCCGCAGCCCTCACCTGCTGCATCCCTGCACCCTCAGCCCTCACCTGCTGCATCCCTGCACCCTCAGCCCTCACCTGCTGCATCCTTGCACCCTCAGCCCTCACCTGCTGCATCCCTGCACCCTCAGCCCTCACCTGCTGCATCCTTGCACCCTCAGCCCTCACCTACTGCATCCCTGCACCCTCAGCCTCCCTCAGCCCTCACCTGCTGCATCCCTGCACCCTCAGCCCTCACCTGCTGCATCCTTGCACCCACAGCCCTCACCTGCTGCATCCCTGCACCCACAGCCTCCCTCAGCCCTCACCTGCTGCATCCCTGCACCCTCAGCCTCCCTCAGCCCTCACCTGCTGCATCCCTGCACCCTCAGCCTCCCTCAGCCCTCACCTGCTGCATCCCTGCACCCTCAGCCCTCACCTGCTGCATCCTTGCACCCACAGCCCTCACCTGCTGCATCCCTGCACCCACAGCCTCCCTCAGCCCTCACCTGCTGCATCCCTGCACCCTCAGCCTCCCTCAGCCCTCACCTGCTGCATCCCTGCACCCATAGACTCCCTCAGCCCTCACCTGCTGCATCCTTGCACCCTCAGCCCTCACCTGCTGCATCCCTGCACCCACAGCTCTCACTCACCACCTGCCTGCTGCATCCCTGCACCCACAGCTCTCACTCAGCACCCGCCTGCTGCATCCCTCCTCCCGCAGCCCTCACCTGCTGCATCCCTGCACCCTCAGCCCTCACCTGCTGCATCCCTGCACCCTCAGTCCTCACCTGCTGCATCCCTGCACCCTCAGCCCTCACCTGCTGCATCCTTGCACCCTCAGCCCTCACCTACTGCATCCCTGCACCCTCAGCCTCCCTCAGCCCTCACCTGCTGCATCCCTGCACCCTCAGCCCTCACCTGCTGCATCCTTGCACCCACAGCCCTCACCTGCTGCATCCCTGCACCCACAGCCTTCCTCAGCCCTCACCTGCTGCATCCCTGCACCCTCAGCCTCCCTCAGCCCTCACCTGCTGCATCCCTGCACCCTCAGCCCTCACCTGCTGCATCCTTGCACCCACAGCCCTCACCTGCTGCATCCCTGCACCCACAGCCTCCCTCAGCCCTCACCTGCTGCATCCCTGCACCCTCAGCCTCCCTCAGCCCTCACCTGCTGCATCCCTGCACCCATAGACTCCCTCAGCCCTCACCTGCTGCATCCTTGCACCCTCAGCCCTCACCTGCTGCATCCCTGCACCCACAGCTCTCACTCACCACCCGCCTGCTGCATCCCTGCACCCACAGCTCTCACTCAGCACCCGCCTGCTGCATCCCTCCTCCCGCAGCCCTCACCTGCTGCATCCCTGCACCCTCAGTCCTCACCTGCTGCATCCCTGCACCCTCAGCCCTCACCTGCTGCATCCCTGCACCCTCAGCCTCCCTCAGCCCTCACCTGCTGCATCCTTGCACCCTCAGCCCTCACCGACTGCATCCCTGCACCCTCAGCCTCCCTCAGCCCTCACCTGCTGCATCCCTGCACCCTCAGCCCTCACCTGCTGCATCCCTGCACCCACAGCCCTCACCTGCTGCATCCCTGCACCCTCAGCCCTCCCTCAGCTCTCCCCTGCTGCATCCCTGCACCCTCAGCCCTCACCTACTGCATCCCTGCACCTCAACCCTCACCTGCTGCATCCTTGCACCCACAGCCCTCCCTCAGCTCTCCCCTGCTGCATCCCTGCACCCACAGCCCTCACCTACTGCATCCCTGCACCCTCAGCCTCCCACAGCTCTCCCCTGCTGCATCCCTGCACCCTCAGCCCTCACCTGCTGCATCCCTGCACCCTCAGCCTCCCACAGCTCTCACCTGCTGCATCCCTGCACCTCAACCCTCACCTGCTGCATCCTTGCACCCACAGCCCTCACCTGCTGCATCCTTGCACCCACAGCCCTCCCCTGCTGCATCCCTGCACCCTCAGACCTCACCTGCTGCATCCTTGCACCCATAGCCCTCCCTCAGCTCTCCCCTGCTGCATCCCTGCACCCTCAGCCCTCACCTGCTGCATCCCTGCACCCACAGCCCTCACCTACTGCTTCCTGCACCCACAGCCCTCACCTACTGCATCCCTGCACCCTCAGCCTCCCACAGCTCTCCCCTGCTGCATCCCTGCACCCTCAGCCCTCACCTGCTGCATCCCTGCACCCTCAGCCTCCCACAGCTCTCACCTGCTGCATCCCTGCACCTCAACCCTCACCTGCTGCATCCTTGCACCCACAGCCCTCACCTGCTGCATCCCTGCACCCACAGCCCTCACCTGCTGCATCCCTGTGCACCCACAGCCTCTCTCAGCCCTCAGCTGCTGCATCCCTGCACCCACAGCCTCTCTCAGCTCTCACCTGCTGCATCCCTGCACCCTCAGCCCTCACCTGCTGCATCCCTGCACCCACAGCCTCCCTCAGCCCTCACCTGCTCCATCCCTGCACCCACAGCCCTCACCTGCTGCATCCCTGTGCACCCACAGCCTCTCTCAGCCCTCAGCTGCTGCATCCCTGCACCCACAGCCTCTCTCAGCTCTCACCTGCTGCATCCCTGCACCCTCAGCCCTCACCTGCTGCATCCCTGCACCCTCAGCCCTCACCTGCTGCATCCCTGCACCCATAGCCCCCCCTCAGCATCCCTGCACCCACAGCCCTCACCTGCTGCATCCCTGCACCCACAGCCTCCCTCATCACCCACCTGCTGTATCCCTCCACCCAGAGCATGGTCTCAGCACCCACCTACCTCCCTCAGCACTTGCTTGTTGCAATCCTGCACCCACAGAACCCATTCACCTATATACAGCAAGACTTTTTCTATCCACCTCTTTTCCTCCATTACCCAGAGAACTATTTCTCATAAGCTGCAATTACAGGGTTAATATGTAAAGCATAGGGGAGGTGTTCTGGGAAGGAGGGGATGGATGGAGATTTTGTTCAAATGTAAACAGTTTGAAGACTGCTTCTAAGGTGCAAAGGAGACGAGAGGCTTTGTATAATCAGAAATACCTGCAGGAACTTTATGTTCTTCGCTTGATTCCTCCTTCTGGCCTTCTGGTTAGTGAGATCCTGCACCAAGGACCTAGTAAGGGGTGGTCTAGGGTAGGAAGGACCTACAAGGACAAGAAAGGAAAGCAAGAGGAGAACTGAATTCCAATACAGAAAATGGGTGGCAACTATTAGCTTCTCCAGCATAATGCAGAGACATATATAGCACAGATACGGCTGAAAACAAGGCTTTCAACTCTGTAGGAAGGGAAATGATGTAAGACTGCAGGGCACACGAATGCTGGCTGAAAGGGCCCCTTCATGGGATGGCATAGAAGTGCTGGTTGTGCGATGGGGTAAGAATGTTGACTGCAAGAGTCCCCATGTGGGATAGGGTAAGAGAATTGGCAGAAAGAGTCCCTGTGTAGGGCGGGAGCATTAACTATGGGTGGGGTAAGAACTTTGGCTGAAAGAGACCCCATGTGGGATGAGGTAAAAGTGTTGGTTGCAAGAGTCCCTGTGTGGGTAGGATAAAAGAATTGTCTGTGAGGGTGTCCATTACAGAATGGGGTAGGAGCACTGGCTGCGAAAATCCCCATATGGGATGAGTAAGTGCACTGGCTGCAAGAGTTCCGGTGTAGGGTGGGATAAGAGCATTGACTACTCTTACGTTTGCTGGTCGCAGGAGCCACACACGACCAGCAGCACTCACCCCTTCACTACAGGGAGAAGTCCAGCGAGCTCGTTGCATCAAGACGCTGCCATTGCCTCATTTTCCCCCCCTGCCCCCCATGTGCTGCTGCTAGATGTGCAAGCGTGCGCCATGCCACCTCTTAAGGGGCCTGCGGCGGGAACTGGGGTTCCGGCAATTCCCAATGACATCACGCAGCTGGGTATTTAAGGCCTAGCAAAGCACCTAGCATCGCCTCAGCAAAGGGTCATCTACACTGAAAAGTGTAGTGGATGTTGCTCCTCCTATTCCTGAGTTCCAGCCTTGCCTCATCTCTCCAATCCAGCCTTGCCTTGTATCTTCCACTCTTCTTGGTCTGACTTTTGGATTTGACCCTTGCCTGGACTTTGACCATTCTTGCCTGCTGCCTGCCTCTGACCCTTGCCTGGACATTGACTTTTCTTGCTTTCCGCCTGCCTGTGACTTTTGCCCGGACACACTGACTATTCTTGTTTGCTATTATCTTCTGCCAAGGCCTTTCCAGCAGAATCTAAGATGAGTAGGCTGGCCAAGATGTTCCTAGCACATTGGATGCCGTGATCTCGCTGCCAGGTCACATTGATCGTCACCTCCATAAAAGGGCTCATAAGAGTAAAGCTAACCAGTACCCGGTAGTACTAGCACACCATTTCCAGTCGCCCCTGACCCCAGTACCAGAAGAACCCATGCAACTGGGCCAAGCTGAACTCTCCCCAGAGGAGAAGCTCTGAAGAAGGCAGCTGGGCCTGTACCTATACTGCACTGATTGTGGACACTTGGCATCACAGTACCTTGAGAAATCAGGAAACTCCCATTCCTAGGGTTGATCGGGGAGGCAACCCTAGGCTGGAACCTCTCTCTCCTCCCCAAAGCTACTGGTTCCCATCTCCATTTCCACTGCGCGTTGTCAGCTGGATACAGAGGCCTTCTTGGATTCCGGAGTGGCATGGAATTTCATTGACCAAGCCCTGGTTTGTAAACATCAGATTCCTACTACCATCCTAGAACACCCATACAAACATATAAAAAATACAAGTGATGGCAGAAAAGGACCAAATGGTCATAAGAACATGCCATACTGGGTCAAACCAAGGGTCCATCAAGCCCAGCATCCTGTTTCCAACAGTGGTCAATCCAGGCCATAAGAACCTGGCAAGTATCCAAAAACTAAGTCTATTCCATGTTACCGTTGCTAGTAATAGCAGTGGCTATTTCTAAGTCAACTTAATTAATAGCAGGTAATGGACTTCTCCTCCAAGAACTTATACAATCCTTTTTTGAACCCAGCTACACTAACTGCACTAACCACATCCTCTGGCAACAAATTCCAGAGCTTTATTGTGCGTTGAGTGAAAAAGAATTTTCTCCGATTAGTCTTAAATGTGCTACTTGCTAACTTCATGGAATGCCCCCTAGTCCTTCTATTATTCGAAAGTGTAAATAACCGAGTCACATCTACTCATTCAAGACCTCTCATGATCTTAACGACCTCTATCATATCACCCCTCAGCCGTCTCTTCTCCAAGCTGAACAGCCCTAACCTCTTCAGCCTTTCCTCATAGGGGAGCTGTTCCATCCCCTTTATCATTTTGGTTGCCCTTCTCTGTACCTTCTCCATCGCAACTATATCTTTTTTAAGATGCGGCGACCAGAATTGTACACAGTATTCAAGATGCGGTCTCACCATGGACCGATACAGAGGCATTATGACATTTTCCGTTCTATTAACCATTCCCTTTCTAATAATTCTTAACATTCTATTTGCTTTTTTGACTGCTGCAGCACACTGAGCCGACGATTTTAAAGTATTATCCACTATGATGCCTAGATCTTTTTCCTGGGTGGAAGCTCCTAATATGGAACCTAACATTGTGTAACTACAGCAAGGGTTATTTTTCCCTATATGCAACACCTTGCACTTGTCCACATTAAATTTCATCTGCCATTTGGATGCCCAATCTTCCAGTCTTGCAAGGTCCTCCTGTAATGTATCACAGTCTGCTTGTGATTTAATTACTCTGAATAATTTTGTATCATCCGCAAATTTGATAACCTCACTCGTCGTATTCCTTTCCAGATCATTTATATATATATATTGAAAAGCACCGGTCCAAGTACAGATCCCTGAGGCACTCCACTGTTTACCCTTTTCCACTGAGAAAATTGACCATTTAATCCTACTCTCTGTTTCTTGTCTTTTAACCAGTTTGTAATCCACGAAAGCACATTGCCTCCTATCCCATGACTTTTTAGTTTTCGTAGAAGCCTCTCATGAGGGACTTTGTCAAACGCCTTCTGAAAATCCAAATACACTACATCTACCAGTTCACCTTTATCCACATGTTTATTAACCCCTTCAAAAAAATGAAGATTTGTTAGGCAAGACTTCCCTTGGGTAAATCCATGTTGACTGTGTCCCATTAAATCATGTCTTTCTATATGCTCTACGATTTTGATCTTTGATCTTGAGAATAGTTTCCACTATTTTTCCCGGCACTGAAGTCAGGCTCACTGGTCTATAACTCACTGGTCTATAACATGCCATACAGGGTCAGACCAAGGGTCCATCAAGCCCAGCATCCTGTTTCCTAGACCATAAAATTAAATGTCCTTGCTGGTTGCTGTCCGAATCTAATTCCCATTTTCCTCTTTTCCCCCTGCCCTTGAAGCAGAGAGCAATGATAGAGTTACATCAACAGCATGAAGGCTTATTGGTTAAGGGTAGTAACTGCCACACCAGCAAGTTACCCCTATGTACTCTTTTCTTCATTTCCAGCCTCAAGCCTTTAGGGATTCACAGTGTTAATCCCATGCCCCTTTGAAATCTTTCACTGTTTTTGTCTTCATCACCTCCTCTGGAAGGACATTCCAGGCATCCACCACCCTCTCCGTGAAAAAATATTTCCTAATATTGAATCTGAGTCGCCCTCCCTGGAGTTTCCTTACATGACCCCTAGTTCTACAGATTTTTTTTCCAATGGAAAAGGTTTGTCGATTGTGTATTATTAAAATCTTTCAGGTATCTGAAGGTCTGTATCATATCTCCCCTGCACCTCCTTTCCTCAAGGGTATACATATTTAGGTCCTTCAACCTCTCCTCATAAGTCATTTGATGGAGAACCCCCACCGTTTTGCTCATCCTTCTCTGGACAGCTTCCATCCTGTCTCTATCCCTTTTGAGATATGGTCTCCAGAGCTCAACACAGTACTCCAGGTGAGACCTCACCAAGGACCTGTACAAGGGGATTATCACCTTCTTTTTTTCTTACTGGTTATTCCACTCTCTATGCAGCCCAGCATTCTTCTGACTTTAGCTATCGCCTTGTCACACTGCTTTGCCATCTTCAGATCGCTAGACTCTATCACCCTCTCTTGCTCCGTGCATAACAGTCCTTCACCCCGCCTCACATACAGCTCTTTTGGATTACTGTATCCCAGATGCATGTCTCTGCACTTCTTGGCACTGAATCCTAGCTGCAAATCTTTGACCACTATTCAAGTTTTCTTAAATCATGTCTCAGTCTCTCTATCCTTCCGGCGTGTCCACTCTGTTGCAGGTCTTAGTATCATCCACAAATAGACAAATTTTACCTTCTATCCTTTCTGCAGTGACGTTCACAAAGATACTGAACAGAACTGGTCCCAACACCAATTCTTGTGGCACTCCGCTTAACACTGTTCTCTCTTCAAAGAAGGTTCCATTTACCATTATACGCTAGTTTCTATCCGACAACCAATTTGATTTCCACGCCACCACCTTGGCACTCACTCCCAAGCTTCTCATTTTCTTCACAAGTCTCCTATATGGGACCGTATCAAAAGCTTTGCTGAAATCCAAGTAGATCACATCGAGCACTCTTCCTCGATCCAATTCTTTAGTCACCCAATCAAAAAAATCAATCAGATTTGTCTGACAGGACCTTCCCCTGGTGAATTCATGATGCCTCGGGTCCAGCAATCCTCCTGACTATAGATAGTTCACTATCCTTTCCTTCAGCAGAGTTTACATTAGTTTTCCTACCACCAAAGTGAGGCTAATCGGCCTGGAGTTTCCAGCTTTCTCTCTGCTACTGCTTTTGTGAAGTGGGGCCACCACCGCTCTTCTCCACTCACTTGGCACCATTCCCGTTTCCAGGGATCTATTGGACAGGTTATGCAGTGGACCCAGAGGCACATCTCTGAGGTCCTTCAGTATCCTGGGATGAAACTCAACCGGCCCCATGGCCTTGCCCACTTTCAGTTTTCCTAGCGCTTCCCATACATTCTCTTCTGTAAAATGAGTTTTGTCTACTCCATCTCTATCTGTGGTCTTGTCATCCAGCAATGGTCCTTCTCCAGGGTCTTCTTTCATGAACTCTGAACTGAAGTATTTGTTTAATATTTCTGCCATTTCTTCATCTCTTTCCACACAGTGCTCCTTGTCACCTTTCCATTTCACTATACCACTTCATGCCTCCCTTTCTCTGATATATCTGAAAAATGTTTTGTCTCTTCTCTTTACCTCTTTAGCAATTCTTTCTTCTGCTTGACTTCCTGGAACTGTGTCTGGAAGATTTCCTGGCAGAGGAAGGGGCGTCAGAGGTGCTAGCAGAGAACTGCTGAAAGGTGTCATGGTGGTCCTTCAACTGGGCCACTGCATCCCAGACCTTATCCACAAAAAGGTTGTCACCTGTGCAGGGGCCGCGGGAGGCCAGAGGGTCCCGATAAAGGCTCAGGGAATCGTTTGAGTAGTCTATTTTGGATAATATTAGGGCTTGTAGGGCAATTCTAAAGTCGTTGAAATGCAGGATGGGTTTAAGTTTTTTGAGAGTGTGTAGTTTGTAGTAACAGTCTTTGATGGTGGAAGATATAAATTTCTGTAGGCTGAATTGTGGGACAAGTGTGACACCCAGTTCTCTTACGGTTTGTGAGAGGACAGGGAGAGAGAGAGGTGAATTGGCTGAAGGTGTAGGTGGAGATGAAAGCCTACAGGGCCTTCCCTGTAAGTTGAGTCAATCTTGCCACAGCAGCAAGGGTCTGCAGATCTTGCAAGGGTCTGCGTATGGGATGGGGAAAGAGTGTTGACTATGAAGGTCTCTGTGTGGAATGGGGTAAGTGTGTTGGCTGCCAGAATTCCTGTGCGGAGTCGGATAAGAGCATTGCTTGAGAAGGTCTCTGTGTGGGATGGAGTAAGAGCATGGGCTGCAAGAGTCCCTGGATGGGGTGGGATAAAGAGTGTTGACTACGAGGGTCCCTATATGGGATGGAGTAAGAGGGTCACTGCAGCAGCTGCTATAGATTTGCTATCTGGCATCGTCACATCTGAAGTGAAATTTCTGTGCACCTGATGGCTCCTCCTCTTTCTGGCTGCTGCTGAATATCTTCTTTTTACTTTTCCCAACTTCTGGTGTTGTGCTGGTAGAAGGCAGAAGTTTTCCAATTACTGGTAATACTGATTTCTGGGTCACAGGCTTTGTATCTTTTACTTTTGTTCTCTGCCATGGACTGTAATCCTGAATTGTGTAGAAAAGCACATTGATAAGGAAAGTGTACATTAATTGGTGTATAACATTGCTCAACAGAGTTTAATTTGCATCTCTTCCACCCTAAACTTTTATCTCCTCACTATATCTCCCATCTATTAATATCTTTATTTCTGCCTTGTCCTCAGCTCTCTCTCGCTTTCCCTTCCTCCCTCTGGATCAGTTCTGATATACCTAGAGACTAAGTCATGTCTCAGCGGCAGTGACATCACCAGCTTTCACAGCTGATCTGAACATCATCCTAAAGTTTGTTCTAAAATGCACTGCCATCTATGACCTTTGTCTCTGGTTCTTGTGCCATTGAAAATAATGGGGTCCACATTCAAGAGCCTTTCGGACAGATAACAGTTATCCTTCTAAATGGCATACCTGGATATATTCAGCCCTTATCCGGCTAAATTATAGCCAGAAAACTAGTTACCTGGCTAGAATTTAGCTGGATAATAAAGGGGGGGGGGAGGGGTTTTGAGGGTGTTCTGGGGAGGGGCTAAGATATTTATTTATATTTTATTTGTTTGTTTTTCTATACCGACATTCAATTCAGAATATCACATCGGTTTACACAGAACAGAATTGTCATCAAATACACTTTTGAGGACAGAATACAATAAAACAGTTAAAACATTAAATAGGAAATTAAAATATCAAATTAAAAAACAACATAGATTAAAAATTAGACCTATATAAACAGGAACCTATCGTTCTAAAACAATCTACGTACCTAAAGAAAAAAGGAAATTAAAGAATGGGGGGGAAAGCTTTAAAAAGGCTTTTTCTAAAGGAAGATGTAGAGGGGTCAGTTCTTAGAGAAGATGGTAGAGGGGTCAGTTCTTAGAGAAGATGGTAGAGAGTTCCATAAATTAGGACCTATTATAGAAGCAGCTTGGTTCCTAATGGATGTTTTGTGAATTTCTTTGTTGGAAGGAATTGACAGTAACCCCGTGTCTGTTGAACGGAGATTTCTAGTGGAAATACATTGATAAAGGGGTTTTTGTAACCAAGAGGACTAATCCTTATACAAAGCTTTATGAACAAGCATAATGATCTTGTACTGTGACCTGAATGAATGGGAAGCCAATGTAACTGATTAAGAATTGGTGTAATATGCTCAAATTTTCTACAATTTGTTAAGGATCTTGCGGCAGTGTTTTGTAGTAGCTGAAGGGGTTTAATGGTGGCCACCGGCAAGCCTATTAAAATGGAGTTGCAATAGTCTAATTTTGCGAAAAGTAAGGATTGTAGAACTGTTCTAAAGTCTGGGGGGTGAAGTAAAGATTTTAGTTTTCTCAGAATTTGAAGTTTAAAAATCTAATTAAAGAAGGGTTCTATAATGTGAATTTTAAAGTCCAACTCCTTATCTAAGGTGATCCCAAGGTCCCGAACTGACGTAGATATTTTATATTTAAGTAATACTGAGTTATCTATGGACGGTGTGTTATGCTCAGGCTTGTGAACCCTTGGGCTGACGGGAGGATGGTATACCATAGGAGGAAGATCCAGGTCCCGAAGGGGTCTGAAGGTGGATCCCGCGAGGAAATCCAAAACTATGTTGAGGTTCCACAGAGGCACTGGCCACTTCAGTGGCGGACGAATGTGCTTGACTCATTTCAGGAAGCGGGAAACATCTGGGTGCGTGGCGATGGTCTTGCCATCCCTCCGGGGACCGTAGCAAGACAGCGCAGCCACTTGGACCTTGATGGAGCTGAGGGAGAGACCCTTCTGAAGCCCATCCTTCAGGAAATCCAAAACAATAGGGATTGTGGCCGCATGTGGATTGGTGCCGTGAGTGTCGCACCAGGCTTCAAATACTCTCCAGATCCTGACGTAGGTGAGGGATGTGGAAAACTTGCGAGCTCGGAGGAGTGTATCTATCACCGGCTCCGAGTAACCTCTTTTCTTCAGCCTAGAGAGAATTGAGCCGAATCCTCGTGGAGGATGGGACCCTGACGTAGCAGGTCCCTGAGAGGAGGCAGGGGAAGGGGCTCCCCTGCCAGTAATCTTCTCATGTCCGCGTACCAGGGTATTCTTGGCCAGTCTGGTGCCACTAGAAGAACTAGGCCCTTGTGATTCTGAATCTTGTGGATAAGGGTGCCCAGCAGGGGCCACGGAGGAAAGGCGTATAGCAGGGCCCCTGGAGGCCATGGCTGAACCAGGGCATCGATCCCGTGAGAGAACGGATCTCGCTTGCGGCTGAAGTATCTGGGTACTTGAGCATTGGACCTGTCCGCTAGTAGGTCCATGTCTGGAGTCCCCCACTGATCCACAATCATCTGGAAGGCTGTGGGGGACAGCTGCCATTCTCCCGGATTTAGGCTTTCCCTGCTGAGGAAGTCTGCCGCGGTGTTGTCCCTTCCGGCAATGTGGACGGCGGAGATGTCCTGGAGATTCACCTCCGCCCAAGCCATCAGCGGGGCTATCTCTAGGGACACCGGTCGGCTTCTGGTTCTGCCCTGACGGTTGATGTATGCCACCGTGGTGGCGTTGTCGGACATCACTCTGACTGCCCTGTTCCGCAGTCTGTGAGCAAAGTGCAGGCAGGCTAACCGGACTGCCCGTGCTTCTAGACGGTTGATGTTCCACCCTGACTCTTCTCTGTTCCACCGCCCTTGGGCGGTGAGTTCTTCGCAGTGTGCTCTCCATCCGCTCAGGCTGGCATCTGTGGTGAGCAGAATCCACGGGGGGGAGGACATCTTCGACCCCCTGCTCGTGTGGTTGGACTGCAACCACCACCGTAGCTGGGTCCGCACTCTGGCTGGTAGAGGTAGATGCATGGAGTAATTCCGGAAATGGGGGCTCCATCGAGAGAGCAGGGAGCATTGTAGAGGTCTCATATGGGCCCTTGCCCAGGGTACCACTTCCAGGGTGGATGCCATGAGACCGAGAACCTGCAGATAATCCCAAGCTATGGGCCGACTGGCTCCCATCAAGGACCGTAAACGCGTCTGGAGTTTTAACCTTCTCTTGGTGGTGAGACTGACTTTGTCTGCCTGGGTGTCGAACTGGACTCCCAGGTATTCCAGTGATTGGGAAGGCTGTAGGCAACTCTTGTTTAGGTTGACTACCCATCCCAGGCTTTCCAGAAGAGCGATCACTCTGTCGGTTGTCCGATGGCTCTCCTCTCGTGATTTCGCCCTGATCAGCCAATCGTCTAGGTAGGGATGGACAAGGATTCCTTCCCGTCGGAGCGCCGCTGATACCACTACGATCACCTTGGTGAAGGTCCGCGGCGCCGTGGCTAACCCGAAGGGCAAAGCTCGGAATTGGAAGTGTCGTCCCAGAACCTTGAAGCGTAGGTAGCGCTGATGACCCTGATGGATCGGGATATGCAGGTAGGCTTCTGATAAGTCTAAGGCTGTGAGGAACTCCCCTGGCTGTACTGCGGTCTTGACTGAGCGCAGAGTTTCCATGCGAAACCTCGGGACCCTTAAGTATCGGTTGACTGACTTGAGGTCCAGTACGGGCCGGAAAGTGCCCTCTTTCTTGGGTACCATGAAATAAATGGAGTAGTGTCCAGAATCCATTTCCCACACTCCCTCTCCCACATTCTCTCCCCCACTACCATCTCCCCTTCCCCACACTCCTCCTCTCCCACATTCTCTCCCCCACTACCATTTACCTTTCCCCACACTCCCTCTCCCACATTCTCTCCCCACTACCATCTACCTTTCCCCACACTCCTCCCCTCCCACATTCTCTCCCCCACACTCCTCCTCTCCCACATTCTCTCCCCCACTACCATTTACCTTTCCCCACACTCCTCCTCTCCCACATTCTCTCCCCCACTACCATCTACCTTTCCCCACACTCCTCCTCTCCCACACTCTCCCCCACTACCATCTACCTTTCCCCACACTCCTCCTCTCCCATTCTCTCCCCCACTACCATCTACCTTTCCCCACACTCCTCCTCTCCACCATTCTCTCCCCCACTACCATCTACCTTTCCCCACACTCCTCCTCTCCACCATTCTCTCCCCCACTACCATCTACCTTTCCCCACACTCCTCCTCTCCACCATTCTCTCCCCCACTACCATCTACCTTTCCCCACACTCCTCCTCTCCCACATTCTCCTCCCACTACCATCTACCTTTCCCCACACTCCTCCTCTCCCACATTCTCTCCCCCACTACCATCTACCTTTCCCCACACTCCTCCTCTGCCACATTCTCTCCCCCACTACCATCTACCCTTCCCCACACTCCTCCTCTCCGGCATTCTCTCCCCCACTACCATCTACCCTTCCCCACACTCCTCCTCTCCCACATTCTCTCCCCCACTACCATTTACCTTTCCCCACACTCCCTCTCCCACATTCTCTCCCCCACTACCATCTACCCTTCCCCACACTCTGCCCGCTCCATCTTGCCGGCGCCATTTTGCAATACTTTTTGCAATTTCACAGTTGGGTGAACACAGTTCACCCAACTGTGAAATTCTCATCAACACTCTCAACCTCATGGGCTTTCATCAGCTAATAAACGAACCCACCCATAAAGCCGGACATACCCTCGATCTAATTTTTATTAATCAAGGTTTCTCCCTCATGGCTCCAGCAACCTGCTTGCCAATCCCATGGTCTGATCACAAATTAATCAACACATCGTTAGCCATTCACCTACCAAGCCCTATTACCGCAATGAAAACATCGGTTCAATTCAGAAAATTATGCAACCATGAAACCCTCATCACCCACCTTTCAGACGAACTAAAACACATCAACACATCAGACGCTGACGCTGCCCTCGCATCCTGGTCCACTATCACCAAAAAAGTAGCAGATCAGCAATGCCCTCTTATCTCCAAATCCATCAACTCTAATAAAGAAAAGAAAAAGCCTTGGTATACCCCAGAACTCAGACACCTAAAGCGGGAACTGAGAAACAAAGAACTCATTTGGCGAAAAACCCCCACTTCTGCAAACAATTCAGCCTTCAAAACCAGCATGCACCAATACAGAATATCCATCCTTCAGACAAAAAGAGATTTCTACTCACGAAAAATCCACCACTTCATCTATGACCCAAAAGCCCTTTTCTCCCTGGTCTCATCCCTCACCAAACCACCCCCAACCGTCATTCCGGAGGATAAAGCTGCAAACAAAGCTGATGAACTCGCAACCTTCTTCATGGAGAAAATATCCAACCTACTGAATCCTCTTCGGGATCACAAAAATCCTTCCTCCCAATCTATTCTCCCAGTATCAACTCCATCTCAGACCTCAAGTCTGGAAGACTTCGACCTTGCATCCTCGCTAGAGATTGAAAACATACTAAAAAAACTTAAACCTGCATCCCACCCACTTGATTCGATTCCTGCTAATCTTCTCATAGCCTGTGCCAAAGCTATTGCTAAACCAATTGCTCAAATCATCAATGCCTCTCTAATACAGGGCTTAGTACCAACCCCTCTCAAACTCGCTATTCTGAAACCTCTTCTAAAAAAGCCAAATCTCTCTCCGGAAAATCCAGCCAACTTTCGGCCTATAGCCAATCTCCCTTTCATAGCTAAAATCCTTGAAAGAATAGTCAATCATCAACTCTGCGAATTCTTAAACGACAACAACATCCTTGCCACAACGCAGTTCGGCTTCCGTAAATCCCGAAGCACTGAATCACTTCTAATTTCTCTAACTGACAACATTCTATTCAACCTCGAGAAAAAACAACCATGCCTACTGATCCTCCTAGATCTATCAGCGGCATTTGACACCGTCAACCACAAAATCCTCCTTGACCGTCTAGCAGAGATTGGAATCAAAAACACCGCCTTCAACTGGTTTAAATCCTTCCTTCAAGACAGATTCTATAAAGTTAAGATCAACAACAAAGAATCCCAACCGATTAGTACAAGTCTAGGCGTCCCCCAAGGATCCTCCTTATCTCCGACCTTATTCAACATTTACTTGCTCCCTCTCTGTAATCTACTTTCTAAGCTAAATCTAACCCACTACCTATATGCGGACGATGTCCAAATCCTCATTCCAATTACTAAATCTCTCCAAGAAACCCTTCTTTTTTGGAATTCATGCTTCCTCTCCATTTCCAATCTCCTTGCTGATCTCTGCCTAATTCTAAATGCCAACAAAACAGAATTCCTCCTAATCACCCAAGATGGCAACTACTAACTCTCCAACACTCAACTTCAGGCAGCACCCCCTCTATCTCCCCGGGTCAGAAACTTAGGAGTCTTCATGGATGACCAACTGAATTTCAAAAGCTTCATCAATAACACCGTGAAAGAATGCTTCTTCAAACTCCAAGTCTTAAAAAGACTCAGACCCTTACTCCACCCCCAAGATTTTAGATCAATTTTGCAAGCAATCATATTCTCAAAAATTGATTACTGCAATTCTCTTCTACTTGGGCTCCCAGCTATTGCCCTAAAACCTCTACAAATGCTCCAAAATGCCACCGCTAGGATTCTAACTAAAGCCAAAAAAAGAGACCACATTACGCCAATTCTAAAGAATCTCCATTGGCTCCCTATAAAATATAGAATCCTCTACAAAACACTCTCTACCATCCATAAATCCATCTACAAAACATCACACCTGGACCTCAGGATACCTTTGCAACTACACTCATCCTCCCGTCCACTGAGATCTGCACATAAAGGTTCGCTAAAAATACCTCCATTCAAAATATCTTCCAACAAAAGAGCCTTCTCCACAGCAGGTCCTAACCAATGGAACTCTCTCCCCGCAGACCTTAGGCTCGAACAATGCCCCATCACATTCAAAAAAAGACTCAAAACCTGGCTTTTCACACAAGCCTACACCTGAACTGATCTTTTATATCACTTTTCCTGCCTGGCTAATGATCTCTTTATCCCACATTGCTTAATAATCCCTGAATTAATCTGAATTTCCCTCCTGCCAATCTTCAACCACTTGTTACATGATTAACCTAATTTATAGGAATTCTGCTAGTTAAAATTGTATATATTGTATATATTGTATAAGTTACTATTTATTCAATTCAATGTTGTCCAAGTTCCATAGTTTCCCTGTTCTCTGTAAGACATTCGTGTTAAGTCACTTCTAAGTTCTATGTAAATGAAGTGATTGGTAACATTGTTACCAGAACGTCGGTATATAAAAATGTTAAATAAATAAATAAATAAATACGGCCGGCGCCATTTTGCAATACGGCAACGAGTGCAGGAGGTCGCTCCCGGACCCCCACTGGACTTTTGGCAAGTCTTGTGGGGGTCAGGAGGCCCCCCCCAAGCTAGCCAAAAGTCCCTGGGGGTCCAGCGGGGGTCCGGGAGTGATCTCCTGCGCTCGTGACGTCGGGGGACAGGAACCAAAATGGCGCCGGCGCTACCTTTGCCCTGTCATATGACAGGGCAAAGGTAGCGCCGGCGCCATTTCTATTAACGCAGCCGTGGCCCGAGAGTGGAAGATCACACCGGGACCCCCCCCCCCCCACTGGACCCCAGGTAATTTAAAACATTTTGGGGGGGTTCGGGAGGGTGGGGGATTTATTTTAAAGGGTCGGGGTGGGTTTTAGGGTTGTTTTAGTGTGCCAGTTTTCCTGCCCTCCCCCGATTTACACGATTTAAAAAAAAAACAAAACCGCAACGATCAGATTCCCTCCACCCCCCAGCCAAAATCGATCGTTAAGATGATCGATTACACGATTCACATCTCTAATTATGACATTTTCTGTTTTATTCCATTTCCCCATCCTCTCCCTCCACAACCATTCCCCTTCCCCAAGCTCCTCCCCCATCCTCTCCCCACAACCATTTCCCCTTTCCCCCCATCATCTCCCCATAACCATTTCCCCTTTCCCCCATCATCTCCCCACAACCATTTCCCCTTTCCTCTCCCCACAACCATTCCCCTTCCCCAAGCTCCTCCCCCATCCTCTCCCTCCACAACCATTTGCCCTCCCCATCCTCTCCCCACAACCATTTCCCTTCTCCAAGCTCCTCCCACATCTTCTCCCCCACAACCATTTCCCCTTTCCTCTCCCCACAACCATTTCCCTTCTCCAAGCTCCTCCCCATCCTCTCCCTCCACAACCATTTGCCCTCCCCATCCTCTCCCCACAACCATTTCCCTTCTCCAAGCTCCTCCCACATCCTCTCCCCCACAACCATTTCCCCTTTCCTCTCCCCACAACCATTTCCCTTCTCCAAGCTCCTCCCCCATCCTCTCCCTCCACAACCATTTCCCCTTTCCCCATCCTCTCCCCACAACCATTTCCCTTTCCCCAAGCTCTTCCCCCTCCCCCATCCTCTCCCCCACAACCATTTCTCTTTCCCCAAACTTCTCCCTCTCCTCCACAACTATTTCCCAAACTTCTCCCCCTCCCCCTCCTCTACCCTCCCCCAATTACTACCCTCCTCCCTCGCTCACCGGCTGCACTTCTTTCGCTCCAGCTTCCATAATATGTTTAAAGCCTTTTACCACCCTGTTTTCCCTAGCAACAGTGCCGTAAAGCGCACCTCGCCGTCACCACGGCAACCGAAATCGCAGCCCCATAGAGAGCAAAGCGCAGGAAAATGCGGCTAGAGCGTCGCCTGCAGTCCTCCAGCGCCCCCTGCAGTCCTCCGGCGCCCCCTGCAGGCTAGCGAGCTCCTGTCCGCCTTAACCCACCCCTCCTACCCCCGCTAACCTCCCCCCTGCTAACCTTCCCCCCACCCCTCCTACCCGCACCCCCTCCCTCCTCACCCCCTGCTGACCTTCCCCCCTCCTCCTTCCCTCCCCCCTGCTAACCTTCCCCCACCCCTCCTACTCGCACCCCCTCCGAAGCTCACCCCACCCCTCCTCACCCCCTGCTGACCTTTCCCCCACCCCTCCTACCCGCACCCCCTCCCTCCTCACCCCCTGCTGACCTTTCCCTCTCCCCCCTGATAACCTTCCCCCCACCCCACGCCCAGCCCCCTCTCTCCCCATCCCCGCCCTCCTCCAGCTTCCTCCTCTTGCTTTCGGTTTCTCTTCGGCGTCGGAGCCGCGCTGAAGGTCGGAAGGAGAGGGGGAAGCTTCGTCCCTGGTGGCAGGTGAGGCAGCCCCCGGCCTCGGTGACCCGCGGGGCCGCCCCTGCACTTATTCATTTTACATCGTCTAGACTGAGTTATTTTTTGGCCCTCCCGCCCCTTCCCCCCGCTTATTTCGTGGGGAGTCCGGGATGTTTCCCTCTGATCTCCTTCCACCTCGCACGGCCCGGGAGGAGACGCCTTTCTGCTTCCATCCCTGCGCTGCATGCGGAGCCTGACTTCTTCCCCTGCCCTGCCCTGCTTACTTTCTGATTCCAGCCTCTCGCTTCCCCCCCCCCCTCTCTTACATTTGTAATTGAGGTGAGGGATTTTGCTAGTTTAGACTTCTGTATAAGGACTGCCCTTGTGTTTCTGTTCTAAGGAAGTGATGGGAATTAAAAAGCTAAATTAATTGGGAGGATGGGCAGACTGGATGGGCCATGTGGTCTTTTCCTGCCGTCATGTTTCTATGTTTCTGTTCTAAGGAAGTGATGGGAATTAAAAAGCTAAATTAATTGGGAGGATGGGCAGACTGGATGGGCCATGTGGTCTTTTCCTGCCGTCATGTTTCTATGTTTCTATTCTAAGGAAGTGATGGGAATTATAAAGCTAAATTAATGGGATGGATGGGCAGACTGGATGGGCCATGCGGTCTTTTCCTGCCGTCATGTTTCTATGTTTCTATTCTAAGGAAGTGATGGGAATTATAAAGCTAAATTAATTGGGAGGATGGGCAGACTGGATGGGCCATGTGGTCTTTTCCTGCCGTCATGTTTCTATGTTTCTATTCTAAGGAAGTGATGGGAATTATAAAGCTAAATTAATTGGGAGGATGGGCAGACTGGATGGGCCATGTGGTCTTTTCCTGCCGTCATGTTTCTATGTTTCTATTCTAAGGAAGTGATGGGAATTATAAAGCTAAATTAATGGGATGGATGGGCAGACTGGATGGGCCATGCGGTCTTTTCCTGCCGTCATGTTTCTATGTTTCTATTCTAAGGAAGTGATGGGAATTATAAAGCTAAATTAATGGGATGGATGGGCAGACTGGATGGGCCATGTGGTCTTTTCCTGCCGTCATGTTTCTATGTTTCTATTCTAAGGAAGTGATGGGAATTATAAAGTTAAATTAATTGGATGGATGGGCAGACTGGATGGGCCATGCGGTCTTTTCCTGCCGTCATGTTTCTATGTTTCTATTCTAAGGAAGTGATGGGAATTATAAAGCTAAATTAATGGGATGGATGGGCAGACTGGATGGGCCATGTGGTCTTTTCCTGCCGTCATGTTTCTATCTTTCTATTCTAAGGAAGTGATGGGAATTATAAAGCTAAATTAATTGGATGGATGGGCAGACTGGATGGGCCATGTGGTCTTTTCCTGCCGTCATGTTTCTATGTTTCTATTCTAAGGAAGTGATGGGAATTATAAAGCTAAATTAATGGGATGGATGGGCAGACTGGATTGGCCATGAGGTCTTTTCCTGCCGTCATGTTTCTATCTTTCTATTCTAAGGAAGTGATGGGAATTATAAAGCTAAATTAATGGGATGGATGGGCAGACTGGATGGGCCATGCGGTCTTTTCCTGCCGTCATGTTTCTATGTTTCTATTCTAAGGAAGTGATGGGAATTATAAAGCTAAATTAATGGGATGGATGGGCAGACTGGATGGGCCATGTGGTCTTTTCCTGCCGTCATGTTTCTATCTTTCTATTCTAAGGAAGTGATGGGAATTATAAAGCTAAATTAATTGGATGGAAGGGCAGACTGGATGGGCCATGTGGTCTTTTCCTGCCGTCATGTTTCTATGTTTCTATTCTAAGGAAGTGATGGGAATTATAAAGCTAAATTAATGGGATGGATGGGCAGACTGGATGGGCCATGCGGTCTTTTCCTGCCGTCATGTTTCTATGTTTCTATTCTAAGGAAGTGATGGGAATTATAAAGCTAAATTAATGGGATGGATGGGCAGACTGGATGGGCCATGTGGTCTTTTCCTGCCGTCATGTTTCTATGTTTCTATTCTAAGGAAGTGATGGGAATTATAAAGCTAAATTAATTGGATGGATGGGCAGACTGGATGGGCCATGTGGTCTTTTCCTGCCGTCATGTTTCTATGTTTCTATTCTAAGGAAGTGATGGGAATTAAAAAGCTAAATTAATTGGGGGGATGGGCAGACTGGATGGGCCATGCGGTCTTTTCCTGCCGTCATGTTTCTATGTTTCTATTCTAAGGAAGTGATGGGAATTAAAAAGCTAAATTAATTGGGTGGATGGGCAGACTGGATGGGCCATGCGGTCTTTTCCTGCCGTCATGTTTCTATGTTTCTATTCTAAGGAAGTGATGGGAATTATAAAGCTAAATTAATTGGATGGATGGGCAGACTGGATGGGCCATGCGGTCTTTTCCTTCCGTCATGTTTCTATGTTTCTATTCTAAGGAAGTGATGGGAATTAAAAAGCTAAATTAATTGGGTGGATGGGCAGACTGGATGGGCCATGAGGTCTTTTCCTGCCGTCATGTTTCTATGTTTCTATTCTAAGGAAGTTATGGGAATTATAAAGCTAAATTAATTGGATGGATGGGCAGACTGGATGGGCCATGTGGTCTTTTCCTGCCGTCATGTTTCTATTCTAAGGAAGTGATGGGAATTATAAAGCTAAATTAATTGGATGGATGGGCAGACTGGATGGGCCATGTGGTCTTTTCCTGCCGTCATGTTTCTATGTTTCTGTTCTAAGGAAGTGATGGGAATTAAAAAGCTAAATTAATTGGGGGGATGGGCAGACTGGATGGGCCATGTGGTCTTTTCCTGCCGTCATGTTTCTATGTTTCTATTCTAAGGAAGTGATGGGAATTATAAAGCTAAATTAATTGGGGGGATGGGCAGACTGGATGGGCCATGTGGTCTTTTCCTGCCGTCATGTTTCTATGTTTCTGTTCTAAGGAAGTGATGGGAATTATAAAGCTAAATTAATTGGATGGATGGGCAGACTGGATGGGCCATGGGGTCTTTTCCTGCCGTCATGTTTCTATGTTTCTCTTCTAAGGAAGTGATGGGAATTATAAAGCTAAATTAATTGGGGGGATGGGCAGACTGGATGGGCCATGGGGTCTTTTCCTGCCGTCATGTTTCTATGTTTCTGTTCTAAGGAAGTGATGGGAATTATAAAGCTAAATTAATTGAATGGATGGGCAGACTGGATGGGCCATGCGGTCTTTTCCTGCCGTCATGTTTCTATTCTAAGGAAGTGATGGGAATTATAAAGCTAAATTAATTGGATGGATAGGCAGACTGGATGGGCCATGTGGTCTTTTCCTGCCGTCATGTTTCTGTGTTTCTATTCTAAGGAAGTGATGGGAATTATAAAGCTAAATTAATTGGATGGATGGGCAGACTGGATGGGTCATGTGGTCTTTTCCAGCCATCATGTTTCTATTCTAAGGAAGTGATGGGAATTATAAAGCTAAATTAATTGGATGGATAGGCAGACTGGATGGGTCATGTGGTCTTTTCCTGCCGTCATGTTTCTATGTTTCTATTCTAAGGAAGTGATGGGAATTATAAAGCTAAATTAATTGGGTGGATGGGCAGACTGAATGGGTCATGTGGTCTTTTCCTGCCGTCATGTTTCTATTCTAAGGAAGTGATGGGAATTATAAAGCTAAATTAATTGGATGGATAGGCAGACTGGATGGGTCATGTGGTCTTTTCCTGCCATCATGTTTCTATGTTTCTATCTAAGGAAGTGATGGGAATTATAAAGCTAAATTAATTGGATGGATGGGCAGACTGAATGGGTCATGTGGTCTTTTCCTGCCGTCATGTTTCTATTCTAAGGAAGTGATGGGAATTATAAAGCTAAATTAATTGGATGGATAGGCAGACTGGATGGGTCATGTGGTCTTTTCCTGCCGTCATGTTTCTATTCTAAGGAAGTGATGGGAATTATAAAGCTAAATTAATTGGATGGATAGGCAGACTGGATGGGTCATGTGGTCTTTTCCTGCCGTCATGTTTCTATGTTTCTATTCTAAGGAAGTGATGGGAATTATAAAGCTAAATTAATTGGGTGGATGGGCAGACTGAATGGGTCATGTGGTCTTTTCCTGCCGTCATGTTTCTATTCTAAGGAAGTGATGGGAATTATAAAGCTAAATTAATTGGATGGATAGGCAGACTGGATGGGTCATGTGGTCTTTTCCTGCCATCATGTTTCTATGTTTCTATCTAAGGAAGTGATGGGAATTATAAAGCTAAATTAATTGGATGGATGGGCAGACTGAATGGGTCATGTGGTCTTTTCCTGCCGTCATGTTTCTATTCTAAGGAAGTGATGGGAATTATAAAGCTAAATTAATTGGATGGATAGGCAGACTGGATGGGTCATGTGGTCTTTTCCTGCCGTCATGTTTCTATTCTAAGGAAGAGATGGGAATTATAAAGCTAACTTAATTGGATGGATGGGCAGACTGAATGGGTCATGTGGTCTTTTCCTGCCTTCATGTTTCTATTCTAAGGAAGTGATGGGAATTATAAAGCTAAATTAATTGGGGGGATGGGCAGACTGGATGGGCCATGTGGTCTTTTCCTGCCGTCATGTTTCTATGTTTCTCTTCTAAGGAAGTGATGGGAATTATAAAGCTAAATTAATTGGATGGATGGGCAGACTGGATGGGCCATGTGGTCTTTTCCAGCCATCATGTTTCTATGTTTCTATTCTAAGGAAGTGATGGGAATTATAAAGCTAAATTAATGGGATGGATGGGCAGACTGGATGGGTCATGCAGTCTTTTCCTGCCGTCATGTTTCTATTCTAAGGAAGTGATGGGAATTATAAAGCTAAATTAATTGGATGGATGGGCAGACTGGATGGGTCATGTGGTCTTTTCCTGCCGTCATGTTTCTATTCTAAGGAAGTGATGGGAATTATAAAGCTAAATTAATGGGATGGATGGGCAGACTGGATGGGCCATGCGGTCTTTTCCAGCCGTCATGTTTCTATGTTTCTATTCTAAGGAAGTGATGGGAATTATAAAGCTAAATTAATGGGATGGATGGGCAGACTGGATGGGTCATGCAGTCTTTTCCTGCCGTCATGTTTCTATTCTAAGGAAGTGATGGGAATTATAAAGCTAAATTAATTGGATGGATGGGCAGACTGGATGGGTCATGTGGTCTTTTCCTGCCGTCATGTTTCTATTCTAAGGAAGTGATGGGAATTATAAAGCTAAATTAATTGGATGGATGGGCAGACTGGATGGGCCATGCGGTCTTTTCCTGCTATCATGTTGCTATTCCAAGGAAGTGATGGGAATTATAAAGCTAAATTAATTGGATGGATGGGCAGACTGGATGGGCCGTGTGGTCTTTTCCTGCCGTCATGTTTCTATGTTTCGATTCTAAGGAAGTGATGGGAATTATAAAGCTAAATTAATTGGATGGATGGGCAGACTGGATGGGCCATGTGGTCTTTTCCTGCCGTCATGTTTCTATTCTAAGGAAGTGATGGGAATTATAAAGCTAAATTAATTGGATGGATGGGCAGAATGGATGGGCCATGTGGTCTTTTCCTGCCGTCATGTTTCTATGGTTCTATTCTAAGGAAGTGATGGGAATTATAAAGCTAAATTAATTGGGTGGATGGGCAGACTGGATGGGCCATGTGGTCTTTTCCTGCCGTCATGTTTCTATTCTAAGGAAGTGATGGGAATTATAAAGCTAAATTAATTGGATGGATGGGCAGAATGGATGGGCCATGTGGTCTTTTCCTGCCGTCATGTTTCTATGGTTCTATTCTAAGGAAATGATGGGAATTATAAAGCTAAATTAATTGGGTGGATGGGCAGACTGGATGGGCCATGTGGTCTTTTCCTGCCGTCATGTTTCTAAAAAACTTCTTTTCCTGCCGTCATGTTTCTAAAAAACTTGGCGAATCAACCACCCAACAACAACAACAACAACAAAAAAGACTTATCCCCATCATGCTCTCACCTCTTAACCAGCTCCTGGGTCTCACCCTATTCTCCCTAACTCTACTGAATGCACAGTCACTTGCGAAAAAACCCCACCTCTTATATGACTATCTCATGGATGAGCAGCCAGACCTGTGTGCCATCACAGAAACATGGTTAAATCCTGAAGACACGGTCCTCCTCAATCAACTCCCCTTACAAACCTTCGACGTCTTCTCCATCCCCAGACCGAAAAAAAGAGGAGGCGGCCTACTACTCGCAGCCAACAAAAAACTTGGTCTGTCGCTTCATTCAACCACCTCACATTCTCTGGAATTCTCAGTCTTCAAATCCTCCCAGTTACAAATAGGACTTACCTACGCCCCGCCTGGACTCAGACCCTTCTCCATTACTAGAATGCATAGTAAAACACATCAACATTGATGCGCCGGCCATCCTGTTAGGAAACTTCAATCTTCATGTGGACGCCACCCCTCGTTCCTCCAATTGCGAATCCTTCCTCAACACTCTCAACTGCATGGGATTCAAACAGCTCATCAACTAACCCACCCATAAAGCAGGACACACTCTGGATCTTATTTTCATTAACCAAGGCCTTACCCTAGCTTCGCACATCGTCTGTCTGCCAATTCCCTGGTCGGACCACAAGCTAATCTCTACTTCTTTCCGAAACCAACAACCAACTCCCTTGGCAACACAGAAATCCACAGTCCAATTCAGAAAGCTATGTAACCAGGAAACTCTCATCTCTCACCTAGCGTCGCAGTTAAACCAAATTGACCTCACAGACGCAGACACTGCTTTATCCTCTTGGTCAAAAATCACAAACAAAGTGGCAGACGTGACCTGCCCTCTTATAACCAAAGTCATCCTGCTCCAACAATGCAAAAAAAAATCCATGGTTCACCCCACAATTAACAACCTTGAAGCGTGAACTCAGAAAAAAGGAACAGAATTGGCGAAGGAACCCCTCGTCTTCTAACTGATCGGCCTTTAAATCTCTCATGCACCAATACAGGCTCGCCATTCTTCAGACAAAAAGAGACTTCTGCTCTCAAAAAATCCACCACTTCATCTATGACCCAAAAGCCCTCTTCTCCCTGGTCTCATCGCTCACCAAACCACCAACATCAGCTATTCCAGATGAGAAAGCTGCAATCAAAGCCACGAACTTGCCACATACTTCAAGAACAAAATAGTTAACTTACTCGCCTCCCGTACAGATAATAAAATTCCGGCCCAACGTCATCTATTCTCCTCTGCTCCGCCGCTCAGCTCCAATCATTCTCAACTTCCCACAGCCTCCTCGCTACTAACGGCAAGCTTAGAGGATTTCGAGCTTACATCCGCTTTAGAGTTAGAAAACCCTACTAAAGAAACTCAAGCCAGCTTCACACCTACTTGATGTGATTCCAGCTAATCTTCTAGCAAGCGCCAAAGACGTCGCCAAGCCTATCGCTCAGATCATCAACGCCTCACTATCTCATGGTCTTGTCCCTGACCCCCTCAAACTTGCCATCTTAAAACCCTTATTAAAAAAACCAAATCTCTCTACAGACACCCAGCTAACTTTCGCCCGATTGCTAATCTTCCGATCATTGCTAAAATCCTGGAAAGAATAGTCAACAAACAACTCTCTGAATTCCTTGACAATAACAACATCCTCTCCCCGGCGCAACTTGGTTTCCACAAATCCTGTGGTACCGAAACACTTCTTTTATCACTGTCAGACAACATCCTCATGAATCTAGAAAAAAAACAGCCCTGCTTGCTCATCCTCCTTGACCTTTCGGCCGCCTTTGACACAGTCAACCATGAGTGTCTCATCGAAAGATTATCCGAGATCGGCATCAAAAACAAAGCCCTAAACTGGTTCAAATCTTTCCTCCAGAACAGGTACTACAAAGTCAAGATTAACAGCAAAGAGTCTCCACCGTTCAGTTCCACCCTAGGAGTCCCTCAAGGTTCATCGTTATCCCCAACTTTATTCAACATCTACCTTCTCCCGCTTTGTCATCTCCTATCTGAGCTAAAGCTAACCCATTACTTATATGCAGACAACGTCCAAATCCTCATTCCGATTACAGATTCACTGCACAAAACCGTACTCTTTTGGAACTCCTGCCTACTCTCCATTAATAACCTCCTCTCAAACCTCAACTTGATACTCAATGCTGACAAGACAGAGTTCCTCTTGATCACTCAGGACGGCAACCTTCCACTAAACAGCTCACACCTTACAGCTCTCCCAGTTTTTTCATTACCTTCAAGGTCTCAAAGGGCCAGTGCACCATTTCGAAGGCCTTTTCGGCATCTATAGCAAGAAGAAGCATTGATAATTGTTTGTGCACTCCCCAAATTATATTTATAATTTTCCGGACATTATCGCTAGCCATCCTGCCTGGTATAAATCCAGCTTGGTCTGGATGGATTATAAGAGCAATAAAGCCATTTAGTTGGTCAGCTAAGACTTTGGCTAGTAACTTCAAGTCGAGATTAATTAAGGATATCGGTCGGTATGAACCGCATAAGGCTGGGTCCTGACCTGACTTGGCTATGATTGTGATGCCAGCAAGATTAGAATCAGGGAGAAGAGATCCACCTGATCGCAGGTGGTTAAATAACTTTTGTAGATGTACAACCAAGTGAGGGGCAAAGGATTTATAGAATTTTGCAGTGAGACCATCGGGGCCCGGGACCTTTCCTGCTTTGAGACCTTTGATAGCTTGCAAGATCTCTGGTGTAGAAATCTCTGCATTGAGGATTTCTCTCATTTCTACGGTTAGCTGGGGGAGCATGGCCGAACTGAAGTATGATTGTATTGCCTCTTGGGTGATCTGGGACTCAGCAGAATATAAGGTTTGATAAAACTTAAGAAATTGTTGGCTAATTTCTGGCATGGTAGATAATATCTGGCCTGAATCATTTTTAATTTTTAAAATATAATTTTGAAATGTAATTTTTCTTAGCTTACTGGCCTTTTCACCTCCTTCAAAATACTCTTGGCGAGAGATTTCCAGAGCATGGGCTATGCTTTCAGCCTCTAGTCTGTGGAGATCCTCTCTAACTTGGTTTAATCGAATTAACACAGCTGGTGACCCACTTTGGATATGATGCTGCGAAAGAGTACGAATCTCATTCTGCAGCCGTGAGCTTTCCTCGTTTTTGCGTTTCTTAAGAAATGAGGATCATGAGATGAAGAGGCTTCGTACAAACGCCTTAAAGCAGTCCCAAACCACCACCAGGGAATCAACCGAATTAGCATTGGTATTGAAGAAGTCCGTGATAGTTTGGGAAATGTCCCGTGTATAAGATGGATCGCTCAGCATGGAATCGTTAGGTCTCCAAAACCGCCTTCCACCTTTATCCCCCTGGGTAAACAAAGTTAGACAGGTGCATGATTGCACCAGGAGATAATGCCCACCTCGGACTTCTGAATTTGGTGGTAAAGTGATTTGGCAATCAAAATATAGTCTATTCTGGAATAAGAATCATGTGGCTTGGAATAATAACTATATGATCGAGAATGTGGGTATTGAAGTCTCCAAGGGTCTACCAGCTGTAAGTCATTCATTAGTTCCTTGTGGACATGGGTATGTGATTTTGCCACTTGTGCATGTCCCTTAGAGGTATCTAAGTGTGGGGAAATAGCCACGTTAAAGTCCCCTCCCAAGATTAGCAAACTTGCACTGTGTTGTAATATAATCTGATGAAGTTCTTGAAAGAAAAGAGTTTGGTCCCTAATGGGGGGTTTATACATTTACCAAAGTGTAGAGGACCCCATTCTCTCTAATGTGGAGTAATAAATAATGGCCCTTAGGGTCAGAGAGAGAAAAAGGGCATTCAAATACAAAATTATGTGGAACAGTACACCTACCCCAGTATATTTTGCCAGTTTATTGTTAGGTGTGAAGTATTGGTGGTTATATTTGGGGGAGCTCATAAGGTGCTCGTATCTCTTAGATAAATGAGTCTCCTGGAGAAACACAATTTCAGGCAGGTTTAAGTCTAATTCCCTGAACAAAAAGCCTCCTCTTCTGTGGGGTGTTTAATCCCTTAACATTTAGGGATGTAATATTTATTTTAGCAATTCATATCATCTATAGTTAAGAATTGAAACCGTGAAACTCGGCCCTTGCTCATTAATAAAGAGTGTATTACACCTGCATAAATTCCACAATATGAATACGGTATCAGCAATTGTTAGCAAGTGTAATTTATAGTAAAGTCCAATATAGAGAATTTTTGTCAAAAAAGAGTGTTAGCTCCTGTAACATAGAGAGAAGTACATGTAAAGAATATAACATAAACCCAATAAACAGCACGAATCCCTTGAAGACAGTATTTGTCTCCAATTAACTGAACTGTACCTGCCTTTCCCTCCCAGCAGGTTCCGTACTCTCCTAAGCTGGGGGGTGTAAACATTGTAGATGGGGATGAGATCTCCCCCACTGCCTGTATTTCAAAAATTTCAATCACCAGTATCTAAACCTGTTATAATCTGCTATGCTGATGGGAGGAGCAAGCAAATGGGAGTTAGCAATCTGTGTGCTCTACTCCTCAAGAAGGGAGGAGCTAGCAATCTGCTAGGTTTTGCTCCTCCAGAGGAGAGGAGTTAGCAATCTATTGTAATCTGCTATGAGTCACCATGCGGAGTTGCAATCTGTTAGGGACTGGCTCCCGTGGAAGGAGGAGTTTAGCAATCTGATATGCTCTGTAGGCGGAACTAGCAATCTTGAATGATATAGACTGCTGAGTTGGCAATCTGTCCCAGCGGAATGCTTGAGAGGTACTCAGCTGGAAAGGAATGTAAATAGGTGAATCCTTGGGCCGATGACAGATGACAGCGCCCTCAGGAGGATATCCCGAGAGGGACCACCAGCTAGGCTTGGATATGGAGACAGACACAGATAGTTCTTTTATTAAACAGGTTAGTAGAACAACCAGAGGTGGCAGTAGTGAGCTGATATGCCCAGCAGGGCTGAAGTCTCTCAGATACTGGAACAACAATCCCAGGGTTGCTGAGCTGTAGATAGAGTATGCTGTATACATAGCCAGTAGTAGATGACAATCTCATATATGTTCTTAAGAAGGCTCAGTAGCTGGAAAGAGTTAGGCCCTCGAGGAGCGAGTACTTGGTTCCAGGGAAAGCTCTGAGAGAGCGGTGGTAACTCACGAATATCTGTATCTACCATAGCTTCCAGGCAGTAGCGAATCTGTAGAGGGTTTAGGAACATAGACCCTCAAGAAGCGAGTACCGGTTCCTATCTGCATTCTGAAATAACTCACAAATGTCTGTGTCTGCGATAGCTTCCAGGCAGTAGAGAATCTTCAGAGTATTCAGGACCATGGGCTCTTGAGGAGCGAGTACCGGCTCCTATCTGCAATCTGAAGAAGAGAAAAGAGAGCGAGGCCCCCGAGGAGCGGGTACCCCTGGTAAGTCCGAGGAGGCAGAGTAGCTTGGAAAGAATTCCCATGCTAACTCAATCTGTTAGCGTTTAGTGAAGATCTTATATGTTGGAAGCGGATGACGTCAATACAGGGGGAATGCCCCTGAGGGTCGCATCCTTGCTGGTACATACTTCGGAGCGCGCACCCTACGTCATCAGGAACATGGCGGATCCGCAGCGTTGAGCTGGTCTGGGTATGCCGGAGAGAGGCGGCATGGAGATGCCGCGGCAGCAAGCCATCCATCAGAGCCGAAGGGAGTCGCCACAGAGGTAGAGAGGGTGGAATAAGGGTGAAGAGCAGCCATGAACGCAACAAAACCAAGGAACATTAGAAGTAAAATTAACCTCCTAGAAAAAAGAATTATGGGCTATGCTCCCCAAATGGAAGTTCAAATAACTAGAGCCCGGACCATATACAGAGGAGCTGAGACTAAGCAGACTGAATCATTTATTGAGCTTCTCGGTGAAGTGTTCAGGTTGAGGCTTGACTATGCTGGGATCCACCCGAATTCCTCTGCAGCTTGTTATTCCTTTTGCCAACTCTCTGCCATGCTGGAGTAGGAAGATTAGCAGTGGATAATTTGGATGTGTTGGCATGGATCAGCGTGCTGGTGAAGCCTCACTGAGAAAGAATCGAAAGGGCTTCAGATGGTGAGCATATTTTGTGGGTGACTCCTTCTAGGGAGAAGGAGAGTCCGAAAGGATGCAACCAGCGGTACTTAATGTTGTCCTTTCTAAGGAATGTAGTGATTTCCCGGAGAGAGTATCTGTTTTGCAGCATGGCTTGTGATAGATCTGCATATATAGAAATATCCTGGTCCTCCCATCTCCAAATATTTTGTATTTTGGCAGCCTGGAAGATCTGTTCTTTTACAGAAAAATCATGAAAACAGGCCACTATGTCACGACTCTTATTAGGTATGGGGGCCCGCAGAGCCCTATGTGCCCTATCAAATTTAATTTCCGGCGGTACAAAGTCTCCTGCTGTAGGCAAAATGGATAGGAGATGTTTGCAAAATCTTTTCAGGAGATCAGTGCAATTTTCATTGGCGGTGTTCTCAACAAAGCTGCGAAAATGCAGATTGCTGCGGCGCCCTCTTTCTCCAGGTCAGCAATTTTCATTTTTAATTGTTGTGTATCCGTTTGGAGCTCTGCACATGATGTTTTAGTTTGTGTAATTATCTCAGCCTGACAATCCAATCTGGTGTCCAAGTCATCTATTCTATGGCCTAGCGTGGTCATTTCTTCTTTAAGTTCTTCCATATGTGAGAGCATCTCTTGACGGTATGTTTTAATAGCCTGCAGACTTGAAAACCATTCCCGAAATTCAGCTCTGGTGGGGTGCTCCAATCCCAGCTTCTGTGAGATCAGTGTCCGTGTCAGTGATCGGAGGGAGCGGGTCAGCGCCATCTTGGTTTTCACCCGCGCTCACCTCTCGCACCTCAGCCACAGGCAATCCGCTTTTGCAGTACAAGAAGTGCTGGAAATCTGTACTTTTCTTCTTTGAAGTCATCGTAAATTTGAAGGGGATGTCTGCGAGAGGTATTTCACGATAACGGAGGGATAATTTGCTCGATTGTAGCCCAATTATTTGTAGCAGGGCAGGAGCTCTTAGTTTAGGCTGCTGTCCCCATCCGTGATGTCACTTCCCCCACACCTGCTGTCATGTTTCTATGTTTCTATTCTAAGGAAGTGATGGGAATTATAAAGCTAAATTAATTGGATGGATGGGCAGACTGGATGGGCCATGCGGTCTTTTCCTGCCATCATGTTTCTATTCTAAGGAAGTGATGGGAATTATAAAGCTAAATTAATTGGATGGATGGGTAGACTGTGTAGAGATGCAGGCCTTTTCTCTTTGGTTGGCAAGCCACGAAGGAACTGAAAGGCCTACATCAGCACTTCTCACTGAAAGGCCTACATCAGCACTTCTCACTGAATCTGCATAAACACTTCTCAGTATTCACTTATCTACAGCCTGCTTGTGTCTGCTTTTACAGACAGACCTTGCTCTTAGCACAAACAACCTTTACCCTAAACACAGAATGCTTGCTTGACACAGAAACTGGCATCAGGCTATCACATGCTCTGTAGGAGAGATTGTAACCATAGTAACGTAGGCATGCTCATAGCACGCAGACAACATGTACCAGCATGTAGGACATATTAACCAATCGTATGCTGTATAGTAGATGCTGAGGAATTCTGTAACTGGATATAATAAAGACAACATCCTCGGACAGAGAGCAGAGGATGATGGCTCCCTAAGAATCCTGTCTGACGTCTCTCCTTTCCATGCGTCTCTCCTTTCCATGCGTCTCTCTCCTTTCCATGCGTCTCACGCGTCGCAACAGACTAGATTGGCCGTTTGGTCTTTTCCTGCCGTCATGTTCATGTTCCATCCATCTTTCCATGCGTCTCTCCTTTCCATGCGTCTCTCTCCTTTCCATGCGTCTCACGCGTCGCAACAGACTAGATTGGCCGTTTGGTCTTTTCCTGCCGTCATGTTCATGTTCCATCCATCCATCCCCTCAAACCTCAGACTGGAAACATGCATCTCAACCTTCAAAAAAAGACTAAAGACATGGATATTCACACAAGCATTCCCGGACTCAAACTGATCCATCTCTTCCACGCCAATCCTCATCTTCACATACACCATGACTAACTATCATGTTTGAATTTGTATATTATTTTACACTATTGTTTATATGTTTGAATTAATAACCTGTCCTTTCTCTTCTCTCTCTGCCAAGTTCTATTCTCCCTGTTATATGTAACTGCCTTTTTCCGCACCATTGTTTTAGTTTTGTTTACGATGCACCCTTGTTTTTTATGTGAACCAGCATGATGGGACTGCGTTCTCGAATGCCGGTATATAAAAACCCGAAATAAATAAATAAATAAATAAATAATGTTTCTCTTCTAAGGAAGTGATGGGAATTATAAAGCTAAATTAATTGGATGGATGGGCCATGCTGTCTTTTCCTGCCGCCATGTTTCTATTCTAAGGAAGTGATGGGAATTATAAAGCTAAATTAATTGGATGGATGGGCAGACTGGATGGGCCATGCAGTCTTTTCCTGCTGTCATGTTTCTATTCTAAGGAAGTAAATGAGAATTATGATAAATTAATTACTTGTGTTGTACATCACTTTGGAAGATCTTATTGTTAAATCTGGAAAGCGATTCATACATTTTATAAATAAAGAAATTGGATGGGCCGACTGGATGGGCCATACTGTCTTTTTCTGCTGTCATGTTTCTATGTTTCTTGTTCTATTTTCTGAGCTGCTCCTCCCAGTAAGCAGGTGTATTGGTGTTCCATGGCATGCTGCAATAATTGCACTGCCATTTTTTTGAATGCTGGGTTGTAGTTTGAGTTCTGGAGTTAGTGCTGGATTAGTATGGCAGCTTTGCTACATAGGCACTGAGTATTTTCCCTCCTCGATGACCTCAGAATACACTTTTTGCATGCTGAGCAGTAAGAGGAAGTGTCCTAATTCTGCCCTGCTCCCATTTTTAGTGTTTGTTTGCAGAACTGGAGTTGTAGGATGGCTGTTGGAGTTCTGTCCCATTCTGTGCAGTTTGGGGTGAATGACAGACTCCCCTATAAGAGGATTGCTTGAATGATGCTCACAAATAATGGCAATAGTTTTACTGGGGGCTTGCATTTGCACAGAAGTTGCATATTGGGCATTTAGAGCTTTTTCCTGAGAGTCTTTATGGCTAGTTTCAAACTCCCAGATGAACTTAGTCTCAAACCAAGGCAAGCAATCTGCCTTGAACTGCTGGACAAGAGTGGAATGTATGTTTTTTTAAACAAAGATAAATACATGTAGAGTCTAGAGTCACCAAATCTTCTGTTGGGGTGAGAAGTGCAGCGAATGGCAGCATTACCGGCATGTTTAAAAGGTGAGGTGAAAGAAGCTAATTTAGCCAAAAGATCTTCATTCAAAAATTGGAAGAAGGATCCAACAGAAGAAAATAGGATAATGCATAAGCGTTGGCAAGTTAAATGTAAGACATTGATAAGTCAGGCTAAGAGAGAATTTGAAAAGAAGTTGGCCGTAGAGGCAAAAACTCACAGTAAAAACTTTTTAAAATATATCCGAAACAGCCTGCGAAGGAGTCAGTTGGACCGTTAGATGATGGAGGGGTTAAAGGGGCGCTTAGAGAAGATAAGGCCATCAAGGAAAGATTAAATGATTTCTTTGCTTCGGTGTTTACTGAAGAGGATGTTGGGGAGGTACCCGTACTGGAGAAGGTTTTCATGGGTAATGATTCAGATGGACTGAACCAAATCACGGTGAACCTAGAAGATGAGGTAGGCCTGATTGACAAACTGAAGACCGGATGGTATACACCCCAGGATTCTGAAGGAACTAAAAAATGAAATTTCAGATCTATTACTAAAAATTTGTAACCTATCATTAAAATTCATTTTACCAGAGAACTGGAGGGTGGCTAAAGTAACCCCAATATTTAAAAAGGGTTCCAGGGGCGATCGGGAAACTACAGACCAGTTAGCCTGACTTCAGTGCCAGGAAAAATAGCAAAAAGTGTTCTAAATATCAAAAGCAGCGTTTGACACCGTCAATCACAATATACTTATCAAAATTCTTATCAGAATTGGTATCTCAGGAACTGCACTATCCTGGATTAAGTCTTACCTTCAAAATAGGCCCTACACAGTAATCATTGATAACAATAAATCCGACCCAATTAGCCTTGACCGAGGTGTCCCCCAGGGTTCCTCCCTTTCCTCAACTTTATTTAACATATATTGCTCCCTCTATCCAATCTCCTCACCAATCTTAACATCAAGCACTTCATCTACGCAAATGATGTGCAAATTCTTCTCCCTTTTACAGACACCCTTCAATCTGCCCTTCTAAAATGGGAATCATGCTTCAACTCTATTAACCATTTACTCACTAACATGCACTTGGCTCTCAATCCTCAAAAAACAGAACTACTCATCATTTCCAACAAACAGCCTGCAACCCCCATCCCCCTATCCCACTCCTCTATCTTCCCCATCCACACTCGTAGCCTGGGCGTCATGATTGACAACCAACTCAACCTTAAACCTTTTATTAAATCATAGTGGATAACACATTGAAATCGTTGGTTCAGTGTGCTGCGGCAGTCAAAAAAGCAAACAGAATGTTGGGAATTATTAGAAAGGGAATGGTGAATAAAACGGAAAATGTCATAATGCCTCTGTATCGCTCCATGGTGAGACCGCACCTTGAATACTGTGTACAATTCTGGTCGCCGCATCTCAAAAAAGATATAATTGCGATGGAGAAGGTACAGAGAAGGGCTACCAAAATGATAAGGGGAATGGAGCAACTCCCCTATGAGGAAAGACTAAAGAGGTTAGGACTTTTCAGCTTGGAGAAGAGACGACTGAGGGGGGATATGATAGAGGTGTTTAAAATCATGAGAGGTCTAGAACGGGTAGATGTGAATCGGTTATTTACTCTTTCGGATAGTAGAAAGACTAGGCGGCACTCCATGAAGTTAGCATGGGGCACATTTAAAACTAATCGGAGAAAGTTCTTTTTTACTCAACGCACAATTAAACTCTAGAATTTGTTGCCAGAGGATGTGGTTAGTGCAGTTGGTATGGCTGTGTTTAAAAAGGGATTGGATAAGTTCTTGGAGGAGAAGTCCATTACCTGCTATTAAGTTCACCTAGAGAATAGCCACTGCCATTAGCAATGGTAGCATGGAATAGACTTGGTTTTTGGGTACTTGCCAGGTTCTTGTGGCCTGGATTGGCCACTGTTGGAAGCAGGATGCTGGGCTTGATGGACCCTTGGTCTGACCCAGTATGGCATTTTCTTATGTTCTTATGTTCTTATCCTAAGTGACTGTTACTTCAAGCTGCAAACAATTAAAAAATTCAGACCTCTACTTTACTTCACAAATTTCCGTACTGTCTTACAGGCTATTATTTTTTCTAAAATTGATTACTGTAACTCTCTTTTCCTTGGCCTCCCATCCTCCTACATCAAACCTTTACAACTTTTACAAAATGCCTCAGCCCGTATCCTTACTAATTAAAAAAAAAAGAGATCATATCACACCCACGCTTATAGACTTACATTGGCTACCAATAAAATCAAGAATCCTATACAAAACCTTATCCCTCATTCATAAAAGCATTCTAAATGAAAACCTCCACTGGATCAACCCTCCATTCATACCATATACATCCACAAGACCAATTTGGTCCACCCTTCAAGGAACGCTCCGCCCCACTTCAATCAAATCCACCAGACTCACTTCCACAACAAAAAGAGCTTTCTCTCTCGCAGGCCCCACGCTATGGAACTCCATGCCCCTTGAATTACGAACAGAAACTTCTACCCCTAAATTTAAAAAAAAAACTAAAAACTTGGCTATTTTTACAAGCCTTTCCCGCAAATTCCTCCCACTGATAATTGTAAATACTCAGAACTGTAAATACCATGATACCACTATGTTCGTCCTCATGTATACATCTGTTTTGTTGATCAGTTTTTGCCTCTATTATTTATCCAGTTAATCAACTTGTCTTTTTTCTCTATCTTTCCTTTCAAAAACTCCACAATAACGTTAAACATTCTTGCTCCTCAAAATTACTCACTTTCATCCGTTCCTCCTCAACGTTGACTGTAAATAGCATCTCCTTATATAATCAATTTGTTGTTCCATGTTCCTTGTACAGGCTTATATAACCAATTTGTTGTTCCATGTTCCTTGTAAAGGCTTCACCTTCTTATATGGTGATGCTCTCTAAGTTTCATGTAAACCGATACGATGTGCAAACGGATATCGGTATATAAAAAATACTAAATAAATAAATAAACACATATGTAAAGCCCGTTGCTAGTTTTGTTCTTTGTAAACCGACGAGATGTTCCCAACGTACGTCGGTATATGAATGCCATTAAATAAATAAATAAATAAATATAGAAAGACATGGTTTAATGGAACAAAGTCAGCATGGCTTTACCCAAGGCAAGTCTTGCCTCACAAATCTACTTCACGTTTTTGAAGGAGTTAATAAAAATGTAGATAAAGGTGAACCGGTAGATGTAGTGTATTTGGATTTTCAGAAGGCGTTTGACAAAGTTCCTCATGAGAGGCTTCTAAGAAAAGTAAAAACTCATGGGATAGGTGACGATGTCCTTTTGTGGATTACAAACTGGCTAAAAGACAGGAAACAGAGAGTAGGATTAAATGGACAATTTTCTCAGTGGAAGGGAGTGGACAGTGGAGTGCCTCAGGGATCTATATTGGGACCCGTAATTTTCAATATATTTATAAATAATCTGGAAAGAAATATGACGAGTTAGGGAATCAAATTTGCAGATGATACAAAATTATTCAGAGTAGTTAAATCACAAGCAGATTGTGATAAATTGCAGGAAGACCTTGTGAGACTGGAAAATTGGGCATCCAAATGGCAGATAAAATTTAATGTGGATAAGTGCAAGGTGATGCATGTAAATATAGCATGGGAAAAATAATCCCATGCTATATTTACACAATGTTAGGTTCCATATTAGGAGCTACCACCCAAGAAAGAGATCTAGGTGTCATAGTGGATAACGCATTGAAATCGTAGGTTCAGTGTGCTGCGGCAGTCAAAAAAGCAAACAGAATGTTGGGAATTATTGGAAAGGGAATTATTTATTTATTTATTTAGGGTTTTTATATACCGGCATTCGAGAACACAGTCCCATCATGCTGGTTCACATTAAAACAAGTGTGCATCGTAAACAAAACTAAAACAATGGTGCGGAAAAAGGCAGTTACAAATAACAGGGAGATTAGAACTTGGCAGAGAGAGAAGAGAAAGGACAGGTTATTAATTCAAACATGTAACGATAGTGTAAAATAATATAAAATTCAAACAAGAAGGTTAGTCATGGTGTATGTGAAGGTAAGGATTGGCGTGGAAGGTAGATCAGTTTGAGTCCGGGAATGCTTGTGTGAATATCCATGTCTTTAGTCTTTTTTTGAAGGAATAGTGAATAAAACAGAAAATGTCATAATGCCTCTGTATCGCTCCATGGTGAGACCGTACCTTGAATACTGTGTACAATTCTGGTCTCCGCATCTCAAAAAAGATATAGTTGTGATGGAGAAGGTTCAGAGAAGAGCGACCAGAATGATAAAGTGAATGGAACAGCTCCCCTATGAGGAAAGACTAAAGAGCTTGGTCTTTAGTCTTTCCTTAGCCGTCTCTTCACCAAGCTTTTCAGCTTGGTGAAGAGACGGCTGAGGGGGGATATGATAGAGGTGTTTGAAATCATGAGACATCTAGAACGGGTAGATATGAATCGGTTTTTTACTCTTTCGGATAATAGAAAGACTAGGGGGCAGTCCATGAAGTTAGCATGCGGCACATTTAAAACTAATCAGAGAAAGTTCTTTTTCATCAATGCACAATTAAACTCTGGAATTTGTTGCCAGAGGATGTGGTTAGTGTGCAGTTAGTATAGCTGTGTTTAAAAAATGATTGGATAAGTTCTTGGAAGAGAAGTCCATTACCTGCTATTAATTAAGTTGACTTAGAAAATAGCCACTGCTATTACTAGCAACAGTAACATGGAATAGACTTAGTTTTTAGGAACTTTCCAGGTTCTTATGGCCTGGATTGGTCACTGTTGGAGACAGGATGCTGGGCTTGATGGACCCTTGGTCTGACCCAGTATGGCTTGTTCTTATTGTGCAGTTGCGAGCTGCATTAGTAGTGGAAGTCAATGGGAGGCCTGTGAGCAAGCACTTGCTGACTTTCATTATTAATGCTGCTGCTGCTTGCAGATCATTCAGGCTTGGGGGAGATTGCCACTGCTCCTCTCTCCTCAACCACTACTGAATTACCCCAAAGCAAAATGTTGCTTGCCCTCTGTTCCCACCAATTTTCCTTCACCTTTAGCTTAGGACCCAAAGGAAAATGTTGCCACTGACCCTAGCCAGAGGGATGTTTGGAGAAGATGGATGAAAAGCAGGAGAGATTTGAGTACTGGATACGGTGAAGAAGGATAGGGTGAGGGGGTGAATGTCAGAAGAGGTAGAAGTAAATAGGAGATAGGAGGGGTGGAGGTGACGCTGGGAGATGAGAGAAGGGATGGGGATGTGTGAGAGGAGAGGAAATAGGGGATGGGATGAGAGGGAGGAGGTGACAGGATCAGCTGGGAGTTTTAAGAAGGGCTTGGAGGTGAGAGTGGAGGGCTGGGGAGGACAGGAGGAATCTGCTAGGAGAGGAGGTTCACTGGAGGGGATTGAAATAAAGAGATGATGTGATTTTTAGAGGGGACTGCTTCTCTGCTAACGTCTTTGGGTCATCCTCAGGTCTTGCAGCAGTTTAGATCTCTAGGCTGGGTGATGAAGCTGGCGAAAAGTCATCTTACCCCGTCTCAGGTTATGGAGTTCTTAGAGTGCATTTTGACACCAGGTTAGGAAAGGTTTTTCTTACCAAGGGTCACATTCTCAAGCTACAGAAGCAGGTTCGCAGGCTGTTGAATGCTGCGGAGCCCAGGGTCTGGGACTACCTTCAGGAGCTAGGCTTTTTGGCTTTAACATTGGAACTAGTTCCTTGGGCTTTTGTGCACACGCGGCCTTTGCAAAAGTCTCTTCTGTTGGGATCCTTTATCGGAACAGTTTAATCTTCTGCTGTTGCGCGAGGAGGCTGCAAGGTTAAGTCTTTCATGATGGCTTAGTCGGGGCCATCTAAGTTGCGGAGAGGTCTTGGAATTTCCGGAATGGGTCGCAGTTACCACCGGGTACAGTGTGCCAGAGTCAGTCAACCCAGGGCCAATGGTCCAAGGATGAGGTGTCCTAGTCTATCAATCGATTGGAAACGAGGGCAATGCGTTTCATGTTGCTTGCCTTTCTGCTTCTATTACACGGCCATCCAGTGCGCATCTTATTGGACAACACAAACACTATGGCTTATATCAGTCGACAAGGGGGAACCAAGAGTTGGGCAGTGGCCCAGGAGTTTTTCTGGATGGAACAGCATCTGGCATTGCTAGCAACGTCTCACATAGCCAGAGTGGACAATGTTCAAGTGGATTTTTTCAGTAGCCAAAAACTGTAACCTGGGGAATGGGAGTTGTCTGAGGAGGCGATGGCTCTTCTGTGTCGCAGGTGGGGTACTCCTCGCTTGGACTTGATGGCATCTCAACGGAATGCCAAAGCATCCTGCTTCTTCAGTCACAGAAGATAACACAGGGCAGAAGGAGTCAATGCCCTAGTCCTACCTTGTCCCCGAGGGATTCTTCTTTATGTGTTTCCCTGTGACTGCTGGTGGGCAAAGTGATACGGTGGATAGAAGTGATCCTGGTGGTACCAGAGTGGCCATGGCAGCTGTAGCTTATGGACCTGATCAATCTGGCAGTAGACGGTCCATTGCGGCTCATTTATCTACTGAAGCTTCTTCATCAGGATCCAATATTTTCGGATCAAGAGGATCACTTTTGTCTTGCTGTTTGGCTTTTGAGAAGAAGAGCTTGAAGCGAAAAGGATTTCCGGAGGATGTCATTTCCATCTTGTTGTAGGCTAGAAAGACCTCCACTTCCTTGTCCTGTGTGAGAATCTGGAGAGTCTTTGAGTCCTGGTGTATGGGTCAGGGAGTAAGACCTACTCAGAACTTGGTAGCACACATCTTAACCTTTTTGCAGAAAGGATTGGTGAAGGGCTTGGCATTTAACTCTCTCAAGTTTCAGATCACAACCTTGAGCTGTCTTCATAAGAACATTTATTTATTTTATTTATTTATTTAAAATTTTTATATACCGACATTCATCCAGGATATCACATCGGTTTACAGTGTAACACAAACAAATGCCAGGCATGGCGCTTTACATTGAACAAATAAAACAAGTTAACAAATGAATAAATGAGGGTGTGAATAACAAGGGGAAAATTTGCATTAAATAATCAACGAGGTTTGTAAATATATACATATGTACAAAAGGAAGACACTAAGAGATAAGCAGTTTAGGGGTGCTGGGGGGAGTGGTGAGCAGAGGGAAGGGAACGAGGTGAGGGGGGGAGAAAAAGTGTATGAGGTGAGGGGGGGAGAAAAAGGTAGACCCTTGGTCTAACCATACTGGGTTAGACCAACCATAGACCAGTAACCCAGGTCTAACCTGGGTTACTGGTCTAACCCAGTATGGTTAGACCTTGGTCTAACCATACTGGGTTAGACCAAGGGTCCATCAAAGCCAGGATCCTGTTTCCAGCAGTGGCCAAGCCAGGTCACAAGTACCTGGCAAGTACCCAAACATTAGATAAATCACAAGCTACAATTGCTTATCAATTACTGTAAGAGCAGTTTATGGATTTATCCTCTAGGAACCTATCCAAACCATTTTTAAACTCAGTTACACTAACTGATGTTCATCCTCTGGCAATGAATTTCAGAGCTTAACTATGTGCTGAGTGAAAAATAATTTTCTTCAGTTTGTTTTAAATGAGCTACTTGCTAATTTCATGGAGTGCCCTCTGGTCCTTCTATTATCTGAGAGAGTAAATAACCGATTCACATCTACACGTTCAAGACCTCTCATGATCTTAAAGACCTCTATCATATCCCCCCTCAGCCGTCTCTTCTCCAAGCTGAACAGCCCTAACCTCTTCAGCCTTTCCTCATAGGGGAGCTGTTCCATTCCCCTTATCATTTTGGTTGCCCTTCTCTGTACCTTCTCCATTGCAATTATATCTTTTTTTAGATGCGGCGACCAGAAATGTACACAGTATTCAAGGTGCGGTCTCACCATGGAGCGATACAGAGGCATTATGACATTCTCTGTTTTATTTGCCATTCCTTTCCTAATAATTCGTATCATTCAGGCCAATACAATAAACTGCACGGGAGAGCTGGTGCTCCAAGGCGAGCACCCACTCTCCCAACCTGTGCCCAGGCCCCTCTCCTGGGCGCGCGATTCAGTATTTAAATAAAGACCCGCTCTAATAAGGAGGCGCTAGGGACACTAGCACGTCCCTATCGCCTCCTTATTGGCGGAAGCGACGACTGTCAGCGGGTCTGACAGCCGATGCTTAATTTTACCGGCGTTGGTTGTCGAACCCGCTGACAGCCACGGGTTCGGAACACGGACGCCAGCAAACTTGAGCGTCCGTCTTCCAACCCACGGGCCACGGGCAGATTTTTTTTTTAAGAAGATTTTTTTTATATTTTTATTTTTGGGGCTTCCAACTTATTTATTTATTTATTTAAACATTTTTTTAACTTAATTTTGCTATGATATTAAGTCGGAGGGTGTACAGAAAATCAGTTTTTTCTGCTTTTCTGTACACTTGCCCGGTGCCATCTGAAATTATAGAAACATAGAAACATAGAAATGACGGCAGAAGAAGACCAAATGGCCCATTCAGTCTGCCCAGCAAGCTTTGCACATTTTTTTCTCATACTTATCTGTTACTCTTGGCTCTTAGTAACCTTTTGGTTCTATTTCCCTTCCACCCCCTCCATTAATGCAGAGAGCAGTGTTGGAACTGCATCTATGTGAAATATTTAGGTTAATTAGTTAGGGGTAGTAACCGCCACAATAAGCAAGCTACACCCATGCTTATTTGTTTTCCCAGACTATGTAATTCAGTCCTTTTTGGTTGTTGTCTGTATATAGATCCTCTTTTCTTCATTCCCCCTGCCTTTGAAGCAGAGAGCCATGCTGGTTATGTGTGAACCATCAGTCTTTCTCCCCTGCCATTGAAGCAGATAGCTATGCTGGTTATGTGTGAACCATCAGTCTTTCTCCCCTGCTGTTGAAGCAGCGAGCTATGCTGGATATGCGTGAAGTATCAGTCTTTCTCCCCTGCCCTTGAAGCAGATAGCTATGCTGGATATGCGTGAAGTATCAGTCTTTCTCCCCTGCCGTTAAAGCAGAGAGCCATGCTGGTTATGTGTGAACCATCAGTCTTTCTCCCCTGCTGTTGAAGCAGCGAGCTATGCTGGATATGCGTGAAGTATCAGTCTTTCTCCCCTGCCGTTGAAGCAGATAGCTCTGCTGGATATGCGTGAAGTATCAGTCTTTCTCCCCTGCCGTTGAAGTAGAGAGCTGTGCTGGATATGCGTGAAGTATCAGTTTTTCTTCTCCCCTGCCGTTGAAGCAGAGAGCTATGCTGGATATGCGTGAAGTATCAGTTTTTCTTCTCCCCTGCTGTTGAAGCAGGGAGCTATGCTGGATATGCGTGAAGTATCAGTTTTTCTTCTCCCCTGCCGTTGAAGCAGAGAGCTATGCTGGATATGCGTGAAGTATCAGTTTTTCTTCTCCCCTGCTGTTGAAGCAGAGAGCTATGCTGGATATGCGTGAAGTATCAGTTTTTCTTCTCCCCTGCTGTTGAAGCAGGGAGCTATGCTGGATATGCGTGAAGTATCAGTTTTTCTTCTCCCCTGCCGTTGAAGCAGAGAGCTCTGCTGGATATGCGTGAAGTATCAGTCTTTCTCCCCTGCCGTTGAAGCAGAGAGCTGTGCTGGATATGCGTGAAGTATCAGTTTTTCTTCTCCCCTGCCGTTGAAGCAGAGAGCTATGCTGGATATGCGTGAAGTATCAGTTTTTCTTCTCCCCTGCTGTTGAAGCAGAGAGCTATGCTGGATATGCGTGAAGTATCAGTTTTTCTTCTCCCCTGCTGTTGAAGCAGGGAGCTATGCTGGATATGCGTGAAGTATCAGTTTTTCTTCTCCCCTGCCGTTGAAGCAGAGAGCTATGCTGGATATGCGTGAAGTATCAGTTTTTCTTCTCCCCTGCTGTTGAAGCTGGGAACTATGCTGGATATGCATTGAAAGTGAAGTACCAGGCTTATTTGGTTTGGGGTAGTAACCGCCGTAACAAGCCAGCTACTCCCCGCTTTTTTGTGAATGCAAATCCTTTAACTCCTGCCTGAGAGTAAAATGTGTGGCTTGGCCACACACTTTGGTTTCTATATTGTGGGTGAATACCTAATAGGCTCATGAACATGCATTTGCATGTGATGAGCACTATTAGTTTCGGGGGGGTTGGCCGTGCGTTTTCCAAGTGCTATTTCCAAGTGCCATCCCCTACTCGCCCTTCCCCCGCAAAGTTAAGACCCTCCCTGCCCCTTCCCCTACCCCCTCTCCAGCGCCCCGCAGCCTCCCCCCCCCCCCCCCGCCCTCTCACCCCCTAGCAACTTTTCCTTGAAAGTACCCTTGTTCTAAAAGTACCCTTGTTCCCCTTGCCCCACCTTCGTCCCCCGCACCTTCCCCCCCCCCCCCCCGCTTTTCTCCCTCCTCACTCCCTCCCCCCCTGCCCCTGCTTTTAATTGTACATAGGTGCACTTGCTTCCTTTATATTGTTTATAAGTTCATATGCCTATCTAATCCTGATATGGATAATCAAAATCCACTTTGTTCAACAAAGTTGTATTTCAGCTCGTTAACTCTCTCTCACTGTACTTTCCTATATTATCTAGTTAGCCTTCTATCATCGTTCATTGTAATTTCCTTTCTCCATTACCTGTAAACCGACATGATGTGTCCTACGAATGCCGGTATATAAAAAGCGTTAATTAAATAAATAAATATTACCCCGTCAAAAACTCGTGGCCAAACGAGGGCTAACGGACACTTCCAGTTCTCCTTCCACTTTATTTCACAATCCTAAGTTCAGGAAAAAGACAGCATATTCTCCTCAGAAATAGACTTTTATTTATCAGATTTGGCAGGATTTAGCATTTAGAAGACAACAGTTCCTGTCTCTAACATCCTGACCACTAAGCACCAATTTACCCTCAGAAAGTTCTGTACACATGCCATAATCCTTAGCCTGATTAATATATTAATACTTATGGCTAACTTACTCACCCCCGGTCCAACTTCAGGCGATCTCCCTCTGTTCACCTCTGAAGCAGCTCCGGCTGAAGGTCTGGAGAATGTGGGCAGGGGAGGAGACTTCTGGTCTGGTACTGGCAGAGCTACCAGCAGTCTGGGGGCTTGGAGGAGTGAGGGATAAAGCCTGGGATAAGCACAGAGGATCCTTAGCTGTAAGGGAGTGAGGGATAAAGCCTGGGATAAGCACAGAGGATCCTTAGCTGTGAGGGAGTGAGAGGTAAAGCCTGGGATAAGCACAGAGGATCCTTAGCTGTGAGGGAGTGAGAGGTAAAGCCTGGGATAAGCACAGAGGATCCTTAGCTGTGAGGGAGTGAGGGATAAAGCCTGGGATAAGCACAGAGGATCCTTAGCTGTGAGGGAGTGAGGGATAAAGCCTGGGATAAGCACAGAGGATCCTTAGCTGTGGGGGAATGAGAGGTAAAGCCTGGGATAAGCACAGAGGATCCTTAGCTGTGAGGGAGTGAGGGGTAAAGCCTGGGATAAGCACAGAGGATCCTTAGCTGTGAGGGAGTGAGGGATAAAGCCTGGGATAAGCACAGAGGATCCTTAGCTGTGGGGGAGTGAGGGATAAAGCCTGGGATAAGCACAGAGGATCCTTAGCTGTGGGGAGTGAGGGATAAAGCCTGGGATAAGCACAGAGGATCCTTAGCTGTGGGGAGTGAGGGATAAAGCCTGGGATAAGCACAGAGGATCCTTAGCTGTGGGGGAGTGAGGGATAAAGCCTGGGATAAGCACAGAGGATCCTTAGCTGTGGGGGAATGAGAGGTAAAGCCTGGGATAAGCACAGAGGATCCTTAGCTGTGAGGGAGTGAGGGATAAAGCCTGGGATAAGCACAGAGGATCCTTAGCTGTGAGGGAGTGAGGGATAAAGCCTGGGATAAGCACAGAGGATCCTTAGCTGTGAGGGAGTGAGGGATAAAGCCTGGGATAAGCACAGAGGATCCTTAGCTGTGGGGGAGTGAGGGATAAAGCCTGGGATAAGCACAGAGGATCCTTAGCTGTGGGGGGAGTGAGGGGATAAAGCCTGGGATAAGCACAGAGGATCCTTAGCTGTGGGGGAGTGAGGGATAAAGCCTGGGATAAGCACAGAGGATCCTTAGCTGTGGGGGAAGTGAGAGGTAAAGCCTGGGATAAGCACAGAGGATCCTTAGCTGTGGGGGAGTGAGGGGATAAAGCCTGGGATAAGCACAGAGGATCCTTAGCTGTGGGGGGGGTGAGAGGGTAAAGCCTGGGATAAGCACAGAGGATCCTTAGCTGTGAGGGAGTGAGGGGTAAAGCCTGGGATAAGCACAGAGGATCCTTAGCTGTGAGGGAGTGAGGGATAAAGCCTGGGATAAGCACAGAGGATCCTTAGCTGTGAGGGAATGAGGGATAAAGCCTGGGATAAGCACAGAGGATCCTTAGCTGTGAGGGAGTGAGAGGTAAAGCCTGGGATAAGCACAGAGGATCCTTAGCTGTGGGGGAGTGAGGGGTAAAGCCTGGGATAAGCACAGAGGATCCTTAGCTGTGGGGGAGTGAGGGGTAAAAGCCTGGGATAAGCACAGAGGATCCTTAGCTGTGGGGGAGTGAGGGGTAAAGCCTGGGATAAGCACAGAGGATCCTTAGCTGTGGGGGAGTGAGGAGTAAAGCCTGGGATAAGCACAGAGGATCCTTAGCTGTGGGGAGAGTGAGGGGTAAAGCCTGGGATAAGCACAGAGGATCCTTAGCTGTGAGGGAGTGAGAGGTAAAGCCTGGGATAAGCACAGAGGATCCTTAGCTGTCAGGGAGTGAGGGGTAAAGCCTGGGATAAGCACAGAGGATCCTTAGCTGTGAGGGAGTGAGAGGTAAAGCCTGGGATAAGCACAGAGGATCCTTAGCTGTGGGGGGAGTGAGGGGTAAAGCCTGGGATAAGCACAGAGGATCCTTAGCTGTGAGGCAGTGAGGGGTAAAGCCTGGGATAAGCACAGAGGATCCTTAGCTGTGGGGGAGTGAGGGGTAAAGCCTGGGATAAGCACAGAGGATCCTTAGCTGTGAGGGAGTGAGGGGTTAAGCCTGGGATAAGCACAGAGGATCCTTAGCTGTGGGGGAGTGAGGGGTTAAGCCTGGGATAAGCACAGAGGATCCTTAGCTGTGGGGGAGTGAGGGGTAAAGCCTGGGATAAGCACAGAGGATCCTTAGCTGTGAGGGAGTGAGAGGTAAAGCCTGGGATAAGCACAGAGGATCCTTAGCTGTGAGGGAGTGAGAGGTAAAGCCTGGGATAAGCAAAGAGGATCCTTAGCTGTGAGGGAGTGAGGGGTAAAGCCTGGGATAAGCACAGAGGATCCTTAGCTGTGAGGGAGTGAGAGCTAAAGCCTGGGATAAGCACAGAGGATCCTTAGCTGTGGGGGAGTGAGGGGTAAAGCCTGGGATAAGCACAGAGGATCCTTAGCTGTGAGGGAGTGAGAGGTAAAGCCTGGGATAAGCACAGAGGATCCTTAGCTGTGAGGGAGTGAGGGGTAAAGCCTGGGATAAGCACAGAGGATCCTTAGCTGTGGGGGAGTGAGGGGTAAAGCCTGGGATAAGCACAGAGGATCCTTAGCTGTGATGGGAGTGAGGGGTAAAGCCTGGGATAAGCACAGAGGATCCTTAGCTGTGGGGGAGTGAGAGGTAAAGCCTGGGATAGGCACAGAGGATCCTTAGCTGTGAGGGAGTGAGGGGTAAAGCCTGAGATAAGCACAGAGGATCCTTAGCTGTGAGGGAGTGAGGGGTAAAGCCTGGGATAAGCACAGGGGATCCTTAGCTGTGAGGGAGTGAGAGGTAAAGCCTGGGATAAGCACAGAGGATCCTTAGCTGTGAGGGAGTGAGAGGTAAAGCCTGGGATAAGCACAGGGGATCCTTAGCTGTGAGGGAGTGAGGGGTAAAGCCTGGGATAAGCACAGGGGATCCTTAGCTGTGGGGGAGTGAGGGGTAAAGCCTGGGATAAGCACAGAGGATCCTTAGCTGTGGGGGAGTGAGGGGTAAAGCCTGGGATAAGCACAGAGGATCCTTAGCTGTGGGGGAGTGAGAGGTAAAGCCTGGGATAAGCACAGAGGATCCTTAGCTGTGAGGGCAGTGAGGGGTAAAGCCTGGGATAAGCACAGAGGATCCTTAGCTGTGAGGGAGTGAGGGGTAAAGCCTGGGATAAGCACAGAGGATCCTTAGCTGTGGGGGAGTGAGGGATAAAGCCTGGGATAAGCACAGAGGATCCTTAGCTGTGAGGGAGTGAGGGGTAAAGCCTGGGATAAGCACAGAGGATCCTTAGCTGTGAGGGAGTGAGGGGTAAAGCCTGGGATAAGCACAGAGGATCCTTAGCTGTGAGGCAGTGAGGGGTAAAGCCTGGGATAAGCACAGAGGATCCTTAGCTGTGAGGGCAGTGAGGGGTAAAGCCTGGGATAAGCACAGAGGATCCTTAGCTGTGAGGGAGTGAGGGGTAAAGCCTGGGATAAGCACAGAGGATCCTTAGCTGTGAGGGAGTGAGGGGTAAAGCCTGGGATAAGCACAGAGGATCCTTAGCTGTGAGGGGAGTGAGGGGTAAAGCCTGGGATAAGCACAGAGGATCCTTAGCTGTGGAGGAGTGAGGGGTAAAGCCTGGGATAAGCACAGAGGATCCTTAGCTGTGAGGCAGTGAGGGGTAAAGCCTGGGATAAGCACAGAGGATCCTTAGCTGTGAGGGAGTGAGGGGTAAAGCCTGGGATAAGCACAGAGGATCCTTAGCTGTGAGGGAGTGAGGGGTAAAGCCTGGGATAAGCACAGAGGATCCTTAGCTGTGGGGGAGTGAGAGGTAAAGCCTGGGATAAGCACAGAGGATCCTTAGCTGTGAGGGGAGTGAGGGGTAAAGCCTGGGATAAGCACAGAGGATCCTTAGCTGTGGGGGAGTGAGGGGTAAAGCCTGGGATAAGCACAGAGGATCCTTAGCTGTGGGGGAGTGAGGGGTAAAGCCTGGGATAAGCACAGAGGATCCTTAGCTGTGGAGGAGTGAGGGTTAAAGCCTGGGATAAGCACAGAGGATCCTTAGCTGTGAGGCAGTGAGGGGTAAAGCCTGGGATAAGCACAGAGGATCCTTAGCTGTGGGGGAGTGAGGGGTTAAGCCTGGGATAAGCACAGAGGATCCTTAGCTGTGGGGGAGTGAGGGGTTAAGCCTGGGATAAGCACAGAGGATCCTTAGCTGTGGGGGAGTGAGGGGTAAAGCCTGGGATAAGCACAGAGGATCCTTAGCTGTGAGGGAGTGAGAGGTAAAGCCTGAGATAAGCACCCAGGATCCGGTCGGTAGGCTTGGGTATTGAACGCAATATAGCTGTTATGTTATATAATATGCTTATGTTTTTTTGTTTCTGTTCCAAGTGATTAGGCCATGAAGTTTTGCTTTTTGGAATTCAAGGCACATAACCCTGATGGGAGAGCTGATGAAGAGAGGTAAGTTTATGTGGGAAGGAAGGGGTAACTGACAGATGAGATGGGAAGATGATTCGCAGAGGAATGGCAGATGAGAGAGTTTATAGTTGCTGGGGGTGTATAAAGATGAGGAGGTGGGGAGGCAACACTGGGGTCAGTAGGTATGCACGGGTGGGGAGGGAGCACTGGGGTCAGTAGGTATGGCACGGGTGGGGAGGGCAACACTGGGGTCAGTAGGTATGCACGGGTGGGGAGGGCGCACTGGGGTCAGTAGGTATGCATGGGTAGGGGAGGGCAGCACTGGGTCAGTAGGTATGGCACGGGTAGGGGAGGGCAGCACTGGGGTCAGTAGGTATGGATGGGTGGGAGAGGGTAGGTCTGGGTCAGTAGGTATGGCACGGGTAGGGGAGGCAGCACTGGGGTCAGTAGGTATGCACGGGTGGGGAGGGCGCACTGGGGTCAGTAGGTATGCATGGGTGGGGACGGCGCACTGGGGTCAGTAGGTATGCAAGGGTAGGGGAGGGAGCACTGGGTCAGTAGGTATGGACGGGTTGGGGAGGGCAGCACTGGTCAGTGAGGTGATGGGATTGAGGCTTGATGCATGGTAGGAGATGCCTGTGCTCTGCTCTGTGTGTTTATGTCGGGGAGGGCAGCACTGGGGTCAGTAGGTATGGATGGGTGGGAGAGGGTAGGTCTGGGTCAGTAGGTATGGACGGGTAGGGGAGGGCAGCACTGGGGTCAGTAGGTATGGACGGGTGGGAGAGGGTAGGTCTGGGTCAGTAGGTATGGCACGGGTAGGGGAGGGCAGCACTGGGTCAGTAGGTATGCACGGGTAGGGGAGGGCAGCACTGGGTCAGTAGGTATGGCACGGGTAGGGGAGGGAGCACTGGGTCAGTAGGTATGGCACGGGTAGGGGAGGGAGCACTGGGGTCAGTAGGTATGGCACGGGTAGGGGAGGGAGCACTGGGGTCAGTAGGTATGGACGGGTAGGGGAGGCAGCACTGGGGTCAGTAGGTATGGCACGGGTAGGGGAGGGCAGCACTGGGGTCAGTAGGTATGGCACGGGTAGGGGAGGGCAGCACTGGGGTCAGTAGGTATGGCACGGGTAGGGGAGGGCGCACTGGGGTCAGTAGGTATGGCACGGGTAGGGGAGGGCAGCACTGGGGTCAGTAGGTATGGCACGGGTAGGGGAGGGCAGCACTGGGGTCAGTAGGTATGGCACGGGTAGGGGAGGGCAGCACTGGGGTCAGTAGGTATGGCACGGGTAGGGGAGGGCAGCACTGGGGTCAGTAGGTATGGCACGGGTAGGGGAGGGCGCACTGGGGTCAGTAGGTATGGACGGGTAGGGGAGGGCAGCACTGGGGTCAGTAGGTATGGCACGGGTAGGGGAGGGAGCACTGGGGTCAGTAGGTATGGCACGGGTAGGGGAGGGAGCACTGGGGTCAGTAGGTATGGCACGGGTAGGGGAGGCAGCACTGGGGTCAGTAGGTATGGCACGGGTAGGGGAGGGCAGCACTGGGGTCAGTAGGTATGGCACGGGTAGGGGAGGGAGCACTGGGTCAGTAGGTATGGCACGGGTAGGGGAGGGAGCACTGGGGTCAGTAGGTATGGCACGGGTAGGGGAGGGAGCACTGGGGTCAGTAGGTATGGACGGGTAGGGGAGGGCAGCACTGGGGTCAGTAGGTATGGCACGGGTAGGGGAGGGCAGCACTGGGGTCAGTAGGTATGGCACGGGTAGGGGAGGGAGCACTGGGTCAGTAGGTATGGCACGGGTAGGGGAGGCAGCACTGGGTCAGTAGGTATGGACGGGTAGGGGAGGAAGCACTGGGGTCAGTAGGTATGGACGGGTAGGGGAGGAAGCACTGGGGTCAGTAGGTATGGCACGGGTAGGGGAGGGAGCACTGGGGTCAGTAGGTATGGACGGGTAGGGGAGGCAGCACTGGGGTCAGTAGGTATGGACGGGTAGGGGAGGCAGCACTGGGGTCAGTAGGTATGGCACGGGTAGGGGAGGGCAGCACTGGGGTCAGTAGGTATGGCACGGGTAGGGGAGGGCAGCACTGGGGTCAGTAGGTATGGCACGGGTAGGGGAGGGCAGCACTGGGGTCAGTAGGTATGGCACGGGTAGGGGAGGGCAGCACTGGGGTCAGTAGGTATGGACGGGTAGGGGAGGGAGCACTGGGGGTCAGTAGGTATGGCACGGGTAGGGGAGGGCAGCACTGGGGTCAGTAGGTATGGCACGGGTAGGGGAGGGCAGCACTGGGGTCAGTAGGTATGGCACGGGTAGGGGAGGGCAGCACTGGGGTCAGTAGGTATGGCACGGGTAGGGGGGGGCAGCACTGGGGTCAGTAGGTATGGCACGGGTAGGGGAGGGCAGCACTGGGGTCAGTAGGTATGGCACGGGTAGGGGAGGGCAGCACTGGGGTCAGTAGGTATGGCACGGGTAGGGGAGGGAGCACTGGGGTCAGTAGGTATGGCACGGGTAGGGGAGGGAGCACTGGGTCAGTAGGTATGGCACGGGTAGGGGAGGGAGCACTGGGGTCAGTAGGTATGCACGGGTAGGGGAGGGAGCACTGGGGTCAGTAGGTATGCACGGGTAGGGGAGGGAGCACTGGGTCAGTAGGTATGCACGGGTAGGGGAGGGAGCACTAGGTCAGTAGGTATGCACGGGTGAGGAGGGCAGCACTGGGTCAGTAGGTATGCACGGGTAGGGGAGGCAGCACTGGGTCAGTAGGTATGGACGGGTAGGGGAGGGCAGCACTGGGTCAGTAGGTATGCACGGGTAGGGGAGGGAGCACTGCGTCAGTAGGTATGCACGGGTAGGGGAGGGAGCACTGGGTCAGTAGGTATGCACGGGTAGGGGAGGGAGCACTAGGTCAGTAGGTATGCACGGGTGAGGAGGGCAGCACTGGGTCAGTAGGTATGCACGGGTAGGGGAGGGAGCACTGGGTCAGTAGGTATGCACGGGTAGGGGAGGGAGCACTGGGGTCAGTAGGTATGCACGGGTGAGGAGGGCAGCACTGGGTCAGTAGGTATGCACGGGTAGGGGAGGACAGCACTGGGGTCAGTAGGTATGGACGGGTGAGGAGGGCAGCACTGGGTCAGTAGGTATGCACGGGTGAGGAGGGCAGCACTGGGTCAGTAGGTATGGATGGGTGGGGAGGGAGCACTGGTCAGTGAGGTGATGGCATTGAGGTTTGATGCATGGTAGGAGATTCCTGTGCTCTGCTCTGTGTGTTTATGTTGGGGAGGGAGCACTGGGGTCAGTAGGTATGCACGGGTGAGGAGGGCAGCACTGGGTCAGTAGGTATGGATGGGTGGGGAGGGAGCACTGGTCAGTGAGGTGATGGCATTGAGGTTTGATGCATGGTAGGAGATTCCTGTGCTCTGCTCTGTGTGTTTATGTTGGGGAGGGAGCACTAGGTCAGTAGGTATGCACGGGTGAGGAGGGCAGCACTGGGTCAGTAGGTATGCACGGGTAGGGGAGGGAGCACTGGGTCAGTAGGTATGCACGGGTAGGGGAGGGAGCACTGGGTCAGTAGGTATGGACGGGTAGGGGAGGGAGCACTGGGTCAGTAGGTATGCACGGGTAGGGGAGGGAGCACTGGGTCAGTAGGTATGCACGGGTAGGGGAGGGAGCACTGGGGTCAGTAGGTATGCACGGGTAGGGGAGGGAGCACTGGGTCAGTAGGTATGCACGGGTAGGGGAGGGAGCACTGGGTCAGTAGGTATGCATGGGTGGGGAGGGAGCACTGGGGTCAGTAGGTATGCACGGGTAGGGGAGGGAACACTGGGTCAGTAGGTATGCACGGGTAGGGGAGGGAGCACTGGGGTCAGTAGGTATGGCACGGGTGGGGAGGGCAGCACTGGGGTCAGTAGGTATGCATGGGTGGGGAGGGAGCACTGGGGTCAGTAGGTATGCATGGGTGGGGAGGGAGCACTGGGGTCAGTAGGTATGCACGGGTAGGGGAGGGAGCACTGGGGTCAGTAGGTATGGCACGGGTGGGGAGGGCAGCACTGGGGTCAGTAGGTATGCATGGGTGGGGAGGGAGCACTGGGTCAGTAGGTATGGCACGGGTGGGGAGGGCAGCACTGGGGTCAGTAGGTATGGCACGGGTGGGGAGGGCAGCACTGGGGTCAGTAGGTATGCACGGGTGGGGAGGGAGCACTGGGTCAGTAGGTATGCACGGGTGGGGAGGGAGCACTGGGGTCAGTAGGTATGCACGGGTGGGGAGGGAGCACTGGGTCAGTAGGTATGCACGGGTGGGGAGGGAGCACTGGGTCAGTAGGTATGGCACGGGTGGGGAGGGAGCACTGGGGTCAGTAGGTATGCATGGGTGGGGAGGGAGCACTGGGGTCAGTAGGTATGGCACGGGTAGGGGAGGCAGCACTGGGTCAGTAGGTATGCACGGGTAGGGGAGGGAGCACTGGGTCAGTAGGTATGGACGGGTAGGGGAGGCAGCACTGGGTCAGTAGGTATGCACGGGTAGGGGAGGGAGCACTGGGTCAGTAGGTATGCACGGGTAGGGGAGGGAGCACTGGGTCAGTAGGTATGCACGGGTGGGGAGGGAGCACTGGGTCAGTAGGTATGCACGGGTAGGGGAGGGAGCACTGGGTCAGTAGGTATGCACGGGTGGGGAGGGAGCACTGGGGTCAGTAGGTATGCACGGGTGAGGAGGGCAGCACTGGGTCAGTAGGTATGCACGGGTAGGGGAGGGAGCACTGGGTCAGTAGGTATGCACGGGTAGGGGAGGGAGCACTGGGGTCAGTAGGTATGCACGGGTGGGGAGGGAGCACTGGGGTCAGTAGGTATGCACGGGTGAGGAGGGCAGCACTGGGGTCAGTAGGTATGCACGGGTGGGGAGGGAGCACTGGGTCAGTAGGTATGCACGGGTAGGGGAGGGAGCACTGGGGTCAGTAGGTATGCACGGGTGGGGAGGGAGCACTGGGTCAGTAGGTATGCACGGGTAGGGGAGGGAGCACTGGGGTCAGTAGGTATGCACGGGTGGGGAGGGAGCACTGGGTCAGTAGGTATGCACGGGTAGGGGAGGGAGCACTGGGGTCAGTAGGTATGCACGGGTGGGGAGGGAGCACTGGGTCAGTAGGTATGCACGGGTAGGGGAGGGAGCACTGGGTCAGTAGGTATGCACGGGTGGGCAGGGCAGCACTGGTCAGTGAGGTGATGGCATTGAGGTTTGATGCATGGTAGGAGGTGCCTGTGCTCTGCTCTGTGTGTTTATGCCGCTCTTCCCCTGCTTAGGATGGTTGGAAGGCCTGGTCCCAGTTGCACTAAAGTGTATGTGGAGGTTGCTCCTTGCCGGGATATGAGACCTTTTCGCTCTTTAGAGTTGTTGAGAGATTTCGGGGGGGGGGGGGGGGGGGGGGGGGGGGTGTGAGTTTGGCAGGGGTTGGTAAGCAGCTTTCACATAACAAATGTTTGTGCTTTGCGTGTGTTCCTCCAGTTATAGCTCTGATATGGCTCAACCTTGCTACCTCAAACTTTCTGTTGCCTTGGGGGTGGTGAGTAATATTTGGGGGTGGGGCGACAGAGCTGGCACTTTTTCCCTAAAGAAATGCACCGGGGACAACACCAAGGCTAACTGGAACATCCTGCTTTCCGCGTGCTCCCTAACGGGCTGAGAGACCTGGCTCAGGAGAGGAGTTGGATGCAGATGATGTCAGCTGAGTTTCTGAGCAGGACGGGAATTTCTGGGATCTGCTGAATGTTGTCTGCTCTGCTAATGCCACTGCTTTTCATCATAGCTGCTGAGCTGGCGAAAGCCATCGAGGAAGGGGACAAGGAGGTGGCCATTCGCTGTGCTCTGCAGCTGGCTGAGCAGCAGATACCGCTGGTCATCCATGTCAAACAGGCAGCGTATGACGTGCCAGCTCTCGGGTAAGGGCCCTGCCGCGGGCTTTACTCTGAAACAAAGCTTAAAACCAGACCTGGCTCATCCTGACCTGTAGCTCCTGCGCTGTGCATATAACAAAGCCTTTCCGAGATGAGTTTAAATTAAATTAAAACACAGCATTCATATAAACCTGATGCAGTTTTAAACCTCAGTGAATAAGAACGTCAGAAGTGCCAGGCTGGATCAGAGCAAGGTCCATTAAGCCCAGGGGTCTGTCTCCCTGTCACGAGTACCCAGCAGATCCCAAAAACTAGATCTAATTCCTCTTACTCACTGCCAGGGACAGCGCTGGCTTTCTCCAGGCTTCCTGACTAATAATGCACTACGGACTTTTCCTCCAGGAACTTGTCCAAACCGCCTTTAAACCCCGCTATGCTCGTCACCTTCACCACGTCCTCTGGCAACAGATCCCCCAGCTTGAGAGTGTGCTGATTTGAATCTGCTGGTTGTTAATTTCATGGCACGTCCCCTTGGTTTAGTATTATGTGAAAGATTAAATAAATAACCATCCCACTCCTCTCGTGATTTTATGACCTTTATCCTGTCCCCTCTTGCTGTCCCTTTTCTCAGCTTTAGAGCCCTCGCCTGCATAGCCTACATAACATAAGAACATAAGATTGCCTTCTTGGGTTGGACCAAGGGTCCCTCCAGCCCATTCCCTGTACGTACCCGGATCAGAACAGCCTGCTGGGCTTTGCCTCCCTTCCAGCAGATGGAGACAAACTTGAAGAGCAGCCCCTCTTAACCTGGTGTGCCAGCTGCATCTCTTCAGTATCTCTCTGTCTCCAGCATGTGGAGGTGGTGCAAAACCTGCAGTCTTGACCGGTTCTTTGGTGTTAAAAGACCATCTCTATTAAAAAAATATATAATAATACCGGATCAAGCAGGACAAACTGGTGCAACTTCCCAGGGGGGTAGGCAGGTCCTAGTGGGGCCATCCCTCCCTGGTAGTAGATTTCAAGGAGCTGGGGTTGGTGACCCCGGGGGGCTCCAGGACGGTAAGGAGCCAGGGGTGACTACCAGTAGTCCAGTCCCTCCCCCTTATTCCCGGCCCGATCAAAGAGCAGCCTGTCAGCCTTCCTTGCTTAGCGGCTGCTGCTGCTTTGGTGAGTGGAAAAAAAAAATTCAAAGTATTTTGAATCGCCGGGTTGCAAACGGGCAGGTTTTTCTTTCTGTAGCGGCGTTTGTTCTTGGGTGCGCTCTGGCTGCAGCTGAGTCTTTCTCCTCTGTCCCGTCGCCGCTTCCCCGTGCTTCCTCATGCCGCGCCTGGCACGATGTGTTGCCTGTGGGGAGTCCGCTTTGCAGCTCTCCTGTGTGGGGCTGTGTATTAGGTGCCTCTCGGGGGGGGGGGGGGAGGTACCTTGGATCGGGGACTGGGGTCGGTGGCTAAGTCCCACGATGCGGCGAAAAGATCTGCCACTCAGGAAGGTCAGGCCGACCCGTTCCCGCTGAGTGCGGGAATGGCGGCCATCTTGAATTCCTTTGCAGATGCATGGGCCAAGGCATCGGGGGGGAATCTCCTGCCCGATCTGTCTCCGGTTCCTGGCAGTCCTGAGGACCTTATGGAGCCATCCCAGGACTTTTCTGATGGTGAGCCCGATCCCCTGGTGGGGAAAGGGGGTGGTCTTAATGCCTTCTCTTTGGATTTTGTGCTTTTTTTTTTTTTGAAATTTACGATTTTTATTATCAATCGGATTTTGTGCTTTTAATGCACAAAGCTTTCATGGCCACCCAGGCTCAGCAGAGTGAGGCTTCACAGCAGGAAAGACCTGAGGGGCCGGCCCCCCAAGAAGATCCCCAGACGCCTAGAATCCCAGGGATCCCTTCAAGTAAAGAAGCTAAGGGGTTCCTCGCTTCTAGATGGGACCAAAATCCCGGATGCTGCAGGCGCTGGTGCTTCAGACGTTCTCACAGTGCCTCCACCCCTGCCTGGGACAGATCCAGATGAAGACCTGGGGAAGGCGTCTCCTCTGGAGGGTGATAACCTGAAGGTTGTTCGCCTGTTCCACAGGGAGGAATTAGACCCCCTCATTCCGTGGGTCTTGTCAGAGCTCAGAGTATTTGTATTTATTAGAATTTATTAATCGCTTAACACAAAATAGGCCTAAGCGATTTACAGTAAAAGCACAGGCATAAAATTAAAAATTGGTGACAAAACATACACAAAAAAGACATAAAAATAAGGACCAACCAATAACAGCACAGAATAAACATGGGCCTAGTATAATAGAGGGTTCTTCAGAAGGAGTGAAGCTCCCCCAGGAAGTCTTGCCCTAGGATTCGGTGGACCCGGTCCTGGCGGGGTTATCAGGGAGTGGGGTGAGCCAGAGGCAGGCCTGCGAGTGGGACGGGCTATGGACAAATTTTATCCTATGCCCGAAGCATTTGAAGTTTCCCAAAGTTGACGCCTCAGTGTTGGCAGTGACGAAGAGAAACCACAATCCTGGTAGCAGGAGCGGCCAGGACCTCCAGGATAGGGAACTGGAGGTTCTTTTGAAGCGGATATTTGAAGTTTCGGCACTGGGTACCCGAGAAGCCGTTTGCAGTAGCTTCATGTTCCGGGCGGGCCTCCACAGGGTACAACGGTTATTGACTTCCCGAGACCTTCCACCTCAGGAATCGGCACAAGTGGAGCGCTTGGAGGCAGCAGTTGCGTATGGAGACAATGCCTTATACGATCTTCTGTGTACTTCCACCAGGAAGGATCCTGTGGCTACGCAACTGGTCGGCTGATGTCTCTTCCAAAGCCCAGTTGGGTGCTTTATCTTTCAAGGGGAAGTTTCTCTTTAGTGAAGACTTGGAGCAGCTGATTAAGTTGGGGGGGGGGGGGGTGCGGAGAACAAGGCTCACAAGCTCCCAGAGGATAAGCCTAAGCCTTCAAGAGGTTTCCTTCCGGCCCGTTCTCATTTTTGGGGTCAACAGAGATTCCGACAAAGCAGGGCGCTGGCTTCAGGTCAGAGACAGCCCACTGGCAGGCTGCAAGCTTGGTCTCATTCCTTTCAGGGCCGTAGACCCTCTCACGACAGGGGTCACTTCTGCGTCGCTTGGAGCCAAGTCCACTCAAAGAGATGCAGTCAGCCCATTCCTCGGTTCCTCTTGTGGGGGGACAGCTGTCCAATTTTTACGAGGAATGGGTCAAAATAACCTCCGATCAGTGGGTTCTAAACATCATAGAACATGGATATGCGTTAGAATTTGCTCGGCTTCTCCGAGACCTTTTTATAGTCTCCCCTTGTGGCTCTCACATGAAAGAACAGATCGTTCGACAGACCCTCGACCGGTTGAGCTGTCTGGGGGCCATAGTTCCCGTCCCCCAGGTGGAGAGGATGAGGGGGTGCTACTCCATCTATTTCATGGTCCCGAAGAAGGAGAGGCCCTTCGGGACGATCCTGGACTTGAAAAAGGTGAACAGGGCACTCAAAGTTCCACATTTCCGGATGGAGACCCTGCGCTTGGTCATTGCAGCAGTCCGCAGCAGCAAGTTCTTGGCTTCCCTTGGTCACGATTTGAAGCTCCAGGGAGGAAGATTCAGAACCAATGTCAGGAAGTATTTCTTCACGGAGAGGGTGGTGGATGCCTGGAATGCCCTTCCGGAGGATGTGGTGAAGACCAGAACTGTGAAGGACTTCAAAGGGGCGTGGGATAAACACTGTGGATCCATAAAGTCAAGAGGCCGCCAATGAAGAGTGGGTGACTCGCCAGAATGATGGCTACTGCCTGGAGACAATACCCTTATTCAATAAACGTACACATGCTTACTGTGACTCCAACATCGTTCTAGCTTCAACAGCAAGAGGAAATGTGGAATAAAGGATTTGCACTCACAAAGAGGGGAGTAGCTGGCTTGTTACGGCGGTTACTACCCCAAACCAAATAAGCCTGATACTTCAATTTCAATGCATATACAGCATAGTTCTCTGCTTCAACGGCAGGGGAGAAGAAAAACTGATACTACACACATCTAGCAGAGCTCTCTGCTTCAACGGCAGGGGAGAAGAAAAAAGGGTTCGCACTCACAAAGCGGGGAGTAGCTGGCTTGTTACGGCGGTTACTACCCCAAACCAAATGTGCCTGATACTTCACTTTCGATGCATATCCAGCATGGCTCTCTGCTTCAACAGCATGGGAGAAGAAAAAACTGATACTTCAAGCATATCCAGCATAGCTCCCTGCTTCAACGGCAGGGGAGAAGAAAAACAACCAATAAGGGCTGTATAACATAGTCTGGGTAAAACAAATAAGCATGGGTGTAGCTTGCTTATTGCGGCGGTTACTACCCCTACTACCCCTAACTAATCAAGCTAGATATTTCACTTGGATGCAGCTCCATCGCTGCTCTCTACATTAATGGTGTGGGAGGAAGGGAAATAGAACCAAGAGCTAAGAGAAACAGATAAGTATGACAGAAAAAATGTGTGAAGCTTGCTGGGCAGACTGGATGGGCCGTTTGGTCGTCTTCTGCCGTCTTTTCTATGTTTCTATGTTTCCCTGGATTTAACGGAAGCGTATTTGCACATAGCTATCCACAGGGATCACCAGAAATTTTTTTGGTTCATGATCCTCGGCATGCATTTCCAGTTCCGTGCCCTGCCATTCGGTCTGACTACAGCGCCTCACACATTCACCAAAGTAATGGTGGTTGTGGCAGCAGCTCTCAGGAGGGAGGGGGGTACTGGTTCACCCGTATCTGGACAACTGGCTCATCCGAGCGAAGCCAAGAGTCCTCTGCAAGACAGCAGTCATCAAAGTTGTAAGTCATCTGGAATCCCTCTGGTCGTCAATCAGGCCAAGAGCAACCTTCTCCCATCTCAGATGCTGGACTTCTTGGGAGCCCAGTTTGACACCTGTGTGGGAAAAGTGTTCCTCCAGTCGGACCGGATTGCCAAATTGATGCAGCAGGTCCGTTGTCTCTTGTCACTTCCACTTCCCAAGGTCTGGGACTACTTGCAGGCCCTCTGTTCCATGGTGTCCACCCTGGAGTTGGTCCCATGGGCGTTTGCTCAAATGAGACCATTACAGAGATCCCATTGGGATCCGAAGTCTGAAGAGTTTCAGGTCCCCTTACCACTCACAGAGTCCGTCAGGTCCAGTCTTGGCTGGTGGCTTGTTCTGGAGCACTTGAGTTGTGGAGTGCACCTCGAAGTTCCTCAGTGGGTGGTAGTAACCACGGATGCCAGTCTCTGCGGTTGGGGAGTGGTCTGTCAGTCCTGTTCAGTCCAGGGCCAATGGTCGGAGGAGGAGGCGAGCTGGTCCATCAATTGCCTGGAGACCAGAGCAGTTCGTTTGGCGCTGCAGCACTTCCTACCACTGGTACACAACCGAGCAGTCAGAGTCCTGTCCGACAGTGCGACGACGGTGGCCTACATCAACCATCAGGGTGGCAACAAGAGTCGGGCAGTAGCCGCCGAAGTGCAGCAACTCATGGCCTGGGTGGAGCAGCGTCTTGCCCTTCTGGCTGCATCGCACATTGCTGGAACCTACAACGTGCAAGCGGATTTCCTGAGTCGGCATCCTGAGTCGGCATCGATCCCGGTGAGTGGGAACTTTCTGACAAAGCGATGGACCTCGTCTCTCGCAGGTGGGGGCGCCCCATCTGGACTTGATGGCTTCTCAAAGAAATGCCAGAGCTCCTCATTTTTTTTTCAGTTGCAGAAGGGAACATAGAGCTAAGGGAGTCGATGCGCTGGTACTTCCATGGCCGACCAAGGTGCTTCTCTTTGCCTTCCTTCCATGGCCTCTGATCAGCAAGATTCTCCAACACATAGAGGTCTACCCAAGGAAAGTAATTCTGGTGGCCCCAATGGCAGTGGTTCGGAGACCTGGTCAATCTCGTGGTGGACGGTCCCCTGAGACTCTGCCATCTTCCAAATTTGCTCTGTCAAGGCCCTATATTTTTTGACCAAGCAAATCGCTTTTGTCTAGCGACCTGGCTTTTGAAAGGTGGCAATTGAGGAAGAAAGGTTATCCAGAGGACATGATTACTACTCTTCTGCAAGCACGGAAGACCTCTACCTCGTTGACTTACATCAGAGAGTATGGAGAGTCTTCGAATCGTGGTGTTGCGAGCAGGGCGTTCTCCTCCGTCAGTCCTCGGTGGCGCACATTCTGGCGATCTTACAGAGAGGCTTAGCCAAAGGGTTGTCCTTCAATTCCCTTCAGGTCCAAGTTGCGGCCTTGGGGTGTCTCATAGGCAAGGTTCATGGTAGGACTCTGGTGTCACATCCGAATGTGGTGCGTTTTCTCCGGTGGGGGGGGGGGGAAAGCATTTGAATCCTCCCGTCCATCCAGTTTGTCCGTCCTGGAGCCTTAATTTGGTGCTTAGGGTCTTGTGTGAAGCCCCTTTTGAACCCATTAAGCAGGCCACTTTAAAGGACCTCACATTGAAGACAGTGTTTTTGGTGGCAATCTGCTCGGCTCGGAGGGTGTCTGATATCAAAGCCCTTTCTTGTAGGGACCCTTTTTTTTGGATTTCTGATTCTGGGATCTCTCTTAGGACGGTTCCATCCTTTTTACCAAAGGTGGTCTCAGCCTTCCACTTAAGTCAATCGGTAGAGCTTCTGGTCTTTTTGCATATCACTCCAGATGAACCTCCTGAGAGGGAGCTGAATGGCTTGGATATCAGAAGGGTTCTGTTGCACTATTTGGAGGCCACAAATTATTTCCAGGTTTCAGATCTTCTGTTCGTTTTGTGGAGCAGCGCTAAGAAGGGTCACAAGGCGACCATTGCCCAATGGTTGAAGAGGCTATTTCGTCTGCTTACATTTGTCGCAGCTGGCCTATTCCGGATGGGTTCAAAGCGCACTCGATACGATCTCAAGTGGCTTCGTGGGCTGAATGCCAGTTGGTCTCGCCGCAAGAAATCTGCAGAGCGGCAACCTGGAAGACTCTACACACTTTTGCTCGACACCACCGTTTGGACGTCCAGGCTCCGGATGTCAGCAACTTTGGGAGCAGTGTCATTCGAGCGGGACTCTCAACGTCTCACCCTACGTAGGGAAGCTTTGGTACATCCCAGCAGTCTGGACTGATCCGGGTATGTACAGGGAAAGGAAAATTGGTTCTTACCTGCTAATTTTCATTCCTGTAGTACCATGGATCAGTCCAGACGCCCTCCCTTTAAAGGGGTTTTCACTCAAGTTTTCTTGAGAGCCCGCTTTGATAATCGTTTTTGCTGAAGAAAGCTACAGGTTTCTTCTTATTCTGGGTTTGGCATTTTTTTTTCGACAGCTCCTGTTCAGTTTAAAAGTTCTCAGTTTTGTCCTTTTCTTGATCTATTAAAGTTCTTGTTTTCTGCTTTGATAATGTTCATACTGAAGAGATGCAGGTGGCACACCAGGTTAAGAGGGGGAGCTCTTCAAGTTTTTCTCTGTCTCCATCTGCTGGAAGGGAGGCAAAACCCAGCAGTCTGGACTGATCCTTGGTACTGCAGGTAAGAACCAATTTTCCTATATCCTTTTGCAACAGTGGCAGGTCCCAAAGGATAGATTGATTCTAAGCTGCTTATCCCAGGGATAAGCAATGGATTTCCCTAACTCCACCTTAATAATGGTTAATGGACATTTCCTCCAGGAAGTTGTCCAAACCTTTTTTTTTAAACCATCATAGGAGAGATGTTCTACCCCTTTATCATTTGTTGCTCTCGTGCTTGGTGCACTGCGTGCTGACAAGGAAAGGAGCTGCCCCATGGCTGTATTAATGGCCACACAGAAAGTGGCAGGAATTTGCTTCAGTACGAACGAGGAAAAGTTTACATCTCATTACTGAACCATTTCTGTCGCACTGCAGCAGCCACCCACATATTACAGCTCAGAGTATCCATATCAGCGATACCCTAATTGAACTACACTGGCTACCCATTGAACAAAGAATACAATACAAGACCCTATGCACCCTACATAAATTAATACACGAGGAAAAGGCAGAATGGCTGAACACGGTCCTTCGCGTACACATCCCCAATAGAAACCTGAGATCAGAAAGCAAAGCACTGCTAACTATTCCCTCAGTAAAAACAGCCAGACTAACTCAAGTAAGGGGTAGGGCCCTATCCCTGGCAGGACCTATAATAGGGAACACCATGCCTTTAGAAATCAGAACACAAAGAGACATCAAAACCTTCAGAAAAAGTTTAATAACCTGGCTATTTAAGCAAGCAAATCACAAAGGGAATGAAGAGTAGAATCCAGGGAAATGTAGAATGCGGTCAGCAGAACTCGCACACGCGCGCGCACACACGCGCACGCACACACACACACAAACAAGCACACGCGTGCACACACACACACAAACAAGCGCGCACACACACACAAACAAGCGCGTGCGCGCACACACAAACAAGCACGCGCTTGCATACACACACACAAACAAGCACACGCGCGCGTGCACACACGCGCACACACACAAGCGCGCACACACACAAGCACACGCGCACACACACACACAAACAAGCACGCGCGCGCGCACGCACACAAACAAGCACGCGCGCGCGCACACACACAAACAAGCACACACACACACAAGCGCGCGCACACACACACACACAAACAAGCACACGCGCACGTGCTGACAAGGAAAGGAGCTGCCCCATGGCTGTATTAATGGCCACACAGAAAGTGGCAGGAATTTGCTTCAGTACAAGCGCGCGCACACACACACACACACACACACAAGCACACGCGCGCACACACACACAAGCGCGCGCACACACACACACCAGCTTACTCGAATTGTGTGTATTTTATTTTTATTTTATTTCAACAACAAAGGATTAGATTTAAGTATTAATTTATCTTATAGCTGATATAGATAGAAGTAGACATGACTTATCACACCCACCAATTAATATTTAATATGAAACTATGTTACAGTATTTGATGGCACCTGGTTAGTTGATATAATTTAACACTTAAGCAACATGAAGTTGTGTGCCTTATTGTGACCCGTTGTGACGGCATCTGCTTAGCGACGGTATAGAAAAGATTTTAAATAAATAAAATAAATACCCAGTCCTGCCACTGGCGTCTCTTTGTCTGTCCTTTCCTGCAAGCTGTGTAAGTGTCTCTGATCTTTCTTGCTGTAGATTGCGTGTGAGCGTGGAGGATGCACAGATGCACGCAGTACCCATCACATTGAAGGTGCATCCTGACATGACCGTGGCATCACTGAAGGACATGGTATGCACAGGAACAGTGTTACAAAGGTTAAATTGGAAGGATTATAGCCCCCTGATTAGAGGATACAGCGATATATGAGTGGGGTAACAACAGCAAAGAAGACCAGTTTTACTGACACTGCTGTTTAACCCAGTGTGTGCCACCTGCAGTCCCTCAGAAAGTCTCTGTCTCCAGCAGATGATAGAAGGGAAAAAACCTGCAGTCTAGAATGTAAAAATTTAGAACAGAAGAGGAGTCAGGTGATTCCAGTTGTTCTCCCAGGGTTTTGCGGGGTTTCAGCTTGGACCATCCCTCCTGGTTGAGGCAGCTGAGCAGGGCATTGGAGACTCTTTTTATGCAGGCTTGCAGTAAAGGACTCTGAAAACTGGTGGTCCAGTTCCCTCGTCGTCCTGGCTGACTCTGCAATGCAGCACTGACCTCTGCAGCGCTTCTGGCTGGAAACTATTCTGCCCCTTCACTTGTTTGATTAAAGTTTATTTAAAAAAAAAACCCCAAAAGACTGCAAGGGAGCTGTGCTTCAGGGAGTGCAGACGTGAAGGGTCAGAGTGGCTGCTTCTGGAACAGAGTTGGGCAATCTCCACCAAGCGAGTGAGTCTGTGATCCTACCGCTGGGGAGGCCGTGCAGGATGCAGGCAAGCGGCACGTGCGGCAGGCTTTATGGCGTAGCCTAAGAGGACTAGCAAGAGCTGCCATTTGTGTGGGGAGATGTGTGCAAACCTTTCCATGGTGGGGCCGTGCAGAAGATATTCCTCCGGGGATGTTTCAAACTCAAAACAATTCAAAACATCTCTAAAAACATATTTCTTTCAAATCACATTTAAAGACTCACCCTCTAAATAATCAAACAATTATTCATATGGCAACTATTTCTTTTATGTAGAATTATTATTTATAACTATTGATTATTTTTTCCTTAATTTTTATTTTATATTCTTATATATTTTTGTAACTTTTAATATTGCTTTTTATTTATTATTTTATATTTATATTTCTATGTTTTTTTTCCAATTATATTGTACACTGTTTTGACTAAACTCTGTTTGTAAAGGCGGTATATAAACATTTTTAAATAAATAAAATAAATGAGGGCACCTTAGGAGAGAGTAGTGCAGCTCTGGCAGGGAGTTGTTCAGCGCAGTCGGCGGGAACATGTCAGGAGACCGTGTGGGTTAGCATTTACTGTGGCAGAAGAAGCTCTGGCCCAGGCAGAGGATTCTCCTCCTCACTGTCCCAGGCTGTTCAGGGAGATTCTGAAGATGTGGGAGCAGATATGGGGGACCCGCAGGACAGGGAGTCAGATCACTCGCAGGATTTTTCAACAGAGTTTGTATTGCTCCTGCATAAAACCTTGCTTGCCAGAAAGGCCGCCAAGCGATAGGGGTCACAACCTATCACTAGATCATGTAAAAGCCGAAAAGTGGACTCTATACAGGGATCCACGAGAGTCCGGAGGGGCCTAGGACTAGCGGGGCAGCAGGAGAGTTCCAGAGAGATCTTGGAAGACTGACGCAAGGAGCAATGCGACAGATGCCTGGTCAGAATTTCAGCTAGATGCTCTTCTCTTTAAGGGCAGTCTGTTGTTCAGAGAGGACCTGGAGCAACTGGTAAAGCACTTGGGAAAGTCTAAAGGGATAAAGTTACCTGAGGATAAACCAAAAGGTGGCAAGAGGGTTGTTTTTTTTTTTATCCATTCCCGCTTTCGGGATATCAAAGGTATTGCCAGAACAGAAGACCTTCAGGTGCGCAGAGGCAAACTCGGGCAAGGTGCGGTCTTTTCGGGGACAATCCCAGCCAGGGAACCCGGGGGTGGGGGAAAGGAAACAAATCCTCATAATAAGATAAGGCCGGTCCACTCTTCTCCTCCAGCGATTGGGGGACAATTGGCCCTGTTCTACGAAGAGTGGACCAAAATCACTATGGACAACTGGGTTCTTAAAGTGATAAGACTTGGTTACATGGTAGATTTTATTCAATCGCTCCGAGAGGCTTATGTCATTTCTCCTTGCATGTTCCCTTGCCAAACGGGTGGCAATTCATGACACGGTGGATTGTTGGCTATACCTGAAGGCCCATTGTACCGGTCCTCAAGAAAGAGCAGAAAAGAGGGAGATATTCCATTTACTTCATGGTACCAAAAAAGGAGGGGACCTTCTGACCAATTTTGGATGTAAAAAAGGTCAATGCAGTCCTCAGGATGCCTCGGTTTCAGATGGAAACTCCTCTATAGTCATGATAGCAGTATGAAAAGGAGAATTCTTGACATCCTTGGATCTCACTGAAGCATATCTGCACAGACCTATTTGGCTGGAGCACCAGAAATTACTAAGATTTTGGTTCTAGGAGAGCATTTTCAGTTTTGGGCCTTTCCATTTGGGCTCATCACGGCATCACATACATTCACCAAGGGTAATTATGGTGACGGCTGCAGCTCTTTGAAAGGAAGGTATTCTGGTTCATCCATACCTGGGCAACTGGCTTATGGGGGTGAAGTTGGAAGCCTTATGTCAGCAGGTGATACAGTGGGCTGGGTAGTCGACCTGGCAAAGAGCAACCTTGTTCCCTCCCAATTCTTGGACTATCTGGGAGCATGTTTTGATATCAAGATTGACAAGGTGTTTCTTTCAGCGGACAGGATAAAGAAGCTGCAGATCCAAATTCACTGCTTTTTGTGACTCTCGATCCCCAAAGTTTGGGATTATTAAGTCCTGGGGTCATTGGCGTCTGCACGGGATCTAGTTCCTTGGGTGTTGGCACATATGAGGCCTCTTCAGAGGGTGCTCCTCTCCCTCTGGAATAATTTATCGTAGGAGTTTCAGATTCAGTTACTTCTCGAAGAGAGTCCAGGGACAGTCATTAATCGTAGCTTTCTTATCCCAATTTGGAATGAGGAGTGGAGTTAGAAATCCCAGACTGGGTAATTGTGACTACCAGTGCCAGTCTGGAGGGTTGGGGAGCAGTTTGCCAGGGACGGGCAACTCAGGGCTGATGGTCGACCGAAGAAGCATATTGGTTTATCAGTTGCTTGGAGTAGAGTATGATTCGTTTAACAGCGTTCGTTTTGACAGCAGTTGCTAGCTCGAGCAGTGTATGTCTTGTCAGACAACGCGCCGATGGTGGCTTACGTTATCCGTCAAGGTGGAACAAGGAATCAGATGATGGCAGAGGAGGCGCAGGAGTTGTTTGTCTGGGTAGAGCAGCCTCCCACATAGCCAGGGTGGACAACATTCAGGCAGACTTTCTCAGTCGCCAGAGGCTAGACCATGGGGAATGCGAATTGACAGAGGAGGCTATGGGTCTCAGTCAGACCAGGTGGGGCGTTCTTCACATGGATTTGATGGCATCACAGCAGAATGCCAAGGCATCCTGTTTTTTTAGTTGCAAAAGAGATTACAGGACGGAAAGAGTGGTTGCTATCATTCTGCTTTGGCCACCGGGTATGTTTTTGTATGTGCTCTCTCCTTGGCACCTAGTGGGGAGAGTGATATGACGAATAGAGAGGCATCAGGGCAGAGTGATTCTCTTGGCTCCAGAGTGGCCACGTTCCCCTTGATTCGCAGATCTAATACATTTGGCAGTGGATGGTCCGCTAAGGTTCAGATACCTTCAGAGATTGCTTCGGCAAAGTTATTTTTGGGATCAGGAGTATCACTTTTGTCTTGCAGCCTAGCTTTTGAAAGGCATTGGTTAAGAAGTAAGGGTTAGTCCAAGGATGTCATTACCACATTGTCACAAGCTAGGCGATCTTCCTCTTCTTTGGCGTTTGTGAGCATGTGGAAGGTGTTTGAAGCATGGTGCTTGAGCAGGGCATACAACCTACTCTGGCTTTGGTGACACACATTCTGATGTTTTTGCAAAAGGGTCTGATCAAGGTTTTGGCATTTAACTCCATTTGATCTCTACCATTCCTAGCAATTACTGTAACAAGAGCCTGATTTGGAGAATATGGAAATCTTCCCAGCTGAATAAGTTCCTCAAACGTCTCGCAAAGGCAAAAGCAGCTTTCCAGAAAACAGCTTAAAGAATTCTGCTGGGTAACCATCGGGCCCAGGAGTTTTAAGTAGTTTAGCTTGTTGAATTCCCAACACAATTTCTTGTATTTGAAAGGGCATGTTGAGTGCAGCTAGTTGAGCTGCAGATATTTTTGGAAGATTGTTCTGTGCTAAATATTTCTGTACCCATATTGGTTGAGGAACATTGGCCTTGTATAGAGATTGATAATGTTTTAAAAATTTCTCCATTCTCTTTGTTGCATTAATAATAGTTCCCTGTCTCGATTTCATAGCTGGGATATATTTCTTCCCACCCCAGCTTTTTGTCATATTAATCAATAATTTGCCTGGTTGATTACTGTAATGGTAAAATTTGGCCTTATAATACAGTAAAGTTTTCCAGACTCTCTGATGCAACAAGGTGTTCAGAGTAGTTTTTATAGCCATCAATTTTTCCCTATTTCTTCCCGTGGGATATTTCTCAAGATTGTTTTGCCCCTCTTAATTGAGTTTCAAGGTTTCTAATTTCTGGTAGTACTGCTCTGTTCTTTGCTACCATATAAGAAATAAGTTCCCTTCTTAAAACAGCTTTTGCTGTTTCTCAGTACAAAATGAGAGTTGTTCTGTGAGCTGCGTTCACCTGTAAATAGTCGCCCCATTTTGTTCGTAAATATTTCTGAAAACCTTTGTCTCTACACAGGTATCTGGGAAACGTCCATAATAAAGTTGTTGTTCTATTTAGAGATCTTCATGTCTAACCACACTGTAATTTCTAAAAGACCTATCTACGATTTTAATATATTAGAAAACTCATGATCACTTACCAATATGTAGTCAATGTGGGATCCCGTACCATGTGCTTTAGAAATATGGGTATATTTAATATCTACTACTACTTAACATTTCTTTAGTGCTACATGACGTACGCAGCACAGTATAAACACACAAAAAGACAGTCCCTGCTCAATAGAACTTTCAATCTAATAAGACAAACATACAGGACCAGAGACTTGGGTTATTTCATAAATCAAACAATGGTTAAAAAGAAAAGAAAGTTAGTTAAGACAGAAAGCAGGCAGTCAGGCATAAGATTTAAAAGCGGTTTCAAAAAGGTGAGTCTTCCGATGGATGCAAGATTCTCCAGACATCTAGTAAACCCAAACTTGTACATAAATAAGAAACCCCATTCCGTCCCACCACTTTAGAGGCCCTCATTGTCCTAACTGGCAAAATAGTCCACCACTTGCAGCAAAGGGCTCAAGAGACTCGTCCAGCACGAAGGAATGTCTTGTTGGCTCCTTGAATCCAACATCCGCTCTCTCCCCCAGCTGCCACACCTTCTTCCTAGGTGCCTTATCTGGATTTTGCTTAATAATGTACTCTAGAGCTGGTTTATTTTGATTTGTTGGGGGCATCATTCTGCCACCTCTGTCCTCTAGTTTAAACATATGATGACATCTGATCTGAATTTCGCATTTAGAATCCTTCTCCCTGCCATCTTTACCGAATAGCATTTTAATGTTCCATAAATGGCCCCACCTCTAATACATCAAAATCCTTCTTTACACAAATTCTTGAGCTGTGTATTTAAGTTGTAGATAGGACTTACGTGTTCATGGAAAAGGAAAGCAAAGGCTGACGCTTCTGAAAAGGCAGTGGCCCTTGCCATGTGCCCAATCTGTTTCCCCAGAGTCTGCAAATCTCTCTCTGCCACTTGGATGCTATTTCCAGTGAGGTCATTTGTCCTCAGATGGATGATAACATCAGTTTTATAGTCCTTACTTTTTTTTCTTTAATTGCATTAACTATTTGGTTTGCATTTTTGCTGGCTGAAGATCCTTGAAGGCATTTCATAGAACCAAAGTAATGGCGGCAGAAAAAGACCAAATGGTCCATCCAGGCTGCCCAGCGAGTTTCTTATGGTAGCAGCTGCCGCTCCGTGCAGGTTACCCCCATGTTTCTGTTTAGTAACTTGTGCTCTTTGCTGGCTACTCCCAAGCTTTATAAGGCTTGTGTGTCCCTCAAAATGAGTCCCCAAGTTAGTTCCTCTAATGATAGTTTCCTAGCTGAAGGAGCTTTCTCTTAGAATTTCTGATATTAATTTGAGGTTTGCGTGTGCACTGGGTGTCTTTCCTTTCAAATACCACTTCAGATTCCATTTCTGGAGCATCTTCATTTTCCATAGAAACATGACAGCAGGAAAAAAAAAACCAGACCAATACAGATCCCTGAGGCACTCCACTGTCCACTCCCTTCCACTGAGAAAATTGTCCATTTAATCCTACTCTCTGTTTCCTGCCTTTTAGCCAGTTTGTAATCCATGAAAGGACATCGCTACCTATCCCATGACTTTTTACTTTTCCTAGAAGCCTCTCATGAGGAACTTTGTCAAACGCCTTCTGAAAATCCAAGTATACTATATCTACCGGTTCACCTTTATCCACATGTTTATTAACTCCTTCAAAAAAGTGAAGCAGATTTGTGAGGCAAGACTTGCCTTGGGTAAAGTTGATGGCACAGCTGTGTCTTGATGGACACTATTCACCCGACCGTGTGATCATATCTAGGAGTGCTTGGTTTAATGGCGGCAACCCTGAAAGTGGTGCATCCTCAACATTCCCTGCTGTCTCTGTGGAGTCCATCAACAATCTACTCGCCAGCCTCAACCTGGTTTTAAACACTAATAAAACCGAAATCCTTATCATAGCACTCGAAAATTGTGTCCCGCCCACCTCGCCAACCTCCAGCAAACCTCCAGACACCTCCGGATACACCACCTCACCTCAAGTCAGAGACCTGGGTGTACTTCTAGACAACAGACTCAACCTCAACAAATTCGTAAATAACACCACAAAAGAATGTTTCTTTAAATTACAAGTTTTAAAGAAACTAAAGCCACTTCTACTCTACAGAGACTTCCGCACGGTACTCTAAGCCATCATACTCCCGAAACTGGACTACTGTAATTCACTCCTTCTGGGCCTTCCCGCCTGCACCACCAAACCTCTCCAGATGGTCCTGAATGCCACGGCAAGAATTCTAACAAACGCCAAAAAAAAGGATCATATCACCCCTATCCTCCAGCATCTCCATTGGCTTCCTATTAAATACAGGATTCAGTTCAAAACCAGCATGATGATACATAAGGCCCTACATAGCATCTCTCCTCTCAACTTAACCTTCCATCTCCAGCTACACACTTCCAAAAAACCGACTAGAAGGGCATACCAGAACAGACTGATCACCCAACCTGCAAAATCCTCCCTGAGGAAACGTGCACTATCCACAGCGGGCCCGTCACTCTGGAACTCGCTACTTGAACCTTGCCATACTACTTTTAAAAAGAAACTTAAGACTTGGCTCTTCATACAAGCATTCCCAGAGAGCTAAGTGTAGGAAGAATGACAATCTCAAATCAGACACTGTCCCCCTCTGCCCCCCACCCCCGGCATACAAGTTCCTGAAGAATTTCATTTTCTGAAATTTAACTTATCACATATATTCTGTTCACTGGAGGTGCACAAATGCCCTCTTTGCGCCTTCATGCTGTTGTTCTGTTGTTCTGTTTACAGCAATAATGTAATTACTAATTGTTTTAATATTTTGTTTTTAATTTGTTTTCCAATGGTTTTTAATTGTTCTATATGTTCTATGTAAACCGCCATCCAGGCGATAGTTAGTAATTTCCTTGTAAACCGGAGTGATATGTATATTATACAGGAACTTCCGGTATAGAAAAACCAAAAATAAATAAATAAATAAAATAAGATTATTTGATTCGGCTCCACCTGCCAATGGAAGTCTACTTCCAACTGCAGTGGTGGCTACAAATGGATCATCTAATAAGGGAATTTCCCTAACTTTATTGGACTGGCTAGTAAGAACATAAGAAATTGCCATACAGGGTCAGACCAAGGTCCATCAAGCCCAGCAACATGTTTCTGACAATGGCCAATCCAGGATACAAGAACCTGGCAATTACCCAAACACTAAGTAGATCCCTTGCTACCGCTGCCAGCACTAGCAGTGGCTATTCCTCAAGTCAACCCGATCAATAGCAATCAATGGACCTCTCTTCCAAGAACCTATCCAAACCTTTTTTAAACACAGCTACACTAACGGCATTAACCACATCCTCTGGCAACAAATTCCAGAGCTTAGTTGTGCATTGAGTGAAAAATAATTTTCTCCGATTAGTTTTAAATGTGCTACTTGCTAACTTCATGGAGTGTCCGTAGTCCTTCTATTATCTGAAAGAATAAATAACCGATTCACATCTACTCGTTCTAGACCTCTCATGACCTTAAACACCTCTATCATATCCCCCCTCAGTCGTCTCTTCTCCAAGCTGAACAGCCCTAACCTCTTTAGTCTTTCCTCATAGGGGAGTTGTTCCATTCCCTTTATCATTTTGGTAGCCCTTCTCTGTACCTTCTCCATCGCAATTATATCTTTTTTTGAGATGCGGCGACCAGAATTGTACACAGTATCAAGGTGCGGTCTCACCATGGAGTGATACAGAGGCATTATGACATTTTCCGTTTTATTCACCATTCCCTTTCTAATAATTCCCAACATTCTGTTTGCTTTTTTGACTGCCGCAGCACACTGAGCCGACGATTTCAATGTGTTATCCACTATGACACCTAGATCTCTTTCTTGGGTAGTAGCACCTAATATGGAACCTAACATTGTATAACTATAGCATGGGTTATTTTTCCCTATATGCATCACCTTGCACTTATCCACATTAAATTTCATCTGCCATTTGGATGCCCAATTTTCCAGTCTCACAAGGTCCTCCTGCAATGTAACACAGTCTGCTTGTGATTTAACTACACAAGTGGACACACACACACAGGCTCCCTTCATTCCACATGCGCTCTTCCTCTCTCACACTCATGCACACAGGTTCCCTCACTCCCACATGCACACTCTCTCTCACACTCATACATGGTCTGTTACTCTCACATGCATGCACTCTCTCACATACAGGCTCCCTTACTACCGTGTGCATATTCAGTCACACACCCAGGCTTCCTCACTCATACATGTGCGCTCTCTGTCTCACTCTCACACACACAGGCTCCCTCATAAATGCGTGCTCAGCTGCTCACTCGCACACATATATACAGGCGCTCTCGTGCACTTTATTTTTGTCACACACACAGATGCACATAGGCTCTCACTCCCACATGTGCTCTTTCACTCATGCACACACAGGCTCTGAAACTCTCATATGCGTTCCCTCTCACAGAGGCTCCCTCACACCAACATGCGCACTCTCTCTGTTTCTCATGCAAATATGCACGCTCTGTCTCTCTCACACTCACACAGGCTCCCTCACTCCCACATGTGCGCTCTCTCTCTCACCCACACATACATAGGCTCCCTCACTCCCACATGCGCTTCCTCTCTCTGACACACAAATACACATACAGGCTCTCACTCACATGAATTCTCTCTCACACACACTTATAGAGGCTCCCTCACTCCCACATTCACACACACACATTCTCATACACACACACAGGATCCCTCACTACCACATGCGTGCCCATTCTCGCTCCCTCTCACACAACGCATGCTCCCTCTCACAAGTATGCTCTCTTTCACACAAACAGGCTCCCTCTCTCCCATATGCATACTTTCACACACTCACAGATGTATACGGAGGCTTTCCCACTTGCTTGCCCGCCTCTCTCTCACAGACATGCACACACATTTCCACATGCACACTGTCTGTCTGATACATACACAGGCTCCCTCACTTCCACATATGCGTGCCTTCACACACAGAGTTCCTCACTTCCACCCACACACACTCGCTCTCTCTCTTTCACACACAGACACATCCTGTCTCTTTTGCACTCGCTCTCTCTCAGTCTCTCACATGCACACACACACAGTCACCTTGGAGCTGGTATTATGCAACCAATGAGCCCCTAAGACGCCAGCTTTCTCACCAGTAGCAATTCACAATGTTGCAGTAATATACCATCTTATGGGAAATAGGGATGAATGTATTCCAAGCCTCACTTTAGGGTATACAAACAAGGTAACCTGTTAAATCCTTGCCGAAAACTGTAGAATAGAGTAGGAGTTAGGATGTACACTGCCTGACAGTTCTTGGATTGCAAGGGAAAGGACGTCTTGTTAAATAAGCAAAAAAGTCTCAGTACAAAATAAGAAATCTCAATAGGCAGTAAGATCCCCATTATGGAAGTGCCCATACTGTCTAGGGTCCTGCTTTGATAAATGGGAGTGATATTGAGGATAAAGCAGTGAGGTCCACTTCAATGCACAGAAAGAAAGGTTAATCCTTTTTATTGGACTAACAATACATTTCTTGACTAACTTTAGCGAGTTAAAACTCCCTTCCTCAGCTCAAAATAGAATAAACAAAAGAGGACATTATCAGAAATACCAGGGAATCAGAAAAGGCCTTCTAATGATAGCGGGAGGAAAGTTTGGTGGATGATCAGAAGGTGGCAGGCAGTATAATGAGATAAGGAACTTTGAATCCTTCTGATCATGTTAACATAAGACTTTGCAAGTTAAAATGAACCAACACTTCTAAACTGACAAAAAAGGACTCAAAGCTCAGTGTTTCTTATCTCATTAGAGAGTCTGTCACTTCTGAGCACTTATCAAACGCCCCTCACACTTCCTCCTCACCCTATCATGGCATATCATGCCTTTTATGGTTCACTTTTATTGCGGTAATATCATCGTTTGTTTGTTCTTATCTGAGGAGACCTGAGGAAGGGAGTATTAGTTCTCAAAATGCTAGTCAACAAATGTTATTAGGTTAGTTCAATTAAAAGGTCTCACATCTTATATATTTTTAGTTTTTTTTGTTTTAAACAACGTTTCTGTGATAGTGGAGGTCTTGGTATAGGAGTAGGTTCTATCTCTGATGTTAGTGGTGTTGGCGTAGGATTGGGGTCTCTGGGATGCAGAATATCAGGTGCACCATCCTGAATGAATTGATTGCAGTCACTGTAATCTCTGTTGGTTCATTAGAGGCCTTAAACCCTTGAATACTTCTGCTCTGGTTGTCAGTCAGTGCCATGGTGTCTCTTTCCTCCTTCTCTCTGCAGGTCTTTAAAGACTACGGCTTCCATCCCAGCCTGCAGCAGTGGGTGATTGGGCAGAGGCTGTGCAAGGACAGAGAGACCTTGCATTATCATGGCATCCAACAGGATAATGACACTGCGTTTCTTTACATAAAATCTGCCAAGCGGACCACCCAGAGCCGGCACACCTTGCAGAAGGAGAGGAGGCAACGCCTTCTGGAGGGTAAGCTGCAGAGCTTGAGTATAAAATGGAGGATGAGAGTGTGGGAAGGTGGATACCCTCATTTGCATGTTGATAGTAATGGTTTATGATGATTGTGGCTTGTAGTTGTAGGGGTGTTGGGATACATTCTGGTTGTGGCCTCTTGGCAGCTCTGATGTTGTCCTGGGAGAAAATGTCAGGAAATAGTTTTAGCTTCTACTAAGTGTTTGAGCTGGCTCAGTGGCAGCTTGGCAGCATATCGCTCGGGAAGGTCATATAATCCAAATAAATTCCTCAGTTCGATTGCCAGATTAGGCCTCTTGCACCCTGAGTTGTCTGGAATGGGGATAAGAACACATGAACATAAGAACATGCCATGCTGGGTCAGACCAAGGGTCCATCAAGCCCAGCATCCTGTTTCCAACAGTGGCCAATCCAGGCCATAAGAACCTGGCAAGTACCCAAAAACTAAGTCTATTCCATGTAACCATTGCTAATGGCAGTGGCTATTCTCTAAGTGAACTTAATAGCAGGTAATGGACTTCTCCTCCAAGAACTTATCCAATCCTGGTGACAAATTCCAGAGTTTAATTATGCTTTGAGTGAAAAAGTATTTTCTCTGATTTGTTTTAAATGTGCTACTTCCTAACTTTGTGCAGTGCCCCCTAGTCCTTCTACTTTCTGAAATAGTAAATAACTGATTCACATCTACCCGTTCTAGTCCTCTCATGATTTTAAACACCTCTATCATATCCCCCCTCAGCCGTCTCTTCTCCAAGCTGAAAAGTCCTAATCTATTTGACCTTTCCTCATAGGGGAGCTGTTCTATCCCCTTTATAATTTTGGTCGCACTTCTCTGCACCTTCTCCACTGCAACTATATCTTTTTTTTTTTCTTTTGAGATGCGGCGACCAGAATTGTACACAGTATTCAAGGTGCGGTCTCACCATGGAGCGATACAGAGGCATTATGACATTTTCCGTTCTATTAACCATTCCCTTCCTAAAAATCTTAACATTGTTTGCTTTTTTTGATCACCACAGCACACTTAGCTGATGATTTTAATGTAATATTAACTATGTTTCCCAGATCTTTTTCTTGGATGGTAACTCCTAATATGGAACCCAACATTGTGTAATTATAGCAAGGGTTATTTTTCCCTATATGCATCACCTTGCACTAGTCCACATTTAATTTCATCTGCCATTTGGATGCCATTTGGATGCCATTTGGACAGACAGGAACTCTCTGGTAAAATCCTGCTTTCTCTGTAGATACGGACAGACAGGAACTCTCTGGGAAAATCCTGCTTTCTCTGTAGATACGGACAGACAGGAACTCTCTGGGAAAATCCTGCTTTCTCTGTAGATACGGACAGACAGGAACTCTCTGGGAAAATCCTGCTTTCTCTGTAGATACGGACAGACAGGAACTCTCTGGGAAAATCCTGCTTTCTCTGTAGATGTGGACAAACGAACTCTCTGGGAAAATCCTGCTTTCTCTGTAGATGTGGACAAACGAACTCTCTGGGAAAATCCTGTTTTCTCTGTAGATACAGAGAGAGACAAACTCTCTGGGAAAATCCTGCTTTCTCTGTAGATACAGAGAGAGACAAACTCTCTGGGAAAATCCTGCTTTCTCTGTAGATACAGAGAGACACAAACTCTCTGGGAAAATCCTGCTTTCTCTAGATATGGACTGACACAAACTCTCTGGGAAAATCCTTTCTCTGTAGATACAGAGAGAGACAAACTCTGGGAAGATCCGTCTTTCTCTGTTTATATGGAAAGACACGAATGCTGGGAAACTCTGCTTTCTCTGTAGATGTGGACAAACAAACTCTGGGAAAATCCTTCTTTCTCTTTTGATGTAGATAGAGACAAACTCTGGCAAAATCCTGCTTTCTCTGTAGATACGGACAGACACAAACTCTCTAGGAAAATCCTGCTTTCTCTGTAGATGAGGACAGACACAAACTCTCTGGGAAAATCCTGCTTTCTCTGTAGATACAGAGAGACACAAACTCTCTGGGAAAATCCTGCTTTCTCTAGATATGGACTGACACAAACTCTCTGGGAAAATCCTTTCTCTGTAGATACAGAGAGAGACAAACTCTGGGAAGATCCGTCTTTCTCTGTTTATATGGAAAGACACGAATGCTGGGAAAACTCTGCTTTCTCTGTAGATGTGGACAAACAAACTCTGGCAAAATCCTGCTTTCTCTGTAGATGAGGACAGACACAAACTCTCTAGGAAAATCCTGCTTTCTCTGTAGATGAGGACAGACACAAACTCTCTAGGAAAATCCTGCTTTCTCTGTAGATGAGGACAGACACAAACTCTCTAGGAAAATCCTGCTTTCTCTGTAGATACGGACAGACACAAACTCTCTAGGAAAATCCTGCTTTCTCTGTAGATGAGGACAGACACAAACTCTCTGGGAAAATCCTGCTTTCTCTGTAGATACGGACAGACACAAACTCTCTAGGAAAATCCTGCTTTCTCTGTAGATGAGGACAGACACAAACTCTCTAGGAAAATCCTGCTTTCTCTGTAGATGAGGACAGACACAAACTCTCTAGGAAAATCCTGCTTTCTCTGTAGATACGGACAGACACAAACTCTCTAGGAAAATCCTGCTTTCTCTGTAGATACGGACAGACACAAACTCTCTAGGAAAATCCTGCTTTCTCTGTAGATACGGACAGACACAAACTCTCTAGGAAAATCCTGCTTTCTCTGTAGATACGGACAGACACAAACTCTCTAGGAAAATCCTGCTTTCTCTGTAGATACGGACAGACACAAACTCTCTAGGAAAATCCTGCTTTCTCTGTAGATGAGGACAGACACAAACTCTCTAGGAAAATCCTGCTTTCTCTGTAGATGAGGACAGACACAAACTCTCTGGGAAAATCCTGCTTTCTCTGTAGATGAGGACAGACACAAACTCTCTGGGAAAATCCTGCTTTCTCTGTAGATGAGGACAGACACAAACTCTCTGGGAAAATCCTGCTTTCTCTGTAGATATAGAGAGACACAAACTCTCTGGGAAAATCCTGCTTTCTCTGTAGATGAGGACAGACACAAACTCTCTAGGAAAATCCTTCTTTCTTTTTAGATATGGAGAGAGACAAACTCTCTGAGAAAATCCTTCTCTCTCTGTTGATATGGACAGACTGGAAGTCTCTGACAAAATCCTGCTTTCTCTGTAGACTTGGGCTTGCAAATGATCCTCTTGGAGCCCCGAGGAACACGACAGCCATTAAATCAGTCACCACAGGAGCAAGAAAGAGATTACGATGAGACAGCAGCCCCTCCTGCACCCCCAGATATCCCACAGGTAAGGGAACCGCACACAGCCAGATCTTCCTCCAGTACCCCCAGATATCCCTCAGGTAAGGGAACCGCACACAGCCAGATCTTCCTCCTGTACCCCCAGATATCCCACAGGTAAGGGAACCGCACACAGCCAGATCTTCCTCCTGTACCCCCAGATATCCCACAGGTAAGGGAACCGCACACAGCCAGATCTTCCTCCTGTACCCCCAGATATCCCACAGGTAAGGGAACCGCACACAGCCAGATCTTCCTCCTGTACCCCCAGATATCCCACAGGTAAGGGAACCGCACACAGCCAGATCTTCCTCCTGTACCCCCAGATATCCCACAGGTAAGGGAACCGCACACAGCCAGATCTTCCTCCTGTAACCCCAGATATCCCACAGGTAAGGGAACCGCACACAGCCAGATCTTCCTCCTGCACCCCCAGATATCCCACAGGTAAGGGAACCGCACACAGCCAGATCTTCCTCCTGCACCCCCAGATATCCCACAGGTAAGGGAACCGCACACAGCCAGATCTTCCTCCTGTACCCCCAGATATCCCACAGGTAAGGGAACCGCACACAGCCAGATCTTCCTCCTGTACCCCCAGATATCCCACAGGTAAGGGAACCGCACACAGCCAGATCTTCCTCCTGTACCCCCAGATATCCCACAGGTAAGGGAACCGCACACAGCCAGATCTTCCTCCTGCACCCCCAGATATCCCACAGGTAAGGGAACCGCACACAGCCAGATCTTCCTCCTGTACCCCCAGATATCCCAAAGGTAAGGGAACCGCACACAGCCAGATCTTCCTCCTGTACCCCCAGATATCCCACAGGTAAGGGAACCGCACACAGCCAGATCTTCCTCCTGTACCCCCAGATATCCCACAGGTAAGGGAACCGCACACAGCCAGATCTTCCTCCTGTACCCCCAGATATCCCACAGGTAAGGGAACCGCACACAGCCAGATCTTCCTCCTGTACCCCCAGATATCCCACAGGTAAGGGAACCGCACACAGCCAGCTCTTCCTCCTGCACCCCCAGATATCCCACAGGTAAGGGAACCGCACACAGCCAGATCTTCCTCCTGTACCCCCAGATATCCCACAGGTAAGGGAACCGCACACAGCCAGATCTTCCTCCTGTACCCCCAGATATCCCACAGGTAAGGGAACCGCACACAGCCAGATCTTCCTCCTGCACCCCCAGATATCCCACAGGTAAGGGAACCGCACACAGCCAGATCTTCCTCCTGCACCCCCAGATATCCCACAGGTAAGGGAACCGCACACAGCCAGATCTTCCTCCTGTACCCCCAGATATCCCACAGGTAAGGGAACCGCACACAGCCAGATCTTCCTCCTGCACCCCCAGATATCCCACAGGTAAGGGAACCGCACACAGCCAGATCTTCCTCCTGTACCCCCAGATATCCCACAGGTAAGGGAACCGCACACAGCCAGATCTTCCTCCTGCACCCCCAGATATCCCACAGGTAAGGGAACCGCACACAGCCAGATCTTCCTCCTGTACCCCCAGATATCCCACAGGTAAGGGAACCGCACACAGCCAGATCTTCCTCCTGTACCCCCAGATATCCCACAGGTAAGGGAACCGCACACAGCCAGATCTTCCTCCTGTACCCCCAGATATCCCACAGGTAAGGGAACCGCACACAGCCAGCTCTTCCTCCTGTACCCCCAGACACCCCCTCAGGTAAGGGAATCTTACCTGAGGGGGTGTCTCCCTCCATACACACAGGAAATATGCATTAAGACAGGGTTCTTTGAAGAAGCTTTTAAGTGAACTATGATGGCTTGTATCCGTATTGAATTTTAAGTTTTAGCTTAAATGTAGCGTTGTTTGTTTAATGTTATATTGTGATGTTTTTATGGATGTACAGCGCGGGTTGCAAAGTTACATGTATTAAGGAGTAGTGGGATAGAAGAAATTTTAAATAAATAACTATCCTCATACACCCAGCCTCTCATCCTATGCCCTCCTGCACCGCAGCTAAAGGAGTCCCCCATACATCCAGCCCCTTGTCCTACCCCCACATCTCCTTATGTACTGCCTCTCATCTTTCTGCCAGGTGGGCTGGGAGTGTCCTATGTGCACCTACGTTAATAAGCCCACTCGTCCTGGGTGCATGATGTGCTGCTCTGAGAGACCCTCTGTGTACAGTGTGCCAGACCAGTACCAGCCTGATGAGGAGGAGCTGGAGAGACTGCGGGCCGAGGAGGCTGCCATGCAGGAGTACGAGAAGGTAGGAGCATCATGGAGGCTATAGCAGGAGCGTGGGGGAGGGGGACATTTCAAGGTCATGCAGTGTCCTTTAGCAGATCTGGATTCTTCCTCCGCCAGCCACACCCTGAATGAAGGAGCTGATTGTTAGAGAATTCGTGTTTTTATCATTGCTTCTCCCTTTTTTACACTCACGGCTGCGAGAAATAGAATCAGACCTCGGGGTCCAGCTCTTCTGCCCAAATCCTTTTTCACTGCATCAAGGGAACAAAACAGAGAGGGATGGTAGACAATATAACCTCCAAGAAGACGGATGGTGAGAAGAACTATAACAACAAACAAACAATTGTATAGGAACCTTTGTTTTCCATTTTTATGTTATTTGGGAATTGATCAGCATTTGTTACCAGAATAAAATATTTCCTGAACATACCCAGATCACTCCAGACAAGTGGGTTTTGCCTCCTTACCAGCAGGTGGAGTCAGAGAACAATTAGAATTTCGAGGCCCTGCTACATAACAGAGAGTGCAACCTGCAGTCCCTCAGTATTTCTCTGACCGTACGGCACCCGAACCACGCAGAGAAGTGTGCCGCACGTGTGGGCTGGAGTCTACACGCTTGAATTCTCGCTCCCTCTGTCCTGGTTGCGTTTCGAGAGGGGAATTCCTCAGTGGGGGTGCACCGGGGGGAAGCAGATTTCCCATCCTTTGGATATGATGTCGGTGTCGGCACCCGAGGGGTCCGCAAAGGGCCAAGGGCAGAGATTCCCCTCCCCCGTTTTCTCCTGTGGTTCTGAAGGACTCTGATGAAGGGGGGACTCCGACGATAGCCTGGAGCAAGGGTCGGATGGCCCTGAGGGATTTTCACCAAAATGTATCCTCTTGATACATAAAGCCTTCCTGGCAAGGAAGGGGCCAAAGGGGAAGCAGGTGAGAGTCAAGCCTCCCCTTTCCAGACCGAAGAAGCCTAAGAGGGCTGCAGGTGGGTCCGGGGACCTACTGCATCATCTGGGACTGAATCAGGCGGAGTTGGAGGTGGACCCCAAGGATGAGGAGACTCCATGGATGTTCTGCAGGATGTCCCTTTGGACCACCAGGGGGTGGTTCCAGACGCTGACATGACAGTGGCATCTGGTGTGGACCTGGATAGAGCTAAGGATGACCTGATTCCGGATGAAAGATCAGAGGGAGATGATCCTTGAGTTGTCCATTTATTTAAGAAGGTGGAACTATGCCCTCTTATTCCCCCGGTCTTGGAAGGATTGGGGGTTAAAGTGACTCACAAGGAGTCGAATAGCGAGGGGATGAGTCCGTTCCTGGATGGGCTGAGGGCCCCCCCACAAGTGCCTTTCCCTTACCTAAGAAGATCAGGAAGTTGGAAGCTTTATCTCCTGATGGAGGAGACTTTGGAGATGCTGCGGGGTACTGAAGTAAAAGGTGACAATCCCAGTGGCGGGGGCTGCCGTTTTCAAGAATGTGCAGGACCGCAAGTTGGAGATTCACCTAAAGCGGATGTTTGAGGTCCCCGCGCTGAGTTTTTGGGCCGCCATTTGTACCAGCTTGATGCAGAGGGGCCTGTCTGTGTGCGATGCAGAACGCGCAGGATCCAGCTTCGACAGGAGATGGTGCCCTGCAGTCTGCTCGTTTAGAGGTTGGGGTGGCTTATGTAGCCGATGCAGTCTATGATTTGGTTCGCACATCAAGCAGGAGTATGGTTTGGCGGTGGCGGTCTGCAAGCTTTTGTTGCTGTACAGTTGGTCAGCGGACATGTTTGTCGAAGGCTCAGCTGTGTAATCTCCCTTTCAAAGGGAAGCTTCTCTCTAGGGAGGATTTGGATCAGCTGATGAAGACGTTGGGGGAATCTAAGAGGAACAGGCTGCCTGAGGATGAGCACGCTAGTAAGAAGATGTTCTCACCTCGAACCCGGTTCAGGGATTCGAGGAGATTTCTGTCAGGTGGGACCACCTCCAACGTGTCTGCAAAGCTGACGGGCAACCGCCAGCAGTCCTTTCATGGAGGCCGTAGAGACTGTCAAGGGGGCTGGTGGTGAAAAGTCAACACAAGGAAGCCAGGGTGTCCCACTGCTGCATAGAAGCCATAGGGGGCAACTTGTCCAGCTTTTATGTAGAGTGGACCAGGATTACCTTGGACCATTGGGTGCTAGAGGTCATAAGAGACGGCTATGCACTCAAATTTTTGTGCCTGGTTAGGGAGGCCTTTCTTGAGTCTCACGTGGTCTCTTGCAGCAAGCGGGAGGCTGTGTGGTGGACACTGCAAAGGTTACTAGATCTACGTGCCATAGTGCCTATGCCGCGAAAGGTACAAGGGCAGAGCAGGTACTCCATTTACTTTGTGGTTCCCAAGAAGGAAGGTACCTTCCATCCCATTTTCGACCTGCAAAAGGTGAACAGGGCCCTTTGGGTGCTGCATTTTCGTATGGGGTCACTGTGCACAGTTGTAGCGGCAGTCCAAAAAGGAGAGTTCCTGGCATCCCTGGACTTTATGGAGGCGTATCTTCATATTCGATTCGGATGTACATTCAGAAGTTCCTTAGCTGGGCCTCATTGTGACATGGTTCAACACAAAGACAGAGGTTTCTCAGTCGCAGAAGAGAGGGTCGGTTCGGTGGGTCTGGATGCTTTAGTGTGCCCTTGGTCATTGGGGATCCTGCTGTATGTGTTTCCTCCTTGGCCTCTGGTTGGTCAAATTCTGAGTCATATAGAAGAGGCCGCAGTGTCCGTGGTTTACAGATCTGGTACATCTGGCGGTCGGATCCCTTCGGCTGGCTTATCTACCAAGGTTTCTTTCTCAGTGGCCCATATTTTCGGATCAAGAGGATCACTTTTGTCTCACAGCTTGGCTTTTGAGAGGGTGGCGGCTGTGCCTGGAAGGTTATTCGGAGCAGGTTATCTCCACGTTTCTCCAGGCTCATCGACCTGCCACTTTAGCACATATTCAGGTCTGGATGGCATTTGAGTCTTGGTGACTTCAGAAACAGGAGCATCCCCTATCAGTGGAGGTTCCTCTCATCTTGGAATTTGTGCAACAGGGCTTGTCTAAGGGTCTTGCCTATATTACCATTCACATTGAGTTGTCAGCTTTGGGCTCTCTTAGGGGCAAAGGGCAAGGCAGGTTCTTGGCCTCGCATCCGCATGTGGTTTGTTTCTTAAAAGAGGTCAAGCATTTGTGACTTACGGTCCGTAAATTATGCCTAGTTTGGAGCCTTAATTTGGTCTTGCAAGTTTTGTGTGGGGCTCCGTTTGAGTCTTTGAAGAGAGCGACGCTGAAGGCTTTGATTCTGAAGGCAGTGTTCCTGGTGGCCTTCTGTTCGGCCAGACAGGTTTCAGTGTTACTGGCTCTGTCTTGCAAGAATCCCTTTCTGTGGATTTCCCATGATGGGGTTCCCTTGCAGATGGTCACCTCTTGTTGGAGATTAATCAATCGGTAGACCTTCCCACTTTTCCAGAGTGATCTAAGGATTCCCTTAGGGACAGAGATCTGCATCTTTTGGATGTGAGGAGAACTCTGTTGCGTTATCTGGAGCTGCTGAATAGTTCCGGCGCTCTGATCAACTTTTTGTCCTGTATGGGGACAGGAAGAAGGGAGAGAAGGCCTCTAAAACTACCATTTCCTGTTGGGTGAAAGTGGCTATTTGCACAGCCTATATTTGTAAGGGCCGTCAAAGTTCCAGAGGGGCTGAAAGCACACTCCACAAGATATTTCCTGGGCAGAATGTCAGCTGCTGTTGCCTCAGGAGATTTGTAGGGCTGCAGTGCATACTTTCACCAGACGTGACCACGTGGACGTGAGGGCGCGGGAAGAAGCGTTCTTTGGTGAGTGATCTGAGAGCGGCTCTTCGGGTTCCCGCCGGGTTGTAGGGAGGCTTTTGATACATCCCACTGATCTGGACTGATCTGGGTATGTTCAGGAAAGGAAAATGTGGTTTCTTACCTGTTCCTATAATACCACAGATCAGTCCAGAGACCCTCCCTGTCACTGCCGAAAGACTGCTTTTTGTCAACGGGTGGTTCAAGTTGCTTGCCTTTCAGGGTATTTGGGACAGTTGTTGATCTTAGTTTGGGTTTTCAGATTAATTTTTGGGAGTGTTTTGGGTCCGGTTTTGGGGGTTTCCAACCCTATAGTTTTCCCTGTTGGCCCGAGAAAGGGATTCTGGGGTTACATCTTGGCTTGGCTACAGGTCAGTACTGAGGTCCTGCAGTGGCACTCTCAGTTATGTAGCAGTGTCTCAAAGTTTTGTTTCTCTGCCTCCATCTGCTGGTGGGAGTGCATAACCCACTGGTCTGGTCTGATCTGTGGTATTACAGGAACGAAAATTAGCAGGTAAGAACCAATTTTCCTTTACCTGGAAATGTAAGTTCTGTTATTTTTGTGGTAAAGATTGATAAATGCCCCAGGAAAGATAAAATACCAGAAAAAGGAAGGTCCCTGTTTGGGTTGATGTGGTTTTCTCTTGCTCATTCTGCAGTGAATCACCTGTCTTGCTAATATCCCTGCTTCTGCCATTGCCTGCTTGCCCTGAGTACTGTCAGACACCATCGCCCCCGCCATCATCCTAAATGCAGGCACTTTACAGTTTTTGATTGCAATCTTTATGACAAACTCTTGGCACTTTCAAAGGGGTAGATATCCAAAAGCCATTTAGATAGATAACTCAGAAGCTATCCCTCTAAGTGAGTTATACGGCGTATTGAGCCTCCTATCCGGTAAGTGTTATCCGGCTCGGATGTAGCCGGGTATAAAAGGGGCGTTCTGGAGAGGGGTCCTGTTATCTGCCTAACTTAACTGAATATTGGGTTAGCCGCATAGCTTTAGTCCTGCTCGGATATATTCATAAGAGAAATATATCCCGTATCCCACTTGCAAAGGCCCTACCAGGCCAAACTTGCCATTTATTGTTTAAAAAAAATGATTGGGACCGGGAGAACCATCCCCTGCTCCTACTTCCCCTTAGAATAAAAAATTACGTATCCCGGGCTCCAGATGCCCCCACCCCTTTGGAGAAGAGTCGGCTGAGGGGGGATATGGTAGAGGTCTATAAAATAATGACTGGAGTGGAAGGAGTAAACGTTAATCAGTTGTTTGCTCTTTCTAAAAGTACAAAGCCCAGGGGACACACAAGGAAGTTACTAGAAAACTAATAAGAGAAAATATTTTTATACTCAACACATAATTAAGCTCTGGAATTTGTTGCCAGAGGATGTGGTGAAAGCTGTTAGTGTAGCTGCGTTTGGAAAAGTCCATAAACCATTATTAAGGGAGAGCTGCAGAAATCCACTGCTTGTTCTTGGGATCCTGCCCGGTACTTGTGACCTGGATTGGCAGGATAGTGGGCTTGATGGACCCTCACCTGAATCAGTGAATATGCAAATTTGTTAATATCCTGAAAACCCGACTGCCTTGGATGTGCCTCCAGGAGTAGGTGGGAAACGTTTCTGTAGTTACCCTCCCTATTTGTACATCTGTCCTTCACCAGCAGTCCAGAACCACACTAGTCTGCATCCGAGGAGCCGCCAGAACCTCTCTTAATATCCCAGAAAGTTTCCTGCCCGGTCCCATTGAAGATCCACACCCAGGTTCTCCTCTGCAAATGGATGGGGGTCGCCTTGTCTCCCACTACCTGCCCTGCATTTCCATCGCCGCCTTCAGTGAACAGAAACGTGTGCTCACTATCTCTGCTTCCTCTTTGCTTTGTCAGTTTTGCGTCCCTCCTTCCACTAACATGCTCGCCTGCTTTACTGCCGCGGAGGTCAAAGCGCATGGAAGAGGTACAGATAACAGGGACACTGGCAGGGTGAGAAGAGCAGGAGGTGAAGCACTGTGAGGGCAAGAAAGCAAACCCCAGGGCAGGTCAGAAAGAGGAGGATCAGGACAGCAGTAGCCAAGGTCCCTTTGCCCAGCACTGATCCTGTCTGCTTTGTGAAGGTGAAGGAACTGGAGCGGTCCCAGAACTTCCAGCGACTTCTGCAGCTGGACACAGAGCCTGGTACCGACAGACGAAGCCACTGAGTGTCCTGTCTGCTTCTCAGCCCTGCAGCCGGGGGAGGGAGTGACGCTGCGGGAGTGCCTGCACTGTTTCTGCAGGTAGGACCTTCCCTCGCCTGCCCTGCTCACTCACAGGTGTGGGCCCCATGCAGAGACACAAAATGGGAACAGCCTTTAAGCTCTTCTGGCCCACAGTGAGCGCTGCTTGTACCGATTTAACTCTTTTCTTCAAATAAGAATTGAAATGCAGCTTGCATTATGTAGGGGAAGTGTGTAAAGCACCCCCAGTCCCTCGTCCCCAGGGACCAGCAGCACAAGTGACTTCACCTGCAATGGGATTTGCTTGGTTCCTGCAGTGTGAGGTCATCTTTGACTTATCCAGGATGAAAGAAAAACAAACAGAGGTAGGTGAACCACAAAAACAATAATAAAATAATAAATATTTGAAATTGTGTGATAAAATATTACAAATGTAATATCAATAAAAGCATATTTACAATAAAATCAAACATAAAATGAGCAGAAAGATAAATCCACTACACCCGACAAGGCCCTGCAGTGACCAGATGTCTGCTTCAGGGGATGATTGTCCATTTGTTCTTCCTTATTGAGGCTTAAAATTCACAATCCAGCTGTAAAAAGTCCAAGATAGCCCAAGAAGCACCAGAAATAGTAATAATAATCTTCCTCCTTACTTATTTGCAAACAGAAATCAGTGGGCAGGGTGCAGCACTGCAGCATAGCATGAATCCGTATTGCTATTAAATTTGTAATATTTTGTCACTTATCCAGGATGGACGGTCAGAGCTGTGAGGGGGGGGAGGATCCAGTCACGAATCTGGCAGCAAGAACCTTTATTCACAAGCAGCCGAGCATGGGGGGTAGCCTGGGGGACGCTGCTGGGCAGACTGGAGAGCCATTTTGGTCTTTATCTGCCGTAATTCACGATTCCCCTCCCATCCCACGCAGTCTGGTCATCGCAGTGACGGCCCCCTCAGTTGGAGGCTGCAGACCATGGCTCCTTCCAAAGCGCTGTAATCAGCCCTACTTCCCTGTACGTGCCCGGATCAGTCCAGACTGCTGGGTTTTGCCCCCCCTCTAGCAGATGGAGACAGATGTTTTAAAAACAAAGCTCCGCCTTATATAGGATGGTGCCACCTGCAGTCTGCCAGTATTACTCTGTCTCCAGCAGATGGTGGAAGTGCAAAACCTACAGTCTGGTCGGGGTATTTATTTTCTGGCATGGTTAGTCAGAATTAGGGGTTAGATTTCTTGTCTAAATTGGCGGATTGCTCTGTTTAAAAAAAATAAAATAGAATCAGCAATTCTGTGGTCATCCTCCCAGAGGGTCGGCAGGCCCTGAGAGGGCCGTCCCTGCTGGTATTGAGGCAGCTGCCAACGAGGGTTGAGGACCCTATTGTTAGCCTTGGGTGCGATACCAGGGAGCCCGGCTCACTCCTCCCAGACACATCAGCACCCTGCACCACTTCAGCCAAGTCTGACTTCAAAAGAAAAAAGAAGTTTCATTTTTTGCTTTCACTTTGTCGGGCCGTCTCTCTCCCTCTCCTCATGGGGGTGGTTTTCGCTGCGTTTTTGGTACGGGGGGGGGGGGGAGGGGGCTGTTTGTTTTTTCCTTACTGCCGGCTCTTCCGATGCCGCGCTCAGCTGTGTGTCGCGCGTGCGGCCCTCTCGTGAGGGATTATGTGTCGCATGTTTACCAGGGATGAGGGCTTCTCCGGTGCAGGGAAATTTAAAAAAGTGCCGAAAGCTAAGCCGGCGCGCGTCTCTTCTGTATCAGCTGAGGCTGTTCAGCCTGCACCTGATCCGTTTCAGCACGCACGGGAACGGAGGCCGCTCATCAGCCATGGGGAAGGGGGTGTTTTCCTCCTCAGCAGAGACTCCCCGAGGAAAGAGAAACGGAGCAGCCTGCTTCCCCTGCCACGGAGGAGAGCCCTGAGGAGGCTTCGGACTCCTCCTCTGATTCATCTTTTTCCTCTGAATTCGTTGTTTTCCTGCATAAAGCTTTTAAGGCAAGAAAAGCAGGGAAGCTGCATGAGAGGGGGAAACTGGCCTCTCCTAGGGACTACGTCCCATGCTCACAAGTGCACCAGGTTCTCATAAGTGTGCGGGTCCAGTCAACCCTAAGCGTCCCCCTCCGCACTGGGGGTCCTCAGGGGGATACTGATTCCTCGGCGCAAGATACTGATCCAGGAGATCCGGCTTCTCAACCCCAGATTCCGCATGGAGCGGATGAGGCAGATCCAGAGGCTCGCAGGCCGCGGAGGGTGATGACCCCAAGGTGGTTCGCCTTTTTCGCAAGGAGGAGTTTGTACCGCTCATCCCGGCTACTCTCGCTGAGCTGGGCATTGACAGCCCTCCTGAGGAAGCTAAGCTAGGTAAGATGGATCCTGTGTTGTTGGGCCTGAGAGGTCTTGCCACCACCTTTCCTTTCCTTTTCTTGGCTACGGACTTGTTCCGGGAATGGGGATACCCCGGATCTCGGGTTATGAAAGTCAGTAAAGGATGGATAAGCTGTATCCTCTGCCAGAGGAGGCTTTGGATATGTTGCGTGTTCCTAAGGTAGATGTGGCGTTTTCTGCTGTCACCAAAAAAACCACGATCCCAATCACAGGAGTCACAGCGCTCAAGGACCTACAGGACAGGAAGTTGGAGGTGCAATTCAAAAGGATTTTTGAGGTCTCTGCCAAGGGAGTTAGGGTAGCTATATGCAGTAACTTTGCTATGAGAGCGGGACTCCGCTGGGTACAGCAATTACAAGCCAATGCGGGTTTCTCGAATGAGGAGGCTGCCCAGGCGGGTCGCCTCGAATCTTCGGTGGCTTACTGCGCTGATGCCTTTCCACCTTTCACAACCTCTTGCGGACATTGGCAAGGTCCATGGTATCGGCGGACTCCACCTGTAGGCTCTTGTGGTTAAGAAACTGGTCGGCAGATGTATCGTCCAAGGCCTCTGGGATCTCTGCCTTTTAAGGGTAAGCTACTTTTTTGGAAAGGTCTTGGAAGATATGATTCAATCCCTGGGAGACAATAAGGTTCATCGTTTGCTGGAGAACAGACCTCGCTCTCGAGGTTCCTTCTCGTCTCGGGCCAAATTCAGGGCCAGATTCAGGGGCACTTAGAGAAGATAAGGCCATCGCAGAAAGATTAAATGATTTCTTTGCTTCGGTGTTTACTGAAGAGGATGTTGGGGAGGTACCCGTAATGGAGAAGGTTTTCATGGGTAATGATTCAGATGGACTGAATCAAATCACGGTGAACCTAGAAGATGTGGTAGACCTGATTGACAAACTGAAGAGTAGTAAATCACCTGGACCGGATGGTATACACCCCAGAGTTCTGAAGGAACTAAAAAATGAAATTTCAGACCTATTAGTAAAAATTTGTAACTTATCATTAAAATCATCCATTGTACCTGAAGACTGGAGGATAGCAAATGTAACCCTCATATTTAAAAAGGGCTCCAGGGGCGATCCGGGAAACTACAGACTGGTTAGCCTGACTTCAGTGCCAGGAAAAATAGTGGAAAGTGTTCTAAACATCAAAATCACAGAACATATAGAAAGACATGGTTTAATGGAACAAAGTCAGCATGGCTTTACCCAGGGCAAGTCTTGCCTCACAAATCTGCTTCATGTTTTTGAAGGAGTTAATAAACATGTGGATAAAGGTGAACCGGTAGAAGTAGTATACTTGGATTTTCAGAAGGCGTTTAACAAAGTTCCTCATGAGAGGCTCCTAGGAAAAGTAAAAAGTCATGGGATAGGTGGTGATGTCCTTTCGTGGATTGCAAACTGGCTAAAAGACAGGAAACAGAGAGTAGGATTAAATGGACAATTTTCTCAGTGGAAGGGAGTGGACAGTGGAGTGCCTCAGGGATCTGTATTGGGACCCTTACTTTTCAATATATTTATAAATGATCTGGAAAGAAATACAAGTGAGTTAATCAAATTTGCAGATGATACAAAATTGTTCAGAGTAGTTAAATCACAAGCAGATTGTGATAAATTGCAGGAAGACCTTTGAGGCTGGAAAATTGGGCATCAAAATGGCAGATGAAATTTAATGTGGACAAGTGCAAGGTGATGCATATAGGGAAAAATAACCCATGCTATAATTACACAATGTTGGGTTCCATATTAGGTGCTACAACCCAAGAAAGAGATCTAGGTGTCATAGTGGATAACACATTGAAATCGTCGGTGCAGGGTGCTGCGGCAGTCAAAAAAGCAAACAGAATGTTGGGAATTATTAGAAAGGGAATGGTGAATAAAACGGAAAATGTCATAATGCCTCTGTATCGCTCCATTGTGAGACCGCACCTTGAATACTGTGTACAATTCTGGTCGCCGCATCTCAAAAAAGATATAATTGCGATGGAGAAGGTACAGAGAAGGGCTACCAAAATGATAAAGGGGATGGAACAGTTCCCCTATGAGGAAAGACTAAAGAGGTTAGGACTTTTCAGTTGGAGAAGAGATGGCTGAGGGGGGATATGAAAATCTAAAAATCTAGACATAACTTATAACACTCACCAAATAGTACTTATTATGATATATTGTTACAGTATTTTTGATGGCACCTGTATAAGAGTTAGAATTCCAGACACTTTATGCAACATAGTTTTTGTGCCTTATTGTGAACCGTTGTGATGGCACCCGCTTAACGACGGTATAGAAAAGATTTTAAATAAAATTAAATAAATATGATAGAAGTATTTAAAATCATGAGAGGTCTAGAACGGGTAGATGTGAATCGTTTTTTTACTCTTTCGGATAATAGAAAGACTAGGGGGCACTCCATGAAGTTAGCATGTGGCACATTTAAAACTAATCGGAGAAAGTTTTTTTCTCTCAACGCACAATTAAACTCTGGAATTTGTTGCCAGAAGATGTGGTTAGTGCAGTTAGTATAGCTGTGTTTAAAAAAGGATTGGATAAGTTCTTGCAGGAGAAGTCCATTGCCTGGTATAAACTAAGTTGACTTAGAAAATAGCCACTGCTATTACTAGCAACGGTAACATGGAATAGACTTAGTTTTTGGGTACTTGCCAGGTTCTTATGGCCTGGATTGGCCACTGTTGGAAACAGGATGCTGGGCTTGATGAACCCTTGGTCTGACCCAGTATGGCATGTTCTTATCGACCAGTGAATACGCCCAGCTCTTCCTTTCGTCCAGTACCAACGAAGCAACAGTCCTGGTCCCAGCCGTTTCGGGGTCGAAGATTTGGCAGAACTGGTTCGGCTCAGCCTTCCCCAGGGTCCAAGTCTTCACAATGAAGGGGTGCCGGTCCACTCCTCGGTACCAGCGGTAGGGGCAGGCTGTCCCTGTTTTTTGAGGAGTGGGCCAAGGTGACTACAGACCAGTGGGTGCTGACCGTGATAAAACAAGGCTGCGCTTTAGATTTTGCACGTCTGCCCCGGGATCGGTTTCTTGTCTCCCCCTGCGGGTATGCAACAAAGCGGAGTGGCGGTACGGGAGACGTTTGCAGCGACTTCTGCAGTTACGGGCCATCGTCCCAGTTCCTCCAGAGGCACAAAGAAAGGGTTGCTACTCCATTTATTTCATGGTGCCATAGAGGCACCACGAAGCAAAGAGGGATCCATAAAAGCACTCTTTCTGAGCTCTGCTGGAAGGGGTGCAGGCAAATTGGCACAAAGTACCATATCTGGTGGGAGTGTCCCAGGATGATACAAGTTTGGCCATCAGTGACTGAATGGATCTCCCAGGTTCTAATGATACCGGTGGAAGTCAAACCTTGGCATGTACTATTGGGCCTTCCCAATTTGGGGCATAAGAAGGAAACACAAAGGTTTATGTTACAAGGCTTTATTGCAGCTAGATCGGAAATAGCATTACACTGGAAAAGCACAGATGTACCAAGTCTGGCGAAAATTCCTCATAGACTCCACACCTATTATCAGTTAGGTAGATTTACAGCAGTGCACCATGGTCGATTAGGAGCTTTCTCAAGAACGTGGGGACCATACTCTAAATGGTTAGATACGCAGATGTTGATACCCTAGCCCCCCCCTTTACCTTGAGGTTCCTTTATGTAAAATATGGAAGCTTCTAGACCAGAATATCAGTTTTTACAAGTATTCTAAGCCCATTATATTCTATTTGATGGTCTGATTGACTATTGGAACTTCTCCTGACAAGATGTCTCTATGTATGGGACACACATTTTTTCCCTCATTTATCTGCAGGATGTTGGGTGTTCACTTCCCCTTTTTACCTTGTTTTCCCTTCATACCATGTATTTTTCTTTGTGTATATACTGCTAGTGTATCAGTGCACTTTCATCATTGTGTTCCCGGGTTCGGGAATGATAAAAGTATGTTTGAATTGGTCAATCATTTTACATCTCTGTTTATACATGCACTCATGATGTGTACC